>NW_004524722.1:6384176-6395829 GCF_000260255.1 Octodon degus | reverse complement strand
TGGAGAATGGGGATTTCATTTAATTATATTTTTATGAATATTTCTTCAACTTTGTACTTAAATCACAGCAATAGAATTCATTCCTTCAAGATGAGCAAAAGCTCAGTGTTTATGGAGATTAATATGAGTCAATAAAAAGGAAACTGCTTCTTTGTATATATAAATAGCCATAAAATTTCTGTCTGTGAAGATTGTCAATTTTTACTTTGCTTATAATTGATACTACATTTTTCAAATTTCTTTGAAAATTTTACCATTAATTAAACAAATCTAAGCACTTGCATGTATATATTCAGATATATGTTTAAGCAAACATAAGTATGAGGAATTATTCAGTAATGCATCAAAAGGCTAGATTTTTAAATGCATTTCAACAATTGAAATACTTCTTTACATATAGCATGCATGTGTTTGTTTAGGCAAGTATTCATGTAAAGACGATAGATTATTACAAAGTGAATACAGGTGCACTACCACTAAATAGAACCAGCTTCATGGATGCTATACAACATCTTTTATTTTTTCTTCCCAGAAATTACTAACATTTTGAAAGCTAACACTGTAGTTAGCAAAATGTAATAGTAGGGTCATCCTTGGAATGTCTATCATTCAGGTCTTCTAAATATGTACTGCTTCTCATGTCATATTAATTACTGCCATACTGTCTCTCAATTAAATGTTTGTTTAAAAAAAAGGTAATAAATGAAAATCAGAAACAAGAAAAAAATGTCATATGACTGTCCTGCTACAATGCTGGATATAGTTAGATTAATAAATATCTATTTAAAAATATGCAATTGTTTATTCCATTTTTTAAAATATATTTTTATGTTTTTAATTGTTTTATTCTTCATATTCTGTAGGGTCTTAAGTTTAACACCAATACTTGATGGAAAATACCTTTTCCATGATATGTCTAAGATGTTTGATATTCAGACAGATAGTGAGGTTAAGCTCAACTGCCTCCTTTGTAGAGTAATAATAATAAGCTTCTCTTCTTGAAGGTTAACAATCTAAGTTTGCAGACCAAAAATTAGAGAAATAGAAGATCTGCAAGGACAGCCAACATTTTAACCCTAGCCTTTTGGGGTCAGTAAAGACTCAGGACATAGGAGAACCTGTACTGTAACATCATGTGGCTCAGTTGTGTCTCAAATTTTCTAATCAAAGAGATTATGGGGCCACAGAGGAAAGTGATTGAAGATGTCAAGTGTGCCTAAGGAGAGTTACATGGAGAGAAAACATTCTCTCAGGCTTTCACAGAGAGCAAATTAGTCAAGCAATGGCTGTACCTCATTGACATGGCTTACACTGACAGAAGATCTATAAACTGTGGTGCAGGGTTTCAGGATAAATACTGAGGGTATTTGACTGACCTTATCAGATACAAGAGTTATATTTCTTGTTATATAGGTCTTGCTTCATCTTGGTCTTAATCCTCCATCAGAAAAGTGTACAAAGTACAAAAAATAAAGCCATATTAATAGACTGAGCTGTGAAAGGCTCAATTGAACAACTTCTGACATTGCCAGTCCTATGGAAAACCCACTACTGCTATGGACTACTGGAGTATATCAGAGTATTTTGCTGAATTCATGCACATAAAATATTAAAATGATAATGGAATATCCTTCTCTGACAAAATTAAAGAAAAAGTGGATACAAATGAACGACCATTTTGTATCTCTATATTGAAAATATTATAGATATACAGCTGCTTTCTCTTAATTCAATGAATAGAAAGATTTGTTCCAATAGTGTTTGTGGATGGGATATTATGTCTGCATCTTGTACAGTGAGTAACCATTAAGAAAACAATACGCAATGTATTAATTATTGAAACTGTCCTACTAATCAGTTTTGAAACTGCCTCATTTCTATTTGTTTCTCAATAAAATTATTTTTAAACACTGTAAGGAAATCTGCCATTGCTACTTATTTTCAACAATATCAATCAAACATCAAAATGAACAATAGAATCAGACATGTCATTGTTCAATGGTCAAACATAGTAACTTGAAAGTAAAACCAACGACTGATAAGTCATTCATAAAAAAGTAAATCTTTAAGGAATATTTAACTAGAATAAACCTTGTTTTTTGTACAACAATTTTATTATACAAACTCCAAACATCTAAAAAATGAACTAAGGAATATTAGTGCAATTTGTTTTGCCTTCACAATTGTCACATGTTAGTGAAAACCATATAATTACCTGTTCCTTCCTCTTAAAATGTTTGAACACTAATCTCTCAGTTGTGATATATTTATGCAACAGAAGCAAACAGAAAATGTAGGGTAAACCAGGATATCCATGAGTTAAGAATACGAAATGTGTTCCACAGATGACATTTGAGGCATTCTGAAGAGATTATTTCCTTACATAAATATACTATTAATATCTCTCATTTTACTTTATGGGCCTAATCTAAAGAGTAATACTAGATATTTTATTATATAATGAGTTTAGATCTCATTTTCAAATTTCTCAATTATCCAATTTATAGTAGTAAACACAGATTAAATTCAACTTTTAAAAGACAACTTTAAATTGCTTTCACTACTGAACTTACTTTTTTCTGAAGAAAATAAACTTAATTTGTGAAGAAATCCTTCCCTGATCCAGTTATAATAAATACAAATATTGCCAACTAGAAAGTATAACTTTCATGGTCTCTATATCTGTATCCCAGACACAAAAAAATAATTTATTTTGTCTCTTGACAATATCCAATATTTACAAGCCATGTTTTTTCTCAGTGATTTAATAGGGTCATTCAAGATGAATTTTCTATGCAGAGAAGTTAATGAGAGTCCTACCTCTAGGCAGGAAGAAAGTATATTAGATTCTCCTTTTGAAGAACAAGTGAGGGCAGATATGAAGAAATAGTGTTCAGAAATGATCAGGAATCCTTTTATAGGTATTTCTCTTAGTCATGGTCTGGTTAATCTGATTTCTACCTCTTGCTTGGGTGGGAAAGCACATATATTAATAATCATCAGGACAAGTTATACTGAATTATGATCAGAGAATTTGGGAAGAAAAATTTTTTAGAGGAAAATAATCTTCATGCAACACTGATCAACTCAAACTGTGTAGTTTAAATAAAAATGTTTTTCTGAGAATTTTGACCAATTAATGTATAGACACAGGTTCTGTGAGATTTAACAGAGTCACTCTCCAGTATATCTACAACCAACAACAGAAAAACCTGAGAGTACTTCATCTGCCTTTCTAATGCATTTCCATACCTAATTCTGGATGTCAAAACAGTGACTAGAAGGCAATCAGGTCTGGTCTTCTGGGTGTTTGTCAAAAATCATCAGACTTCTACAAATATATAAACCTGCATAATCCCTCATTCTGAAACCCTGTGTATCTGTAGGATGAAACCAATCCTTGAAGGAAAATCCCAAAGGAATATTTCAGAACTTTCAGGACACAAATGCTGGTATGAGAATAATTATAACATTTATGGGAAGAAAATAAATTTGCACACTGCCCGTCTTCATTCCCTGTAGTGTTTGTTTACTAAGTGAATTTCATATGCGTGTATGTACACACACGCACACGTGTAGTCATATAGAGATGGGGGAAATTAATGATGAGCACAGCAATTTACATGAATACTAATTATCTTAGTGTTATTTCTGAGTTGTTTTCTGCTTAAGACCTTGGGGGAGCACGAGTTGAGCAAATGGAAACACAGAATATTTTTTAAAATAATTTTATTGAGAAACAAATAGCACAGAGACAGTTTCAAAACTAATCAGTAGGATAGGTTCAATAATTAATACATTGCATATTTTTGTCTTCTTAGGGGTTATTCATAGTACAAGATGCAGATATGATATCCTGTCCACAAAAGCTATTAGTACAAATCTTTCTATTCACGGAATTAAGAGAAAGTAACTGGTTCTTTTTGTTGAGGTAAAGATCACACCCAACAAAATTCATTATTTAATGATTTGAAAAGGTGCAATTAACTTGCCTTCAATACATTCACAATCATCACCAACACATAACCACAGAATTTGAATACTTCCATGTTTGAATACTTGATGGAAACTCCACAATCGCAAAGGAGGCTCTCTTTAGCATTTTGAGCATTTACCTCTCGAAAACAAATGATTTATTTTCTGTTTCTGTGCCCTTAACCCATTGATATTCTCACAAAAGAGTGACAGTAAGTAAACTTTTGTGTCTGGCTTTTGTTCTTAAATAAAAGTTTTATATATTTATGAGTGTTGTTGCATGCACCAGGACCTGATTTATTATGTTAGTTTATTTTTTTTTAGATTTTTTCTTTTATTTTTACCTCCTTACAACAAAAATGTTGAATTTCATACTTTTAAACTTTAGTATCTCTCTAACATGTTAACCCAGGTGAACTTTATTAAGAATAAATTTTATTCCATGTATTCAGATTTGTAACATGATTGTATGGGATATATACAGACAATAAAATAATTACAATAGTAAAACTGATATCTGACATCACAGTTACTTTTTCCATTGAATAATTATCTCTTGTAGAGATATAATTTATTTATTCATTCAGCAGCTCAAAGTTGAATGTATTTTGTTTTTAAGTTTTGATTAATAATGCTATTATAAATGTCTGGGTACAAGACTTTTTTCTACTTTGCCTATTTAATGTATCCTTATTTTAGCGAACATTTAGTTTAATTGTGTCACATTAAGAAATAGAAAAAAGGAAATAGAGTTAGAATATTTTCAGATGTAAATGCAAAGAACACATTTAAAGAAATTGGGCTGGGAGTGGTGCCACACACTTGTAATCTCAGTACATGGGAGGCTGAGGCAGTAGGATCGTTGCAATCTTAAGACCGGACTGGGCTACAAAGTGAGCTCAAGGAAGCATGAACCAAATAGTGAGATTCTGTCTCTAAAAGACAAAATTAAAATAATAAAAAAACTAAAATGCATAAATTCCATTAATTACATCAAAAATTTATACTTTAAAATTCTATAGGCCTTCAGAATAGGCTTTACCATAGCTAGGTTTCTGTTCGAACAATTGTTTCACTTACACTGGGTATATACTTAGGAGTTATATGTTGAGTTTTACAGTAATTGTGCTTAGCTTATTGAGTAATTGTCAAGCTACTTTGAACAGCTACTACACCATTTTATATCACAATAGTAATTTAACAGAATGTCAGCATATTGATATACTTATCAACACTTGAATTTTTTTCTATTTTCAAAGTTACAGTCATTTTAACAAATGTGCTGGTATATTCTTCAGGTGGATTGGAATTTGACTAATAAGATTTGCAGTGATTTCTTCATGATTTGCTTATCTTCTCAGAAATGCAAATATTTGAGAACTTTGTCATACAAATGTATGGTACCTGAAAAAGTTATTGAAAAACTGGAAAAAAACTAGTAATAATTATACTAAATTTAAAATTACTCAACTCTCTGACTTCAATGTAGACATTGAAATAATGTGTTCACATCTTTTGAACATTGCCCAGAAATCATGGTCATGGCTAATAAGTAACATATTGATACAGTATAGGTGTGATTCTTTTGCTTGAACTTTTTGAGATAAATATCTTTATATTACTCTTTGTGAAGTAGAATTTTTCTTGACACAGAGACTTCTGATAATAAGGCCATCATATTTGTTCTCAAGTTTCTGTTTTTGTGAGATATCCCTTAAAATACCTGAAAACCCACAGTGGTTCAGCTGTTATTTCCTTTTTTATATATATACCAATTTTAATCACTGAGAATGTAAAATGTAGATATGAGTGTTACAGTTTATATCTAATTGTCGCCCCAAAGCCTAATGCAGTCATGGGGTGACTTCTGGAGTTTGTGATTGCTTCTTGGTCCAAAACTGGGTTAATAGGTGTGAATGCCCTGGGGCAGATACTCTGCATTACAATGTAAGGAGGGGAGACAGGCTAGCTAGCTGCCTGAGCTACAGCCACTTGTTTGCACTCTCTGCTCTTTGCCACTGCCATGAATGGCTGCTCACTGCCATGTGCCACTCTGCTTTGGAACTAGTTGAGTATGGACTGAGACCTCCACAGACTGTGAGCTAAATAAACTACTTCTTCTTTAATTTTGAGTGTCAGTTTGTCTCAGCAACAAGAGAAGAATAACTGAGGCAAAATTTGGTACCAGAGAAGTAAAGTATTTACTGTGGCTAAACATGACCATGTGGATTACACAGTTTTGGGAATGGCTTGTGGGAAGAATTAGGAAAGGTTTGGAGGTGTCACCTGTATACAAGACAAGCACTGGAACAGCTTTGGCTGTTTATGGGAGATTCTGGTCAGAGCTCAGAAGTCAGTGCTTCTGGGAAGAAAGATTACATTGGTTGTTGGATTCCAGAAGATGTGTGTTTTTGCTTGACAGAGTTTGTCATCATTTTGTTCATGTCCAGAGACTTTGCCTGATACTGAGACTCACAATGGCAGACTGATTAATCTTTCAAAAGAAATGTCAAAGCAGTTGAATGTTCAGGAGTGGCATGGCTATTATTGAGGACTTTTAGTCATATATACATTGAGAATGAGGAGTAAATAGCCCAGGAAGATGATTTATTTATTTTTTTATAAATTTATTGAGAAACAAATAGCAATGAGACAGTTTCAAAACCAATCAGTAGGGCAGTTTCAAAATTTCATACATTGTATATTGTTTTCTTAGTGATTATTCATTGTACAATGGGTAATAAATGAAAAAAAGACACAAGAAAAAGGAAAAAAATGTCACAAGACTGTCCTGCTACAATGCTGTATATGGTTAGATTTCTAAATTTCTGTGTAAAAATATATAATTATTTATTTTTTTTCTTTATTTCTTTTTTTTTAAATTTTTATCTCCATATTCTGTAGGGAGTTAAAGTTTAACATATCAATACTTGATGGAAATTACATGTTTCATGTTAGGCCTAAGATGTTTGATATTCAAACAGTGAGGTTAAACCCAACTGCATATGTTCTAGGGTAATAATAATCTTCTCTTCAGGAGGGTTAACAACCTATGTGTTCAGACCAAAAATTAGAGGAATAGGAGGGCTGCCAGGACACCCTACATTTTGATCCTAGCCTTTCAAGGTTAGTGAAGAACATAGTGAAGACTCCGGACATGTACTGTAACATCATGTGTCTCAGTTGTGTCCCAAATTTTCTGATCAAGGAGATTATAAGGCCACAGAGCAATGTGATTTATGGTATATAGTGTGCCTTAAGAGAGTCATATGGAGAGAACATTCTCTCAGTCTTTCACAGAAAGTAAATTGGTCAAGCAATGGCCGTGACTCATCCACATGGCTGACACTGACAAAGGATCTGCAAAGTGTGTTACAGGGTTACAGGATAAATCCTGAGGGTACTTGACTGACCTTATCAAATACAAAAGTTACATTTCTTGTTATACAGGTCTTGCTTTATCTTGGTCTTAACTATCCAGTGGACAAGTATAAAAACGAGGTATTTATAGTAAAGCCATATTAATAGCATGAGCTGTGAAAGACTCAAGTCAATGACTTTTGAGGATAACCCACTACTATTGTGCACTGCTGGACTGTGTTGGATTGTTTTGCTGAATTCACACACCTATCACATTTAGATACCAATGGCATACCCACTTCTGACAGCACTAAACAAAAAAGGGTATACAAAAGAAGGACCATTTTGTATTTGTATATACTGAAGAGTTAGGATAGATATACAGCTACTGTCGCTTAATTCAATGAGAAGAAAGATTTGTACTAATAGTGTTTGGACAGGACAACATGTCTGCATTTTGTACTGTGGATAACCACTAAGAAGATAACAATGTACAATGTACATATTATTGAAACTGTCCTACTAATCAGTTTTGAAGCTGTCTCATTGCTATTTGTTTCTCAAAATAAAATGAAAAAATAAAGTTAAGATGTTTCACGCTAAGTGACTTACTACATATAGAGTTTTTAATATAGTACTTGGTATAAAAATATAGATATGACTTACTAATAAAAAATAAGAACAATATATGCATTCTAAGCATCAGCTTTTTTATTTCTAAGATATCCTGTGAGGTTAGTCTCAACAAAATACTTAAATAAATCAATGTTGAATTCTGAACACTTATACAAATCATAAAATTCTTGAGATCATAACATAGTTACACTTACCTACATACTTCTAAAGTTTCATTGATAAGCATTTGTTGGTTTTAAAATAATAGCTGTACAACATAGTACATACTAGCTGCTAAATATGTGTACAATATGTTCAATGAATAGTCACTAAAATCTCAGAAATATCTTTTAAATCTTACTTTTATAATTAAGTAAATGGAAGCACTTGGCATAAGGGAGACTTCTCTGTATTTGAATACCAATATTTAACACATCTCTAAAAATTGCCCACAAGAAGTATGAATGGCTAGCAAACACCTGACATGTTCAAGATAACTGGCCACTAAAATAATGCCAACTAAAACCACACTGAGATTACACCTTTCCTCGGAAAGAATGGCCATCATCAAGAAATCAAATAATAACGAATTCTAGAGTGGCTACAGGGAAAAAGGAACCTCACTGGTGAAAATGTAAAAGTAGTACAAATACTACGGAAATCAGTATGGAGATCCCTCAAAAACCAAAGCTAGAAATTCCCTTTCACCCAGCTATTCCACTTCTAGGTATCTTCCCCAAAGAGTTAAATATACTGTATTACAGTGATGTATGCATACCCATGTTTATAGCATTACAATTTATAATAGCTAACTCTTAGAAGAAGCATAAATCTCCATCAACCAATGAGTGGATAAAGAAGTGTATTTACACACAGTGGAGTATGACTCTCCCATAAAGCAAGGTAAATTTGAATCCTTTGTAAGAAAATGAATGCATCTTGAAAGTAAAATGCTAAGTGAAATAAATCAGACACAGACTCTCAAGTATAGGATGGCTTCTTTTATAAGAGAAACCTAAATCATAAGTAAAGTTCAAAAATATAAAATAGGTAATAGCAGGGAAATAAACCTTTCTCCATTGGGAAGGGATAAAGAAATGAAAGGAAGGAAAAGGGAAGGGAAGGAAAGAGAATGAGGAATGGAATCAAAATATGTCATGCACAGGCACCAGCTGTAAGCATTATGTGTGCAAACAAGTACAAATAAAACATTTTAAAGATATGTACCATAGTTTAATTAAAAAATCATCCAACTCCATTATTTGGACAAGATTAGTTTCCATTCTTTCATTCATTCACTCTTGTACAGTTTTGCTCTCTCTTGGTCCTGAACTTTGAATTTCTGAATATATCTTTTTGTTTTGCTAAGACATTTTGTACTTATTATTTAATGGTTATATTTATCTTACTACAGGTATTATCTTTGTACTCATTCTAATGAAATTATTTTCTATATCATTCAATATTATTTTTGTTTTCATTTTTTAGTTTTCTTTTTAAATACAGAAAAATAGCAGAGAAGCATTGAATAAAATAAACTGGTAATTGAGCTTTACAAAAAAATTTTACACATTTTTAAAATTTATATATTATATAGTTTCTTTTTTAAATTCATTTTAATAAGAAAATTAAATAGCAATGAAACCATTTCAAAACAGGTTAGTAGAAGAGTTGCAATAATTAATACATTGAATATTTTTGCTTATTATTTGATCTAGCTTTCTCAAGATGTTTTAACTCATTGTAAAAATTGTAAAACATTCTAAATACCATTTTCCCCACAATTAAAACAACCTATTAATTCTAGCCTTTGCCAAATGATTATATGTGGGAGGGGGATTTCTGCCCAACTGCCTCCTTGAAATCCTTTAGGTTTATTACATAATTCTCATTTGCAATATTAGATTTATATATAGTTTATTCTGTTCATAATTTGATTGTTAAAAAATTCTAAGTTAAATATTCCTTTTCACACTGCCAGTTAAACAGAAGATCCAATGCTACTATGGGCTACTGGACTCTTTTAGAATATTTTGCTGAGTTTACACACCTATAATATTCAAATAACAGAACTTAGCAAAAAAGGGGTATACAGATGAATGTCCATTTTGTATCTGTGTATTCAAAGTGGTTAAGTTAGATATATAGTTACATTCTCTTAATGAATAGAATGATATGTTCTAATGGTGTTTGTAAATGGGATCTCAAGTCCGCATCTTGTACAGCAATTAACAACTAAGAAGAATGTATGCAGTGTGTTAGTTATTGAAACTGTCCTAGCGATTTGATTTGAAACTGTCTCACTGCTATTTGTTTATCCATAAAATTATGAAAAAAAATAAAATAAAATGAAATTTAAAAAAATATATTCCTTTTCCTCATTATTTTCAAACACATTTGTCTATTGAGCTCCCTGATTCTAGTATACATATGAATTTTAATCCTTTACATATGAATTACACTTCCTTTGTTTTTCTTCTCTTGTTATTTTTCAAACTTTCATGTGTCTTCAAACATAATGGGAATATTGAGGATAAAGACTTATCTATGTACAGATAATTTTTGACTCTGGAAATCTATGATGTTTGTTTTTAGATTTTTTGAATTAACTTTGAATAATTTCTTATCTGCCTGTCATTTTTCTACAATTCCATTTGTTCTGACATTGTATCCTATACACTTAGACTCTTCTTTTTTAGAGAAAAATATTTTGTTTCATCCTTTTGTGATTCATTTTCTTTAAAAGTTCATGTATAACTGTGTCATATTTTTCTGGTATGTATCACACACTTTCAATATATTTTTCTCCAAATATTGTAAATATAACAGCAGTTAAGTGTATTTATTGTATAAAATGTTTCTCATTATAACTGGCAAGTCACAGAAAAATTATTCTCATCACTTGTAAGTTTCATTTGTTTATACTATGGCTTATTTTCTGTATTGTTTTATGAATGAATTCTTGAAAATATCTCCAAATATAGTGTAGTCACTATTCTTTTATACTTGAGAGGCTATAGAAAGCTGACTGGAGGGCCTGGGGAGATGGCTCAGTGGAAAAGTGCTTCCCTGGCAAGCATAAGGGCCTGAGTTCAATCCCCAGTTCTGCAAAGAAAAAAAGAAAGAAAGTTGACTGGAAACTTTGGTGGAAGAATGGATCTCATCAATTCATATGAGGGCTTAGAGTGCTTGACTAGGAAAATTACTTCATCATAGGTAAATCATTTGTTCATAGATCTTTGCTGAGGATCTTGAATTTTTCCAGAAAGAAATCATACTGCAATATGCAACAACTGGCTGCCAGTCAGTATTCTTGGAACTATATAGTGAAAGTATACTAAAGATATCACACTTACTTGTGAATATTGGATTCAACTTTCTAATTTCTAGGGTGCATTTTTATTAACCAAGTCATACCTGAAGTATATTTATTAAAAATAGTTGCTAAAGTTTCTACTCAAAATAAACTTCTAATCATTATAAGAGGTTGGTTAACATTTTTAGCTTAATCGGTAAATCACAAAGATCAATTTGTTCTGTATTCAGCTTTTCTATCTACATCCTGGTTTTAAATTTATGGCTTTATACTGAAAGATAACAGATTGTTTATTGAAAAAAATCAATTATTTCTATTATACACATGTTCAGAATAGTAGTCTTCAAAAACATCTTCATTCATTTATATGCTTTTATATTTGTATTT
>NW_004524722.1:6374678-6383460 GCF_000260255.1 Octodon degus | reverse complement strand
TACAAGCATTATTAAACTGTAACCTAATATAATTAGTTAAAAAAAGCATACAAGAAACTATGAGAAGAAACAAAAACACAACATCTGTCTCATAAACCACCAAATGTCCTAAAGCCTATTGTAAATCTTAACAAATAAGGAAAATTCCAAGAAAGCAGGAGAAAATAAGATTGCAGACAATTCACATTTCTTTGCTGGAGAAGTAAAGTATTTGAATTACTGTAAAAATTGGTTATACTTCAAAGTAATATTTAAGTGAATTTAAGCAATTAAAAAGAGATACATGAGAAAGAAAAGTGTCTTCAAAATATCCACAAAAATCTTCTGAATAGAATGAAAACATGTTAACATAATAAAAACTTACTAGATTGAGTGAGATAACAATTTGAGACACTGCAGAAATGAAGGGGTAAAATCTATCAAGTCAAGGATAGTTAGATAATTATTAAAACACAGCACAGTGTAGTTTATACTAATCTAGAACATCATCTTATCTCTAGTTTTGGTAAAATTTCTTCACAATCAATATCAGAAAGAGCAAAATGATTCTTTCTATTCCCTTCTTAATATAGAAAAAAATTTTAATGGGTCAGTTACTTAAATCATTTAAGTAGCTTATCAGCTAAAGTTCAAATTCTTCAGGGTAAGTGGCTGTTTTTAAATAATATTAAGCTAACAAAAGTGCTGAAGTATGCACTTTATAAAAAGTAATACATTTATTACACAATTATTGTGTTTATATGAACACCATAATTGACATCAAATTTTTTTTGGTTGGGAATAGAAATCTATACTTCAGATTTGTGTGCAAAAGTATACTCAGATATTATTTAAAACACAAAATATAATTATTCCTATGTATCATATATGTGCTTATATGTACATGTATGCACATATGATAATTTGTACGAATGGTGATGAGAAAATAAAATAAAGTTTTAAAATCTTTTTTGATAAATGTTTGGCTAGTATCAAATTGTTCACTTTTGTTCAGTGACATTTGATGATCATAACAAAGGATTATCATTATCATTTTTGCCTTAATATATTTCAATAATGAATATTAACTAATGCAGTTAAATAAAGCAAATAGGGAAATTAGGGAAAGTTGAGGTAACTATAAAACAGAAGTAGAAATATATTTCTGAGATTTCACATACTGCATTCCTAAGAATACATTTCCTAAACTTAAGACCAACACTGTTTTCTATTTAGATCTCTTGTGTTTTTATAGATACAGGTTGAATTACTAAAATAGACTTGTACAACAGTTTCATGTTGAGTACCTTCATAAAACTTTCAGTAACAAATCCGCACTTGTTCCAAAGTAATATAGTGTTAATTACAAAATATATTAGATTTTCTGCCCAAAGTCAATTTTAAATGATTTCAGTATATCGTAATTTAATCGTTTTTGCAAGGAAAATTGACTCTGAGTCCCCTATGGGCATATACAGGAATATTGAAATACTAACATTAATACATGAATATCATTTATAAGCTATAGCAGATATCACTTGATGTTTGCTGTCCATCACAAAATCCACTGGTGATCTTGAAGATTCATTTTCTTCTCTGAATATGAGCATGGGCTCCTCTCAACAAGTGCTGCTGTCCAGAATGAATGAAGCACAATAACACTTCAGCCGGCCTATAGATGAACCATAAAAGCCTTCGGGCATTTGTTGGACCAAGAATAGAGCAGTTTAGAAGCCAGGCTCCTCTTTAGTGACCATTCTTTTCTCAGGGCTGATTTATATCTAACTTTCATCACAACAGGATCAATCATTTCTATTTGTTTAGGAAAATTATGCAAATGTTCAAAAGCATCAGGAAGAGTTTAATGAATTCATCTTCTGAAAATTGTTTTTAAAGTCCTTTTAAGAAAACTTAATCTTTCATAAATTCCTGCTTTCAAACATGGAGAATGGAATCACATTCGTATTTCTGAGACTACCACAGCTATTCATGTGCATGAACAGGCTCCTTTGCATCTTCCTGCCTTCAGGATAACTTCCAAGGTCCTCCTTTCTGTGGATCTCCCTTCTTGGAGTCCTTTTGTGTCCTAGTTTCTGGAAGGCAAAACATTGAGATGAAAGTAATCTGGTACAGGTGTTCAGAATTTTTCTCCAAGAAACATTGGAATATTTGTACATGTGTGACCATCAACATCTAAATAGCTTCATAATTTCTATTTAGCTGAGCGTTTAAAGGAAAATTTGTGTTACATATCTCAAGAGAATATTTCAGAACATTAGAAATAGGTACCAGTATAGGAGTCAATGCTAGAGAGGAGGAAAGAGAGTGAACGATACATAAGTACATGTTTCTACCTGTGTTTCTATAATACCAAGCATACATGAGGGGTAAGAGTGAGCAGAGCTATTTTGAATGAAAATTTATGATTGTCACAATTACACCAGTCCCTCGCTATTTTGTGGTTTGACTTTTGCACATTCACTGTTTTGTGGGTTTTCTTCTCTCTCTCTCTCTCTCTCTCTCTCTCTCTCTCTCTCTCTCTCTCTCTCTCTCCTTTTAAGGCAGGCTCTATAGGGCCTACAGGGTATCACTATGTAGATCAGACTCTTAGTGATTCTCCAGTTTTCAGCTTCCCAAGTGCTGGGATTACAGGCATGGGCCACTACACCCAGTCTCAAATCAACATCTCAACGCACTCCTGGGGTAGGGTCAGCACAGCATGCCAGAGATTGAACACCTGGCAGCTCTGCTTTGCCTGAGAAGGCACTTCAGACCACTGAGCTATCAGGTCAGCCCTGTTTTGTGGGTTTTCAAAACACATTAATCTAAATTATTTTTGCAGATAGTTTGGTATGTTGTGGGATATTGCCATAGTTTACAGTACTGTTTACTATATTATTTTATTTTATTTTACTTTATTTTATTTTTTATTAATTTTATTTAGAAATAGTAATGAGATAGTTTCAAAACAGGATAACATGACAGTTACAATAATTAACACATTGCATATTGTTGTCTTCGTAGTAGTTATTCATAGTACAAGATATAGACATGATATCCGGTGAGAACACTATTAGTACAAATCTTACTTCTCATTGAATTAAGAGAAAGTAGCTGTATAGCTATCCTAACTATATTGTATATACAGATACAAAGTGGTCCTTCATTTATATCCCCCTTTTTCATTTAGTTTTGTCAGAGATAGGTATTCCATTGCCATTTAAATATTGTAGGTGTCTGAAGTTAGCAAAATAATGGAATATAGTCCAGTATTCATAGTGGGTTATCCATAGGACTGTGCAGACCTCAAAAGTCATCTCTGAAATTACTGGGCTCCAGACCTTGTTCCATGCCCTAGCTGTGCTTTCTACCACCCTCTTTTATTTGTTTAGTTGGTTAGTTGTTGCTTTTCCATAATTTTATTGAGAAATAAATAGCAATGAGACAGTTTCAAATCAAATTAACAGGACAGTTTCAATAATTGACAGCTTTAATAATTGCATACTGACTCCTAGTGGTTATTTGTGGCACAGCATGTAGACATGATATCCTATTTGCAAACACTGTTAGAACGAATCCCTCTAGTCATTAAGAGAATATAGCTGTATATCTATCATAACCATTATGAATACACAGATTCAAAATGGTCATTAATTTGTATCCTGTTTTTTGTTTAGTTCTGTCGTTTAAATATTATAGGTGTGTGAACAGAGCAAAATATTCCAAAATAGTCCAGTATTCCATAATAGTATTGGGTCTTCTGCGTGACTGGTAATGTCAGAAATTGTTTACCTGAGTTCCCTGCAGCTCAATATAACAACACGGCTTTACTTCTTATACTTTGTTTTTATACTTTTCTGGGGGATAGTTAAGACTAAGATAAAGCAAGTCCTATGCAAAAATTATAGCTTTTGTACCTACTAAGGTCATTCAAATTCACTCAGGATTTATCCTGAAACTGTGTCTCAGTTTGTAGATCTTTTGTCAGTGTCAGCCATGTGGCTGACTCATGGCCATTGCTTGACTAATTTGCTCTATGTGAAAGTCTGAGAGAATGTTTTCTGTCCATATGACTCTCCATGGGCACACATCATTAATCACTTTCCTCTGTAGCCCCATAATCTGCTTGATCAGAAAATTTGGGACACAACTGAGTTATATGATGTTACAGTACAGGTTCTCATATGTTCTAAGTATTAATTGACCTTGGAAGGGTAGGGCCAAAATGTTGGTTTTCCTTGTAGCTGTCCTTTTTCCCTAATTTTTGGTCTGCAAACTTAGGTTGTTAATTCTCTGGAAAAGAAGCTTATTGCTTTTTTGTTTTTTAGGGGGGCTGGCTCTGAATGCCTTCAGGGCAGCTTTGACTGGCTTGAGTTCTGGGGATCAAACCACAGCAACCTAAGCCTGACTGCTTCGTTTAAGTAGCCACTTAAATAGCTGAGCTAAGGGGCAGGACCCCTAGAATCTTATTGTTATTACCATAAAATCTAGGCTATTGAGCTTAATCTCACTATCTGGCTGAATATCAAACATCTTAGGCATATTATGGAACAGGTATTTTTCATCAAGTATTGACATGTTAAAATTTAAGTTCCTACAGAATATGATGAAAAAAGTTAAAAAATTAAAATATATTTAAAAAATTGGAATGAAGAATTATATATGTTTACACATAAGTTCAGAAATCTAACCATATATGACATTGTAGCAGGACAGTCCTGCAACACTCCTTTTTCTGTTTTCTGCCTTCATTCACCACCCCCTTGCTTTTTAAACAATCATCTACCTGAGAGACAGCACAGCAGCAACTGGTGTGTGATAACATGATTCATGTATTCAGAACACCAGAATGACAGGCACTCCAAGCATGAACCTACTATTACAAATTGCCATCTTCAGTGCAGTTGCTTAGTTCACAGATGCCAGCACATATAGTTAGTCATGGTGAGAATCCTTCTAATTAAATGCTAGATTCGAAAATCTTCTGAAGATTCTCAGGATCGTTGCTTACCCATCTTGTACATATAACTATATGGCTTTGCCTCTGTCATGTTTCCTAGCTCTTCTCCTTGCTCTTTCTTCACTGTCTAGTCCTCAAGTTCTTATTTTACTTTTAATTGCATTATACTTTTCTATTTGTATTTCTTCTTTTGAGTTCTTATACTAGGGAGACTATACAATATTCACACAAATGGGATTGGTTTATTTCACTTATGAGTATATCTTCAAGTGGCATCCACTTAAATATAAATCCTTCAAGTTTATCATTCTTTATAGATGAGTAATACTCCATTGTATAAAAATACCACATATTTTACAACCATTCCTCATGTGATGGGCATCTTGGTTGTTTTCAAGATTTGGCTATCACTAATTGTGCTGCTATAAACATAGGCACACATATATCACTATGATATGACATTTTCAGTTCCTCCAGGAAAATTCTCAGTAGGGGCATAGCTAGCTTGAATGAGATTTTCAGTCCTAGTTTCTTCAGGAGTCTCCACACTGATTTCCATAATGCTTGTACCAATGTACATTCCCACCAGCAGTAGAGAAGGGTTCCCTTTTCCTCAGAGCCTCTCCAGCATTTGTTGGGTGATTTTTTTATGATAGCCTTCTTTCTCAGGTGAGATGGTATCTCAGTGTTGTTTTAATTCACATTTCGAGGATGGCTAGTGATGTGGAACATTTTCTCATATATTTATTCACTTCTTTAATCTCTTCCTCTGAGAAATGTGTGTTCATCTCAGATGCCCATTTCTGGACTGGGTCTTTAAATTTAGGAACCCGAATATTTTTTAGTTCTTTATAAATTCTAGAGTACAGACGTTTGTCTGAGTGCTTATTAGTTAAGAGTTTTTCAAAATTTGTGTGTTGTCTTTTCAATTCATTGATAATTTCTTTTGATGTGTGAAAACTTCTCAATAAGGGTTGGTCCCAGCTGTTAATTCTTTGAAGTGTTTCCCGTATGATTTGATTTTTGTTCATGAACACTTTGCCTACCCCTATGTCTTCAAGAGTTCCTCCTAGTTTCTCTTCCAAGAGATTTAGTGTTTCTGTTTTAATGTTTAGATCTTTAATCCATTTTGACTTTGGCTTTTTCCATGGTGATAGACCTTGGTTAAGTTTTAGTTTTTGGCATGTAGAGAGCCAGTTTTCCAGCACAATTTGTTAAAGAGGCTATCATTCTTTCAGTAAGCATGTTCGGCACCTTTTTTGAAGATCAGCTGCCTGAGTGTGTTTGTAGAGGCTTCTGCATCTTCTAGTCTATTCCATTGATCCTCAAGTCTGTTTCATTGCCAATATCATGCTGATTTTATCACAGTAGCCTTGTAGTATAATTTCAAGTCAGGAATTGTAATGCCTCCCACCTTGTTTTTGTTTCCCAGGACTGCCTTTGATATTCTATGTCTTTTCTGCTTCCAAATAAATTTTAGGAAGGATTTTTCTATGTCTGTGTGGTATGTTGGTGGTAGTTTCACAGGGATTACATTAAATCTACACAACAATTTTGGGAGTATGTCCATCTTCACGATGTTGGTTTTTCCTATCCAGGAGCAGGGAATATCTCTTCATTTTCCAAAATCCTCTGTGATCTCTTTTTTCAGGGTACTGTAATTTTTCATGAAAAGATCTTTGACTTCTTTGGTTAAGTGAATTCCAAGGTATTTCATTTTCCATGTTGCTATTGTAAAAGGTATTATTTCTCTAATTTCCCTCTCAGTATGTTTGTTATCTGTGTAGAGGAAAGCTATTGACTTTTGGACATTGACTTTATATCCTGCTATGCTACTGAATTTGTGTATTAATTCTAGTAGCTTCTTGGTGCAATTTTTTTGGTCTTTCAAGTAAAGTATTTTGTCATATGAAAATAATGATAATTTAACTTCTTCTTTACCTATTCTTATTCCTTTTATTTCTCTCTCTTGTCTAATGGCTCTAGCTAATGATTCCAAAACTATATTGAATAGGATGGATGATAGAGAACATCCTTGTCTTGTTCCAGATGTGAGAGTAAAAGATTTCAGTTTTTCCCCATTTAGAATTATATTAACCCTTGGGTTGTCATAAATGGCTTTTACCAAATTGAAGTAGAGGCCTTCTATTTCAATTTTCTCTAGGACTTTGAATATAAATGAGCATTGGACTTTGTCAAAAGCCAGTTCTGCATCAATTGAGATGATTATGTGGTTGTAGTACTAATTTTTTGAGAAGTCTCCGTACTAATTTCCCTAATAGCTGCACCAGTCTACATTCCCTCCAGCAGTGAAGAAGCATTCCTATTTCCCCACAGCCTCTCCAGCACTTACCGTTGGTTGACTTCTTTATGATAGCCACTCTTTCTGGGGTGAGATGTTATTTCAATGTTGTTTTAATTGCATTTCTTGAATGGCCTCTTGTATTTCTTTCTCTGAGAAGTATGTATGTATGTATTTTTCTCAAGCACCCTAATGATTTTCAGGTCTGTGTGTACTCTAGACAGAATACCTTTGTATGAGTGATTACTGGTTAAGATTTTTTCCAAATTTGTGTGTTTGCTTTTTACCCTGTTTGTAATTTCTTCTGATGTGCAGACACTTCTCAATAAAAGAATAGTGTTGATTCTCTGAAGTATTTCCAGTGCAGTTTGGTTTTTGTTCATGAAATGCTTGCCTATCGCTATACCTTCAAGATTTCCACCTACTTTCTCCTCTAGTAGATTATGTGTTTCTGCTCTAGTGTTTATATCTTTAATCTATTTTGACTATAGAATAGTGTATGTTCTTAGACCTGGTCTAGTTTTTGTTTCTGGCATTTTGAGAGCCAGTTTTTTCAACACTATTTATTAAACTTGCTATCTCTCTTCCAGTGAACATGTTTGGTCCCTTTGTCAAAGATAAGATAGCTGAGTGTTTTTCTACTTTTATCTACATCTTCTAAAGTGTTCCATTGATCCTTTGGTCTGATTTTTTTGCCAGTACTATGCTGATTTCATCACAGTAGCTTTGTAGTATAATTTCAAGTCAGGAATTGTAATGCCTCCTGATTTACCTTTGTTGCCCAAGATTGCCTTTGTATTTGAGGTTTTTTCTAGTTTCAAACAAATTATAGAAATGATTTCTCTAGGTCTGTGAAGTATGTTAGTGAATTTTTATAGGGATTGCATTAAATATTTATATCAATTTCAAGAGTATGGCGATTTTCACAGGGTTTGTTCTTCCTATCAAGGACCAAGGAATAGCTTTCTATTTTCTGAAATCATCTTCAATCTCTTTTTTTCAGACTATTATAATTTTCATTGATAAGATCTTTTATTTCTTTAGTTAGATTAATTCCTAAGTATTTCATTCTTTGTGAAGCTATTATAAAGGGTATTGTTTCTCTAATTTCTCTCCTACTGTGTTTGTTAACTGTGCAGAGGAATGCTACTGATTTTTGAGTATTGACTTTGTAACTTGCTGTGCTATGTAATTTGTTTATTAATTCTAGTAGCTTCTTGGTGGAGTTTTTTAGGTCTTCCACGTAGAGTATATTGTCATGTGCAAATAATTATAGTTTAACTTCTTCTTTATCCATTTGTATTCTTTTTAATTCTCTCCGGTGTCTAATAGCTCTAGGTAATGATTCCAGAATTATATTCAATAGGAAGGGGCATGGAGGACATCCTTGTCTTTTGCTTGGTTTGCGAGTAAAATATTTCAGTTTTTCCCCATTTAGAAGTTGGCTGTTCAGTTACTGCTAAGATGTCTCTCGGGTAGGTGGATGTTCAAGAAGAAGGGGGTGGTGAATGAAAGCAAGAGACAGGAAAAGGAATACTGTG
>NW_004524722.1:6364368-6373653 GCF_000260255.1 Octodon degus | reverse complement strand
TTAACCACTAAGAAGAATATATGCAGTGTATTATTTGTTGAAACTGTACTTTCGATTTGATTTGAAACTGTCTCATTGCTATATGTTTATCAATAAAACTCTGAAAAGAAAAAAAAAATAGAAGTTGGCTGTTGAATTGTCATACATGACTTTAATAAGATTGAGGAAGAGGCCTTCTATTACAATTTTCTGTGGGATTTTGATCATGAATAGATGCTGGACTTTGTCAAACACCTTTTCTGCATCATTTGACATGATCATGTGGTTTTGGAACTTGGCTTTATTGATATAGTGTATTATATTTATAGATATGCATATATTGAACCATCCTTACATCCCTGGGATGCATCCTACCTGATTATGGTATATATTCTTCTTGATGATTTGCTGTATTCTATTTTCTATTCTATTTTATTGAGGATTTTTACCCCTCTGTTCATGAGGGAGATTGGCCTATAATTTTTTTTTTTTTTTTTTTGGTTGAATCTTTTTCTGGTTTTGGTATCAGTACAATACTTGCCTCCAGGAATAATTTCAGGGGAATTTCTCCATTTTCAATTTCATTGAAGAGTTTGAGGAGTATTGGGATTATATCTTCCGTAAGTTTCTTGGAGAATTCAACTGCGAACCCAGCAAGACCTGGGCTTTTCTTTGTTGGTAAGTTTTTTTTATTATTACATTTTAAATTTCATTGTCTGATATTAGTTTATTCACAGTTCCTACATCTTCTTGACTTAGTTTTGATAGTTAGTACCTTTCTAGGAATGTGTCCATTTTTTTCTATGTCTTTAATTCTTGGGAGTAAAGATTTTCAAAGTAGTTATTGACGATCTTCTGAATTTCCACAGGGTCTGTAGTAATTTCATCCTTTTCATTTCTTATTGCTTGAATTTGAGTTTTTTCTTTCCTCTTTTTGATGAGGTGAGCTAGGGTTTTATCAATTTTATTTGATATTTCAAAGAGCCAGCTTTGTGATTCGTTAACTGTTTGTATTTTTTTCTTTGTCTGAATTGCATTAATTTCTGCTCTAATCATTATGATTTCATCCCATCTTTGTGCTTTGTGCTTTGATTGCTCTTATTTTTCTACACAATAGAGGTGTAGTATGAGGGTATATATTTGTTCCCATTCTATTTTCCTAATATGTGAGTTCAGAGCTATACATTTCCCTCTAAGATCTGCTTTCATTGCGTCCCACAAATTCCAATAAGTTGTGCTTGAATTTTCATTGGACTACAGATATTTCTTAATTTCTTTTAATTTCATCTGTAACCCATTGGTTGGTGAGGATGGTGTTATTTAGTTTCCATGTGTTTATGGGGGCTTTGTTGTTTCTTTTATTATTTATTTCCAGTTTCATTGCACTGTGGTCAGATAATATGCATAGGATAATTTCTGTTTTCTTGCATATAATTAAGCATGACTAAAAAGAAAATAAGTATGACTAATGCATTACTTACTATGTGGTCTATTTCAGAAAATGAGCCATGTGCAGCTGAAAAGAATACACATTCAGACGTGGTTGGGTGGAACACTCTGTTCATGTCTACCAAGTGCATTCTTTCAATGGCCTTGTTCTTCTTCTGTTGCCTCTGCTAATTTTTGTCTACTTGACCTATCTTTTTGGGATAAGGAGGTGTTAAGGTCTCCTGCTAAGATTGTGGTACTGGATATTAGATTTTTCATGTCTATTAACATTTGTATTATAAAGTTGGGTGCTCCCGTGTTGGGTACATACATATTTATGACTATTATTTATTCCTCTTGCATTTCTCTCCTAATCAGTATGTAGTGGCTGTCTTTATTTATTTATTTATTTATTTTGATGATTCTTGGTTTTAAGTTCAGATTGTCTGTGAACAGGATTGCAACAGGATTGCTACTCCTGCTTTTTTCTGAGTTCCTGGGACATGTAATATTTTTTTCCATGCTTTGACTTTCGCCTTATGAATTTTTTTAGGTGTTAAGTGTGTTTCCTGTATACAGAATATTGTTGGATTTTGTTTCCTAATCCACTCTGCCAGTCTATTTCTTTTAATTGGTGAATTGAGTCCATTTACATTGATGGTTATAATTGAGATGTATTGACATGTTTGACATATTACTTTCCTGCTGTTGGTTACCTCTTTTTCTCTTGTGTTTTCTTGTTTGCCCTATTTGTTGGGTTCTTTCCATTCTCATTCATGAAATTATTGTCATTCCCTCTCTAGAATATCTTCTAGTAGTCTGTTTATGGTTGGTTTGGTCATCTTGAAATTCTTTAGTTGTTCTTTGTCATGGAAGTGTTTCACTTCTCTGTCAATCTTGAAAGAGAGATTTTCAGGATATATCTTTCTGGGTTGGAATTTCTTTTCTTACAAGACTTGAAGTACTTTGCTCAATGTTCTTCTTGACTTGATAGTTTGTGAAGAGAAATCTGCCATTATTCTAATGGATTTTCCTTTAAATGTGATCTGTTTCTTTTCTCTAGTGGCTTTTATTATGCTCTTCCTGTGCTGAATTTCTGGGGTCTTGATTATTATATGTCTGGGTGTTGTTTTAATGGGGTTGATGTTATTTGAAGTTATATATGCCTCTGTTAACTGAACATGAAATTGTTACCCCATATTTGGGAAGTTTTCTGCTATTGTGTCTTCCCATATTCTTTTTATATCATTTGTGTTGGCTCCTTCTTTTTCATTGATGCCTATTAGTCTTACGTTCATCTTGGCATCATCTTCTAGATACTGAATTATTATTTCTTGGATCCTAGTTATTTTTAAGAGATTTTTCCTTAACTATTCACTAGCTGCAACTCTTTTCCACGTCTCAAAGTCTATCTTCACTTTCTTTCAGACAGTTTTGCCAACTTTTAATTTAGTTTTTAATCTCTTGAATATATCTTTGCATCTGCTTCATGCATTCTGTTTCTTTTCTATATTGCTCATTTAAAGTTTCCTTTATTTTTCTACTCTTCTCTATTTTTATCAGTCTCATTTTTTTTAAGAAACGCTTAGTAATGCGTTCATTATACTTACCATTTTTTTATTTTCTTGGAATACTATTTCTGATTTGATTTCCTCTATATCTTTCTGCAGTTGTTTTTTTACTTCAGACTCAATTGTTTCAGAGATTTCAGGTGTGTGACTTCTAATTTCTTCTATGTCAGTGTATCCTGCTTTTGTTCTGGGTAGGCTTGGGGCCTGAAAATTCATTTTTTCTCCTTCTCTTTGTCGTTTTGTATTTCAGATAGAACTCTTTATTTTGATTTCTGTGACTTTTTTATGTGAAAGTTTGATAGTGTGAGTTATAGCACTGTGACCACAGACTCTATTTAGTCTGCTCTTTAAGTATCTCTTCTGTGTTGAAGGTTGCTGTTCTGTGTGTGTCTCAAAGTTTTGCTATTTCTATTGATTGAAAGTGAGATACTGGTTTCTGTTTGGCACTGTCTTTTGACCTTTGATGTAGAGCTTTGGTGTAGTTGTTACCCAAGCACCTTCCAATATTATTACCCAAAAGAATTCTTGTGGTTAAGGCAGATACAGTTTTCTATTTACAGTACTATAATTAGCAGCACTAATATGGGGTGAGATTTAGCAATTGACAAACTTTTGCAATTAATGGGTTTATATTGTAAACCATAAGACCAAACATTATAACTGTATAGCTAAGCAGATATTAAATTGGGAATTTGTATCTAAATTAGTTCCTCCATTCCATCTAGTCACCTCCCCTTGATGTACCTGGAGTCTTCCAGGCAGAGTAGTTCACCCCATTTGCCTATTACCAGAAAGAAGAGAGAGAAAGAGAGAGAGAGAAAGAGAGAGAGAGAGAGAGAGAGAGAGAGAGAGAGAGAGAGAGAGAGAGAGCTCATAGATCTCAGTCTAGTAATATGCCTCAGCTCACTGGTCTGGATCTACCAAGTTCGAACTTGTCCAGCTGGGTCTTTCTGCAGTCTCTGTTCCACATGGAGACTGTCTGCTGAAGATTCTGGTACCTGGTCCCATACACTGGGCCTGTCCACTCATGTATTACTTTTATCATTTTGGATATTTGTTTTTATTTTTGCTTTCAGATGCTGATGACCTTTGAGTTGTTTCCTTTTAGGTAATAATACCTTGAGCGACTGGAAATGAGTTTTGTGGAAGGCCTCGTTGTGTCCTACTTGGCATAGACAGTGTTGGAGCTCCTGAGCAACACAGCATTTTCCATAAACTTGTTAGTGTTCTGTGGTGTTCTCTACAGTGCTGCATCACTTTGTGTTTCCTTGAGCAATATACACCTCTGCCAACACATGCCAGCTCTTGAAGTTTGCTGAGAGTTTTCTTCTCCTTGATGCCAAGCTAGTGAGGCCCCCCATGACATCCTATTCTAGTTTGGGGTTTAATTTCCCAAATAGCAAATGACATCCAGCATATTTCCATGAACTTTTTGTTTACTGTGAATCTTCTTTAGGAAAATGTCTATTAGAGACAGTCTCCATTTAGAAACGAATGATATATTAGAACTCAGATAGATAAATGGCACAACTAGATCCATCTACAGTGTGATTCCATGTCACACCTACTAAGGTTTGTATAATCTATAAAAATTAAACAGAATAGAAAAATTGAAATTTTCATACATTGCTAGTAAAATGTGTTGTAGTCACTATGTAAAATAGTTTGGAAGTTCTTAAAAAAATGAAATGAAAATAATTATACCAGTTAGAAGTGTCCCTTACATGTGTATAACCAAAGGAATTGAAAAAAGTTGTGACACAACCTTTTAAAGGTAAGTATGGTAAGTTTTATAATATGTGAATTTTAGCACTGTATTGGACAGTGCTAAAAATCTTTTTTCAAGAGATTCAGAATTTTTGCTTTGATTCAGGATCCCCCTTATTCCTACAAGCTTCTGATTAATATCTACTATTCTGAAAAAAATTGATTCTGGTAGTTTGTCTTATCAATAGGAGCTAAGTGTGGACACAACAAGCAATACCCCAACAGCTTATAACATGCATACATACATACATACACACACACACACACACACACACACACACACATTGTTGACCACACATTGTGGTCCTGGAAGTTGGATGACAGAAAGAAATTGAATATGTAAGTATTCAGATATAAAGTCATGTCTGTGGCCTGTGTAGAACAGTCAGGTTCAACCTCATATAATTCCAAAGAGATACTTAGAGGTTATAAGTCTGGTTTTTTTTGGGGGGATTGGGGGGTTATTGTTATTGTTTGTTTTTGTGTATTTAGTACAAAGTCTAACAGGTCTCACTACATAGATCAGGCTTATTGTGATCCTCCTATTTTCAGCCTCCCAAACGCTGAGATTACAGGCTCACATCACCACAATCAGTATCAATCATCATCTCAGTGGGCCAAGGGGGTGGGGCCAGCATAGCATGCCAGGGATCAAACCACTGTCCCTGTGCCTGCCTAAGCAGGTGCACAATTCTGTACGTAATTGACTTCATGGGCTACATTCTATGTCGATACTCAGTGGAAAGTTATTGAAGAAAGAAGTACTTTGCTAATGATAAGAAATACACAACAAATATTACTGCAGGAAAGTAACAACTGCTGATTCAACTTGAATTTCAACTATTATTTGAAAATACTCGAAACTCACTATGCCTTCCACTTTATTCACTTTTCATTAGATTTTGCTACAGAGAATTTGGTATATTTTATTAGATAAGTTTTGTCTTTGTTTTTGTTTTTAATAGAAGAAATTAAGAAATGTCTAGGAAGGCTGAGGAGCAGGCTAGAGATGTTGAACTCTTGAAGTACTTACTGGGAAGGCACTGGTCCACAAGGTCCACTACTTTGGTGTGTGATAAAATACCGCTTCAAAAAGGAGTTTTATCAATTTGAGCCTAAATAGATTTAATTACTTATTTTCTTCTCTTCACCAGGAAAATATCTATTTATAAACTATGGGATCCTGTGTCCTGAGAACCTAAAAGAATATTTAACATATTTAACATATCATCTTCTAATACTTGCTTTCCACCACTTAGGCAACAGGATTTATAGTAGGGATCAGGAGCAGGTAGATATTTATTATAACAATGTGGAAAAATGGAGAGCTGGAGTGGTCCTCAAAGTAACGAGAAAACAAAGGTAGGGGATAGTATAGGTGGTGACAATGGTGCAAACATGGATAGTGCAGGTGTTGCAGGTCTTCTGCTGAGGGCCTGCTGAGGAGATAACCACTGCCTGGAGAGATAGGTGTAGAAGATGTTGGTGTGCAGGATGTCAATGTATTGGCTAAACAGAAAAATAATCGGATCATACATAACTTCCATGTTTCTATTAACATGGGATTGCTAAGCGTGCTGCTTGGATATTAAATTAGGGAAAATGAGATGGATAGCCAAACTTTTCAATAGTAAGTGTGATAATATGCATAATTTTAAAAGCTGTTATTCTAATTTTGTATCTATTTCCAAAGATAATGAAATTAGCATGTGTTGAATTATAAACGTGACAACATGAATATAATGTACATAATATAATAAAAAAGTATTAACATGTGAAAAGGGGTAAAAATGTTTTAAATGAGATTAGAAAGCAACTATAGCTCTACAATTCACTGAAATTATAGTAATCCTCAACCTTGATTTTAAAAATATATATGTGAAATATATGTGCATTTATAATTTATAACTTAGCAAAAATTAATCACACTGCAGCATAATATAAATATTCCTATATTAATTTAATTTTCTAAGGTGAGTGCATTCCAAAATAAATGTGTTAGTCAGCTCTATTTTACCATGATTAAATACACAACACATACAACCTTAGCAAATATTTATGTCCGGTCTCAGTTTCAGATGTTTCAGTCCAAAGTTGGCAGAGTAAAGTTGCTCACATGGTGCCATCAAGGAAGAGGAAAAGAAGAGAGTGTGCTGAAGAGAGACAGAAAGGAGCTGGAGAAAAGAATATACTCTTTCACCTCATGCTCAACAGTGACTTGCAGGACTCAAACTCTAACAGGACATTGAGTTACAAACTCCCCATTGGATTAATACATTGCTAAAGTTACTGTCCCTAAGATGTAATCACCTTCCAAAAGTCCTTCCTATGAACATGCAAGCCATTATAAATGCTTCTGAACCACAATACCAGATAGAGTCACAATAACATTTCTCTCCTACCGATTTTCTATGTCAGTCAATTTTCTTGAGACATAACAGAATTTATTTGATTCACGTTTCGGAACTCAGTACAGGGGTCTCCAAGAGAGAAATATCATGGCAGAAGGATGTGGTGGAGCAAGGGCGTTCACTTCACAGAGGCTGGGAGGCAGACCAGGGGAACAGTGCCAACAGGAAGGGAAACAGAGTCATACACAGCACAGGTCAAGCTGGCATGGCCACGACACAGTGCTGTGCTTTGCTAATGCCCAGGACATTCCTTACACTATGCAAGTTGACACAGTTAATTTAACCAGTACAGTGGCTGCTAAACTTTTATGACATTTTTTATCTGATTACCTTCTTACTAAACTCCCACTTAATTCACCCAATGGATATTTGACAATTTAACTTTGGCTTTTTCATTGTCATTCAGCTATGCCATTGCCTATTTACCAAGGACGCGACTTAGAAACTTTCTTTTTTGATTATAATTTTCTTTTACTTTGAAGAATAAAAAAAGGAACAAGAAAAACAAAAGCAAAGACAGAAACAAAATAACATATACAGATTTTCAAAACAAAATTAGCTGGTTAACAGTGATTGAGTGTTCACTTCGGCAGCACATATACTAGAACAGTGATTGATATCTATTTTATCATCAAATCTGTTGCTCAGATTAATGGATATAGTTATGCAATATGTGACATAAGATTGAACTGCATGCTTTCAAAAAGTGTCAAATTTTGGAGTCAGCCAGATACCTCATTGGACTAAAGTGTCTGCTTAGGCAGAGTACAGGGGCCAGGGTTCGATCCCCAGTGGTACCCTGCCAGTCACGCCCCCGGCGCATGAGAAACTTTCTATTGAGAGCAGATGCTTATATTATTTTTTTCTGGAAACTTGATGATGTTGTGCATGTGTTCTCATTTACAACAATATGATTTGGTTCAATAATGATTTCTAAATGCTGGAGAAGAGTGAACACTCTAGGTGATAAATATGGTGCGTGGCATGATTTGGGTGATCATTACACAACGCAGTCAGATATCAAAACATCACATTTTATAATTTAAATAAACACAATTTTTATTTCTAGGTCAAACTTCAATAAAGCTAGGAAAAATCAATATCAAAGAAGAATGCAGAAATCCTACAATACATACTAAAGACCTGATAATCAAGCTAAATAATTGAATTTGAAACCTTGACTCAGAAATAGTGCCCACAGATGATATTATAAATATGATGATATAAATCTAAATATGGAGTATGGAATAATTATTGTAAAGTGTCAATGCAGTGTTTCTAATTTTGTTGACTGTTTAATAGTAATGTAAATCGTTGTCTTTTTTCCTAAAAAGTCTTCTTGAAGTATCTCAGTGTGAACAGACAAAAGACCCATGAGGTATTTTCAAATAGTTAAAAAAAACATTTCACAGAAGCATATAAATAGATACATACCAAAAGAGGAAGAAAATCATATAGGAAGTGGCCCCAAAACTAAATATTCCATTAATCTCTGTATGATATTCAGAATATTCTACTTTGCTATTGCAACATTTTAGATTCTGAACTTTTATTCCAATGAAAACTTCCTTTAGATTTTATTGCAGATCATTTATCTGATAGGAAATTATTTTAAATGTTATCTATTTTTTTCAGGATTCTATCATATCTGAAAATTGCCAGCTTCTCTACAGTGTTCCTTCTTCATTCTAATTGAAAACATATTCTGGCAAAGGGCCACTACTGTGTAGTTTCCAAAGCATTTGTTTGAGTTCCTAGCCAGTTCTTCCAGATTCTTCTAACTACTAATGTATTCAAGTCTTGCCAGTTTTGGAGTATCTGTGAAGGTTTCTGGATTGAGGTTTTTTTTTTTCATTATGAAATCTTTAATAGCTATTGATATAAAAATATAAAAAGACAATATCAATGGTGTTCACTTTTTCTTCTGCTTCTTTTGGAATTTTACCTAGCTTAAAATGAGCTAACTTTCATGTACTTAATGATGAAGGTATGTTTCATATCATTTCTTTTGCAAACCCAAACAAAACAACCTTTGGAAACCTTCCCTAAGTTCTTTGGTCCTGAGTGCATAAACCATAGGGTTGAGAGAAGGGGGGATGATGTTGTGCAGCACGTTGAGCAGAACTGGA
>NW_004524722.1:6352936-6361168 GCF_000260255.1 Octodon degus | reverse complement strand
TTGAGCTAATTTGGAGGATTCTTTAATGGATAAGTGACTTCTAAATTACCATATGCAACTGGTATTTTAAATTTTTGCCCTTACCTCTTTTGCAAAGGTTTTAATGTAACTCGATCTCATTTCAGCAGAGAGAAGAGTGAGTCTCTTCCAGAGGACATTTCTCAGCATAACAACAACTATAGAACAAGGCATCACTTGAATGCTGATATTTAGCCACTGTGATCTTGACAAAGTTTGGAAACTTACTGGGCTAGTTCTGAGCAGACACTCACACTTTGAAGTGTTTGCAGTAGAAGGAGCTTCTTCCTGGACACAGCCAGAACATGGTGAGGAAGCAGTTTTAACATCGCTGGATGATGTGCTCTCAGCTGAGATATGACGGAGACATGACGGAATTCTGGAATTTATACAGCTGTGAGGGTTTGAGTGATTCAAAAGGTTTCCTTTAGATGAAAGAGGAAAGAAAGGCCCACAAGGAATGCTGAATTCCTAGGACATTACGTCCCTGAAGTGCAGCAAAGCGATTAACTCAGAGGAGTATCCTATTGATGTCATCTGAACATTTACATAGGCAGAAAAAATGGGAAAAAGGTTAAACATTTTCCTCATTTTCCTTTTTGCACTGTGCTCTCACCAGTGTAATGGGAGCTTCTTGACACTTAGGTTACAGAATTTTGGAATTGTAATCTATACTTTCCTATGATAGTAAATTTATATTTCTGTAATTGGATTTACTTTTGTATTTAACATTTTCAAGTCAACTTTAGTATCATGTAAAGTAATGGAGACCATGTTTTCTATATGATATCAGGTAATTTTAGTGATTTTTTTAAAAGATTTTCTTTTCCTTACACAATTGCCTTAGACAAGCGCCATAAACAACTGCCTACATGTACATGCCTCTATTAATAGAAATCCATGTTACACTGGTCCATTTGGCTGTTTCTACACTAATAAAACATGATTTACATTTTTGTACCTTAGGTAAGCTTTTGTTTATGATAGTCCAAGTATTCCAGTTTTACTCATTTTTTTCTGCAGATCATGGTACTACTTTCAGCACTTTATTATTTTCAATATTTTGATGTGTATTACACTACTGGGTTGGAAACTTCTAATGATGCTTCCTGAGATTTTATTAGGTTTCACTAAACCTATACATAAACCTTTGAAGAACAGAGTCTAAAGAATATTGAAACTTCAAATCTATAAGCATCATTTCTCCCTACTTAAATTACTATAATTTAACTTGGAAGTATCTTGCACAATTACAATATAAACTGTAGTAATTTATCACGAAGACTTTTGTATTTGCTGATGCTATCTTCAAGATTATATGTATGTTTCTTGTTGAATAGAAGTACATTGATTGTTTAATGTATACTATTACCTTGCTAGGTTAATTTATTCATTCTACTACTGTCTCATCATGGAATCATTACAAAATGTTCCTTTTTATCTGTCCTAATATTTCTTGTGTTAAAACTTTTTTGTCTACAATAATCTTGCAGAGTTTCACTGGTATTTGTAAAAGCAATGTGCATATTTTCAAATTGTTCAATTTTAACTGAGGATAATGATTTTCTTTCAATTGCTTGCTTAACTTGTATAAATATAATCACTAAATTATATACAATTTTTGTGTATTTTTTAAGTTAGTCCTTTTTTGTAATTTTTTCCCCTTTGTATACTGAGCATTTGGTATATTTTACAAGTTTTTCACAGGTGAAGTTAAAAAACTGCCTAGTATGGTTGGAGGGCAGGCTAGTGATGTTGAATTCTTGAACTACTTATTGATATGTCACCAGTCCACAAGGCCCACTATTTTGTAGTGTGATAAAACAATACCTCAAGAAGAATTTTTATAAAATTCTGCCTAAATGTACACATTTAATTATTTGCTTTATATTTATCACCTATAAATATGCATTTATAGATTGTGGGATCCGATGTTCTGAGAACCCAAAGGATATTCATGATATTATCTTCTACATACTTAGTTTTTGCCCCACAGGCAACAGTGTTCATGGTACCCAGAAGGAGCAGATAGATAATGGTCAGAACAATGTGGAAAAGTTGGAGGGCTGGTGAGGTCATTAAAGCAATGAAAAAAGAAATGGGGGGTAGGTAAGTCATTGGACAGTGCAGATGTTGCAGGTCTTCTGCTGAGGGCCTGCTGAGGAGATACCACGGCCTGGAGGGAAAGCTGTAGAAGACATTGGTGTGCAGGTTGTCAAAGTATTGGCTAAACAGAAAAAATAATCAGATCATGCATAGCTTCCGTGTTCTTATTATCATGCGATATCTAAGCATGCTGCTTGGATACTAAATTAGAGAAAAGGAGATGGATAGCCAAACTTTTCAAGTAAATGTGATAATATGGATAATTTTAAAAGCTCTTATTCTAATTTTCTATTTCCAAGAAGATAATGAAATTAGCACATGTTGTATTATAAATATGTGATAATATGAATATAAAGTTCATAGTATAATAAAAATATTAACATGTGAAAGGAATAAAAATGTTTTAAAGAAGTTTAGAAAGCAACCACAGTTCTACAATTCACTGAAATTATAGTAAACATAAGCCTTGATTTTAAATATATATGTGAAAGTTATATGAATTTATGATTTGGAACTTAGCAAAAATTAGTCACACTGAAGGATAACACAAGTGTTGCTATTTTAATTTAATTCTCTAAGGTGAATGCATTCAGCCCCTCTTTACTGTTTATCAGCCTTTCTTTACTGTGACTAAATACATGACACACACAACCTTAGCAAATGTTTATGCCTGATCTTGGTTTCAGATGTTTCAGTCCAAAGTTGACAGAGAAAAATTGCTCATCTGGTGCCATCAGGGAAGAGGAAAAGAAGAGAGTGTGTTAAGGAGAGACAGAAAAGTGCTGGGGACAAGAATATACTCTTCCATGTCATGGTTCCAGTGACTGCAACCGTAACAGCACGTTGAGCTAGAAACTCCCCATTGGATGAATACATTGCTAAAGTCACTGTCCCTAAGATGCAATCACTTTCCAAAGGTCTTACCTATGAACACACAAGCCATTATAAATGCTTCTGAACCACATTACTAGACAGAGTCACAATAATGCTTTTCTCTCTCTTACCAATTTTCTATGTTAGTCAATTTTCCTGGGACACAATAGAATGTATTTGATTTACATTTGGGAACTCAAGGTATAGAAGGCTGACTTCAAGAGAGAAATACCATGGCAGGAGGATGGGGTGGAGCAAAGCATTCACTTCATGGAGGCTGGAGGCAGAGCAGGGGAACTGTGCCAGCAGGAAAGGAAACAGAGTCATCCGTAGCTCACAAGGTCAGGCTCACATGGCCACACAAGCAGTGCTGTGCTTTGCTAATGCCCTGCACATTCCTTAAGCCAAGCAAGTTGACACAGTTAATGTCAACCATCACAATGATTGTTAAACTTTTATGACTTTTTGATCTGATTATCTTCTTCAAAGAAATTCTTCATTATGTACTAGACTCTCCCTTATTTCAAGCCAATAGGTACTTGACAGTGTGCTGATGGCTCTCTCATTGTCATTCAACTGTGCCAATGGCTGTTTCCCAAGGATGGTATTTAGCAATTGTATTACCTGTTGTGATACACAATAATGGCAGATTCTTATACTATTTCTCTTGGGTAAACTTTATGATATTGTGCATGTGTCGTCATTTACAAGACTATGATTTGGTTTAATAGTGATTGCTACATGTTGGAGAAGAGTGAATATTCATTCTTTATGTGATAGATATGGTGTTTGGCATGATTTCAGCAATAACTACACAATGCAGTCAGATAACAAAACATCACATTTTGTACTTTAAATATATAGAGTTTGTATTTCTAGTTCAAACTTCAGTAAAGCTAGAAAAAAATCAATATCAAGCAGAATGCAAATAGTCTGGCCAGATAGCTGAGTGGATTATAGTGTCTGCATAGGCAGGTGCAGGGACTGGAGTTTGATCCCTGGAGTGCCATGCTGGCCTGGCCCCAGGGAGCAAGGAAAGAGCTATTGGGATTCGGGGTGGTGGCGCACACCTGTAATCCCAGCACATGTGAGGCTGAAAACAGGAAGATCACTATGGGTCTGATCTGTGTAGTGAAACCCCGTATTCTCTGTACTAAAGACATAAAAATAAAAAGACAAATAAGAATGCAGAAATCCTACAATACATGCTGAAGACCTGATAATCTAATTAAATACTTGAATCTGAAACATTGAAGCAGGATCAATTCCTTCAAAAGATATAACAGAGATAAGGAAATCAATCTAAATGGAAGTAATGGAATAATTACTGTAAAGTGTCAGTGCAATTTCACTAATTTTGTTGGCTGTTTTATAGTAATGTAAATAATTGTCTTTTCTTCTAGAAAATTCTTCCTGAAGTATTTAAGTGTGAATAGACACAATGCCCATGAGGTATTTCAAATAGTTGAAAAAGCATTACACAAAGGCATAGACCCAGATACATACTAAAAAACAGGGAAAAAATAATATGTTAAGTGGCCCAAAATGTAAAAATCCCTGAATATCTGTAGAGTATGCAGAATTTTTTATTACACCAGTGAAAAGTTTTGGTTTTTGAAGTTATATAACAATGAAAACTTACTCTAAATTTTATTACAGCTAATTTATCAGATAGAAAATTATTTTAAATGAGGGGCAGGCCAAATAGCTCAGCGGGCTAAAGTGCCTGCAAGCAGGGTCCTGGGGTTCAATCCCTGGGCCTGCCATGCCAGCTCCGCCCCAGGGGCGCACTGAGGCGGCAATCAAGACTGGGCATGGTGACACGTGGCTATAATCCCAGCTCTTGGGAAGCTGTAACAGGCAGATCACTACTAGTCCGATATAGTAACAAGACCCTAAACACCCTGTACACCCTTCCCTAAAAAAGTAAATAAGAAAAGAAAATTATTTTTAATGTTATACATGTTTTCCGGATTCTGTCACATCTGCAAACTACCAGTTTATTCTGTGTTCCATCTTCATCCTAATTGAACATGTATTCTGGCACAGCCACTTCTGTGTATTTGGTTATAAATGGAAGCTACCATGAGATCTAGGGAGCCCTGCTGCAAAACGTGCAGGCTCGGGGCCTACACACTGCCACCCAAGTGTGGTGACTGAGTTATAGCAACTGAAAATAGAGACACGCAGACATCTCCCCAATTCTGTCACTTCTTTGTGCTGCCCTAATCTCAAATTAACTTTTCTACTTCGTTCTAGCGTTCAATATATTATGCCTTGCTCAAAGCTTGTGTTCAAAAACAGAATAATAGGCCAGATTAAAAACATGGTATACGGCTGTCAAAATAGCTCAGTGGATTAAAGCGCCTGCAAGCAGGAGCAGGGGCCAGAAGTTTGATCCCCGGGCCTGCCATGCTGGCCCCACCCCCAGAGAGCGCTGAGAGGGTGATTGAGATTGGGAGTGGTGGTGCGCAGTTCTTAGGATGCTGTAAACAGGTGGATCACTATGAGTCTGATTTAGTAGTGAGACCCTGAACACCCTGTATACCCTTCCCTAAAATGCAGAACAAAAAAGAAAAGAAAAACGTGGTATAGTGTGCTATATCATAGACTGTGTGTGCTAACTTTACATGTGAGTATCCTTATTTCTGTTCATCTAAAAATAGTCTTATCTGCTTGAGCTGCTTTTACTATTGTATTTGCAGCAAGAGAGGTGTACTTAGAGTAGTGGTGATGGGGATTTAAAAAGGAAGCCAACATGGAAGTCAGGGACACAAGAAGCAATAACATATGGATTCTAAAGAAAATTTAATAACTTTAATGTTCATTTGCTCTTCACTGGGTCATAACTAGGGTTAATAAAACAAACATGGATAGTTGGTACCATGAGGATAACTTCTAAAAACCTTAACTCTGATGCCCTAGGGTAAAAAAAAAAAACATGCAAATATACAGCTACTGTTCTTTTTCAACTCATTTGCTTGAGTTCCTATCCAGTTCTTCCAGATTCTTATAACTATGTATTTAATTCTTGCCAGTTTTGGAATATCAGAGAAGGCTTCACGGCTATTTTTTCTTCATTTTGAAATCTTTAACAGCTGTTCATATAAGAATACAAAAAGATAGTATGAAAGCTGTTCACTTACTGCTCTAGTCCTTTTGGAATTCCACCAAGCTTAGAAGAAACTAAATTTCATGTACCTAATGATCAAGGTGCCTTTTATATCATTTGTTTTGCAAACCCAAACAAAACAACCTTTGGAAACCTTCCCTAAGTTCTTTGGTCCTGAGTGCATAAACCATAGGGTTGAGAGAGAAGGGGGGATGATGTTGTGCAGCACGTTGAGCAGAACTGGAGTCGACATAGCCTTTGTCTCTGCCAGGTGGGTTACTGAAACCACTACAACAGTAGTGTAGAAGAAGAGGATGAGGATTAGGTGGGAGCTACAAGTGCTCAGAGCCTTGGAAGCAGCTTCAGCTGAGTTCAACCTCAGTACAGAGCGCAGAATCAAGGCATATGACAATATAATAAGACCCAGATCACTCCCCATTCCAACCCATGCCAAGACCAATTGGCAGATGCTATTTGCCCTCCTATCATCACAGGCCAGGCTGGTGACCCCGAGGTTAGAACACAGGCAGTGGTCAATTTCATTGCTGGAACAATAATTACGCTGGGCTGCAAGCACTGGCACTGGAATGACAAACAAGCCATTTCTAAGCACCATAAAATAAGATGGCTTTACAGATTAAGGAATTGGTCACAATTGATGTGTAGCAAAGAGGGTGACAGATAGCTATGTATCTGTCAAAAGTCATACAAATAAAAATACCAGATTCCATGCCAATAAAACAATGGTGGCATAAATTTGAGCAAAATGCTCAGGGAGGCTAATGGCCTTGGCATTGAACCAGAAGGTGTCTAGGATCTTTGGCATGATGGTAGTGGCCAGCCCCATGTCCACTATAGAAAGTACACCCAGGAAAATGTACATGGGCTGCTTCAGGGAGGGGTCCTGGCAGATGGTGATAAGGATGAGCATGTTTGCACCAATTGCTAAGAGATACAGCAGAGCCAGCAATGCAGAAAGCCAGTGCTGCCAGCTGTGAATGCCTGGGAAGCGCAGTAGAATGAACTCAGACACCTGAGATTTGGAGACATTGGAGACGTTCAGAGACACAGACATATTTTCACAGGAGAAAAAATGTTTTCAAAGACATTTTTGTGAGCATAATCTTCATTGAACGTTATTTTTTAAAAGTGTCTTAATATAGTATAGTTGATGGAATATCAAAATAAAGTTCAAATTATATCCCCTGCAGTTTTTAACAATAGATTATATAGTTCTGGAGTTGTAGCAAGCAGAAGTTAAGTTTAAAGTCACAGTTATCTTGGCTGGTATGTAGCTGAGTGGTACAGCTCTTGCCTGAACATCCTGGGCTCCTGGACTTGATCCCCAGGCTGTGGACAAAATAACAAAGGGAGAGAGAGAAGGAGGGAGAGGTGTAGGTGAGCAGGGGTGCCTTTGAAGATTAAGGAATTGGTCACAACTTATTTATATGAATGAATCACATCCATCATTTTTGAAAAAACAGAATTGCAGCATGAAACTAAAATTTTTTATGTTCATTAATAACAGGCATGAGCTATAACATAAATACAGTTTTCCTGTTTCTAAACCTTTCTTCATTTCCTCAGAAATTTTCTGGAACCAGGAGGATAGGCAAGATTCCTTCGTATTTTTCTCAATGTTAGTCAATATACATAATTATTAACTTAAAAAACTAGACATTTTTAGTATGGAATTATGAGAAACTAAGATGTTTAGATCAACTTTTTTAAGTTGGTCCATTATCATTTTAAGTAGCTTGCCCCATTTTTTATCATGAATGTTAAAAGATTTTCAGAAATAAGCTACTTTGCAGATTGAGGGATACATCTACACTCTTTGATAATCTACTATATGTGAGCTTTGAAGAAGTATATGAAAGGATATCTTACTGGGAAATTAAAAGATGTGGTTGAATTTATCAACCTAAGGAGTCATGTAATGCAGACATACCTTCTCATTTTTTCCTAATTGAATATGGGATTTAAGAATAAATAATAAGGTGCTTTTTAAAATTAGTAAAGTAAACACATCGAGACATATAATAGTCAAGATCCCAGAAATTCAGCACAAGAATAATCTACTGAAAGCCGCTAGAGAAAAGAAGCAGATCACATTCAAAGGA
>NW_004524722.1:6349961-6350500 GCF_000260255.1 Octodon degus | reverse complement strand
TGCACAGTACAGTATTGCTAATAGTATTTAAACATTCTATGGCATATCTACAGAGTTTATTCTGTGTAAGTGAAACTCTAGGATCACTGAATAGTAATTTTGTTCTATGTAATCTGCCATGGAATGCTCAATATCATGTTCAAATTTTGTTTCAGTGTCTTTCTTTAAATTCTGCGCTTTTCATCTACTTTATCTTCCCTACAGTAGTCCTACAGACAAACCTGAAACTCTCAAGTTCATCTGCCCTCTGCACAAAAAAAAGCTATTCCTTATGTTAGGGATTTCTTTCTTTCCTTCACCTATCTGGACTCTGTTCATTACAGCTGGTTCGGTAATGTCTCAAGGCACTTCCTTTTTATTTCTTCATATATTTCTTATGAATTTTGGGCAGGATCTACAGTGTGTACAAGGTCTCACTAGTAGATCGGACTCGTAGTGATTCTCCTGTTTTCAGCCTCTCAAACTCTGGGATTACAGGGGTGCATGACCACGCCCCAGGGCGGGGCTGGCACCCTCCCCCTCCTCGCCCTCCCTTTCTT
>NW_004524722.1:6343714-6349616 GCF_000260255.1 Octodon degus | reverse complement strand
TGGCAAGGCATCAGGGATCGCGGTTCGATCCCCCAGCACCACATGCCAGCCAGCCCTGCCCCCTGGTGGGCTGAGCTGGCCACACACACACACACACCACTCTCTCTCTCTCTCTCTCTCTCTCTCTCTCTCTCTCTCTCAAATAAATAAAAATAAAGAAAATAAGTTAGATCTGGGCTGTCCAAGGACCAGCCAAATAGTTCAGCAGATTAAAGGACGTGGAAACAAGGCCAGGGGCCAGGGATTCAACCCCCAGGCCTGCCGTGATGGCCCAGCCCCTGGGGCCCACTAAGACAACAATTGAGACTGGTTGTGGCCATAATCCCAGCTCTTGGAAAGCTGTAAACAGGTTGATCACTATGATCCCAATCTAGTAGTGACACCCCGAACACACTGTAGACCCTTAAAACACACACACACAAAAAAAAATAAAATAAAATAAAATAAAAATGAGTTAGACCTCAATGCTTTCATTTGAATAAAGCCCTACCTACATAATTGTTCACTCACAGTATGATTCAAAACCAGCCATGTATGTTCTCCTGGCTTCTACTCCATTGTATCCTGTACTATATAGTTCCTCTTTACAGAAATTGTTGACTTCACAAGACATTTTATTCTTAATATGGTGGCATCCTGGAAAAATAACTATTGGAAGTTTTGAGAAAGTAAATAATGACAAATCTTATTCCAGTTTTTAAATGATACATATAAAATAAGCAATTCAATTATATGTTATAACTTATTCTTGTTATAATTACCATTAAAAGGAGGAAATACAGAAATTAAATAAAATTCTCCTGCAATCCCAACAATAGACAATTCCTTGTGACTACCTATATTTTCTTTCTCTTATTTCTCACAGTGTCCATATTTCAATAAATGCATGCCTCCTTATGACAAAATAAATCATCTGTTGATGATAGATGTAATTTGATAATGTATACAATTATCTAGCTATAATTATAAAATACTTTAATAAATTGAAATCATAAACAGGCTTGGAGATAAAGCTAGTTTCACTCTGAGCCCAGACAAGAGCCCAAAGAGTTGAGCACAGTGCCTCCATTTAGGAGCTTGAAACCACGCAAGTCACTTGAATATACATGGCCTGGAGCATTGAGGAAAACTCAGTTTATTACTTCACAGGAAGACATCCATAGCCTTCTGTCTTAGATCTACCAATGTTACTACTTTTTAAGCTATAATTTATGCTTACCTATGTTATTTTATATTGGAAAGAGATACTTGTTCATGTCATTTTTGTGGTTGTAAAGTAATACTGTAGCATTTTTTAAAACAAGGTGGAAAAAAACAGGGTGGAATACTTAAATAAAATTAACATATGCCTCACCTCAAATTTTCAACATCTTTTTTGATTAGAGCATTAGAAATGTCTTAATGACATGGAAATGTCCAGCTCTCAGTGAGGTGTACACCTTTTGCTAGCATATACCAGGTTCCTAGGAAATGTCCAGCTCTCAGTTGTTCACTATATTCAAGATTCTATGTAATTGATCTTTAAACATTGGGCTTATTCCTCCTACACACCTCAGGCTTTCTTTCCTGGGGTTGTCACCTTATCCTTTCTCCCATTTTGCACACTCTAGTCACCATCATTCTGCTCTTCTTCTGTGGTTCAGTTGTCTTAGCCTCTATGTACGTGGAAGAATAGTATTTGTCTTTCTGTGTTTGCCTTCTGACACTTAGAGTAATCTGTTCTAATTCCATTCATGACATGATGCAATGCAGATGTGGGGTTTTTTGGTGTTACTTTTTTGCCTTCAAAGGCTGAATAATATCTCAGAGTGTGTGTGTGTGTGTGTGTGAGTGTGTGTGTGGGGGGAGGTACTTCACATTTTCTTGTGTATTCCTCTGGTGGTGGGTGTTTAGGCTGATTTCATAATTTTAGCTATTGAAAATAATGTTACAATGAACATTTTACAAATATCTCTCTGATATATTGATTTCAAAACTTTTTGATCAACACAAGTGAGATGATTGAGTCCTATGGCATTTATACATTTAGTCTATTTTCTTCTAAATGTTTTTTGAGATTGATATTTGTATGGCATTTTTTGTGGTATAATTAAGAGAAAATTAGTCTCAGTTTACAGAAAGAGAATTGTTCTTCCTATTTTAATGATAAGATTATACAATGAAGAAATGTTTTTATATTTTTAAAAGCAGTTAATATGTTAATACTACAGCGAATATGGAAGTTTCTTCAATAGACAAGTAACTTCTCAATTGCCATATGCAACTGTATTTTAAATTTTGGCCCTTACCTCTTTTGCAAAGGCTTAATGTGTGTGCATCTCACTTCAGCAGAGAGAAGAGTGAGTCTCTTCCAGAGGACTTTTCCAGCATAATAGTAACTATAGCACAAGCTTCCTGCAAATGCTGATATTTAGCCACTCTGATCTTGATGAGGTTTGAGAACTTACTGGGCTAGTTATGAGCAGACACTCACAGTCTAAAGTGTTTGCAATAAAAGGAGCTTCCTCCTGGACACAGCCAGAGCCTTTTGAGAAAGCAGTTTTAACATCACTGGATGTTGTGTTCTCAGCTGAGATATGACACAGACATTACAGAATTTTAGGATATATAGAGCTGTGAGTGTTTGAGCGATTTAAAAGGTTTCCCTTAAGTGCAAGAGAAAAGAAAGACCCACAAAGAACACTGAGTTCCTAAGACATTAACTCCCAGAAGTGTAGCAGAGTGATTAACTCAGAAGTATATTTATTGATTTCATATGAAAATTTACACAGGTAAAAAAAAATATGAGAAAAAGGTTAAAATATTTTCCCCATTTTTCTTTTTGAACTGTGCTATAACCATGTAATGGGAATTTCTTGTCATTTAGGTTACAGGCCTTTTTTAATTATACTGTACATGTTCCTAAGACTGTAAACTAGTTATATTTGTCTAATTTGATTTCATTTTGTTCTTTACCATATTTGCATTAACTTTTGTATCATTTTAAGCAGTGGAGTCCATGTTTTCTTTGTTTTTGGTGCTCAGGGATTGAACCTTGTTTTCTATATTATAGAAATTTAGTTTTAGTGACACTTATGGAAAATATTTTTCCCAGGCCTAGTCGAATAGCTCAGAGGATTAAAGCAAATGCAAGGAGGCACAGGGTCCAGGGGTTCAATCCCCAGACCTACCATGCCGTTCTCACCCCAGGGCACTCTGAGACAGCAACTGAGATTGGGCGTGATGGCGCACACCTGTAATCCCAGATCTTGGGAGGCTTTAGATAGGCTGATCACTATGAGTCTGATCTAGTAATGAGACTCTGAACACCCTATAGACCCTTCCCTAAAAAATGTAAAAGAAAATATTCACCCTATTAAATTTTCTTAACACAAGTGCATAAAAAACCACCTACATGTACATGCCTCTGTTATGAGAAATCCATGTTGCACTGTTAATTTGGCTCTTTGTACACTAATACAGCAATATTTGAATTATGGTGCCTTTATTTAGTTTTTGTTTATGATAGTTCCAGTATTCCAATTTTAGTCATTTTTTCCCCAGATCATTGGTGTTATTTTCAATACTTTACATTTTTTATGTGTATTACGTCATTTGGTTGTAACCTTCTAATGCTGCTCCCTGAGATTTTAGTGGGTTTAACTTATAGGTAAACCTCTGCAGAACGAGTCTAAAGAATATTGAGTGCCGGCGAGACAGCTCAGCCGACTAACGCGCCTCCCTAAGTCGACTCAGGGATCTGGGTTCAATCTCGGCATGCTGTGCAGGCCCTGCTCCTGGAGGGCACTGAGAAGGTGACCGAGACGGGGCGTGGTGGCTCACACCAGCAATCCCAGTGCTTGTGAGGCTGGAAACGGGAGGATTGGTGTAGTGAGACACTGTAGACCCTGTACTTCATACATTAAAAAATAAAAACAAAGAACAATGAAACCTCAAATCTATAAGCATGATTTTTCCCTACTTGAATAACCATAATTTTTCCCACCAGTTTTTGAACTATCACAGTATAAACTATAGTAATTTATCACCAAGATTTATATTTGTATTTGCTGATGTTATTTTAAAGAGTATATATTTTACTTGTTGACTAGAATTATGTTGATTGTTAAATGTATGTCTCTTATACTATTATCTTGTTAGATTGATTTGTCTTTCTAGTTTATCCTCATGTATTATTACTAAGAAATGTCCCATTTTATCTGTCCTAATATTTCTTGAGTTAAAACTTGTTTTCTCTTCAATAATCATACAAACTTTTTCTTATATTTGCAAAAACAATGAATATCTTCTAAAATTATTCAATTTTTCACTGAGGATAATAATTTTCTTTGAACTGGATGCTCAGTCTACTTGTATTAATGTAATTACTGAATTTTCTGTACTTTTCCACATGTCTGTTTTAAATTAGTACATTTTTGGTCACTTTTGGCTTTTATTTACAACTAAACTAGGTGTTATTCCTATAGCATTTTTGTTCAATATCAGTGTTTATTAGTCAAGCTTTTCTTTTGTTTCCAAGATAACTTAAAGATTGCAATATACATTTTTTCCCTCTTGCAGTCTATTTAAATAGTACATTTGTCTCTTTAAGAACACTACAAGATTTGTAACTCCCTTAACTCCTTTCCTGACTTTTGTGATTACTATCATATATTTTGCCACTACACATATTTAGGCTTTGCAGGATTTTACATACTCCATTTCTAAGCACTAATGTTTGCTCATAATTGCCCAAATACTTTTTCTTTCCAGTTATTCCATTATTTCTGCAGTTGTGTGCTTGCATTAATCATGATTATTTTATATTCTGAACAACATACATTAGAATTTCCTCTCAGATTTTCTTCATATGCATAAATTTTTATTTCATCATCATTTTTCACGGTTGTTTTCATTGCATATAGATAATCTAACAGGAGGGAATCTTTTCTCAGCTGTTCAAAGATATCATTTTACTGACTTCGATTCCACTAATTAAATTTAAGAGTTGATAACCAGTCTAAGGCTGCTCCACTAACAGTAAAGTGTGTAGATTATGACTCCACAGTACCACTTGCATGTGCATATTCTAGATAAAACATCTTCACAGCAGTAATGGAATATGTATTCCTGTATGCCTCACTGTGGTAATATCTGGCAGTACACTTTCCAGTTTCATCTTTAAGAAGAAATGGTTGAGAAAACAGAAGACTTTGGTAGTAATGAGAACACGCAACAAATGTTTCAAGAGGCAATTTGCAGCTATGAACAGAAAATTTTATTATGAGAAAACAGCAATTGGTACCATCTGGCTCTAGTTAGATTTACTAGGTTCAGTTTTCTGAAAAATTGTTCTAGCATATCATTAGGCTTTTACTTTTTCCTAGAAACTAGTCATCTTGCTTATTTTCTTGTGGCTGGGACATAGGACCTGACATTCCCAATTGAAAGGTGGAAAGGTTTATTTTGATTCACTCTGTGTAGACTTTGAGCCCGTGATCAGCTGGCTCCAGCCAGGGCAACACAGCCATGGCCGAAGGAATGAGCAAGCACTCGGGGAGGAGGAAGGAGATGCACCCAGGCCAGGTCTACAGCGAACCACTGCTTTTTTCCAGGCTTCATCTCCCAACATCACACCCAGCCCTAAACCCATCTAAAGACTAATCCCGTAAAAACTCATACAAACAAATGGCCTCCCGAGAGCCCCACCTTTGTGAGCATAAGGCTTTGGGGGGACATTTAGATGACACTGACCATGAAAAGACTTCAATTATACAGAATATGGGATGAAAATTTTCTCTGCAGAGTGATTGGCATGCCAATAATTGTGACCTTTTGTAAAAACATAATGAGACCAGATAAATATTCTTGGAAAGCATTTGCCTAAACTTATGGAGGAATCTGTTTTTTTTTTTTTTTTTTT
>NW_004524722.1:6335987-6343614 GCF_000260255.1 Octodon degus | reverse complement strand
TTTTTTTTTCACATGTTATAAGTTTTGACGTCTTTAGGACCTGAAAAGATCCTGACAACACAGTCTCGTATCTGCTTTGTTTTCACTCCATAGACAATAGGGTTCATGGTGGGAGGCAGGAGCACATAAATATTGGCCACAATGATGTGGCAAGATGGAGGAATTGTGTGGTGGCCAAAGCGGTGGGAAAAAAATGAGAAAAAGGCTGGACTGTAAGAGAAAACAATGGCACAGATGTGGGCAGTGCAGGTGCTGAAGGCCTTCTGCCGAGCATCTGCTGAGGAGAGGCTGACTACTGCCCTCAGTATCATGGTGTAGGAGACAGTGATGCACAGGATGTCGAAACCTCCAATAAGGAGGGCAACCATCAGCCCATAGATGGCATTGACCTTGATATTGCCACAGGACAGCTTGGCCACAGCCATGTGGTCACAGTAGGTGTGGGGGATGATATTACCTCTGCAGTAGGGCAGGCGCTTGGTGAGGAAAGTGAAAGGAATAATAAGCAGCACTCCTCTTAGGAAGGTGACAAGCCCAGACCTTATAATGACAGGACTGGTGAGAATGGTTGAGTAGCGCAGAGGGTAGCAGATGGCCACATAGCGGTCCAGGGCCATGAGCATGAGCACCCCAGACTCCATCCCTGTGAAGCTGTGGATGAAGAACATCTGCACCAAACAGTCATCAAATCCGATTTCCTTGAGATGAAACCAGAAGATGCAGAGCACCTTGGGGACTGTGCTAGAGCACATGACAAGGTCAGTTAAAGAAAGCATAGCCAAGAAGTAATACATGGGCCTGTGCAGTGAGGCTTCGTGATAGATGAGGTAGAGCAGTCCACAGTTCCCAGCCATGGCCATAACATACATAGAGCAGAACGGGAGGGAAATCCAGATCTGCCTGTCCTCCAGCCCTGGGATCCCATTAAGAATCAGGGTAGATGGTGACCACTCTGTGTGGTTTAGCATTACCACGATTATGCTGCTATGATCACCTTATAGCATCGTTAAATTGTCCTAAAAACACAGAAAAAAATCATGATCATACTCACTGTCAGTTTATTTTACCTTAAATCACCTTTGCATTTTCAAATAACTAACTTGGTTTTTCATTTTTTTAAGTAGACAAATATATTTTTATGATTGCTTTCTATTACTAATAGATGCATGCACAAAACTAATGAAATATTAAAGAATTAGACAACACCATTAAATAATGTGGCCTTATTGACATTCACAGAAAGCCCTTTTTTCCCCAAGTGCCCATGGATTATTTTCAAATGTAGAGTATACGGTGGAATATACAGCAAATCTGTAGGATTGAAGTCTTATATAATTTTTTATCTGTTAATTTTATTGAGAAAGAAGTAACAATGAGACAGTTTCACAACAGGTTAGTAGGATGGTTGCAATGATTAATATATTGCATATTGTTGTCTTTGTAGTAGTTAGTCATAGTACAAGATGTAGACATGATATCTTGTCTAAACACTATTAGTTCAAAGGTTTTTATCATTGAACTAAGAGAAAGTAGCTGTGTATCTATGCTAACTATTTTTATATACAGACATATATTTATACATTTTTTCAATACAAAACGGTCCTTCAAATAACTAACCCAATAGCTTTTGTCTGTGTGTCATTTTTAAATTCATTAATTTAGCAATATATTCCACAAATATTTGTTGTATTCAATACTTGTGTAGTCTTCTAATGGAAAAATAATATTCATTGACATTGATTAAGTTTATATTACATTCCTGAAACTATTATTTTAAATTTATTATTTAAGTATTACTAGCTATACTCCTCTCAGGAAAAAAAGACCAACATGCAAATCAATAAACCTTAAACACATCTCTTTAGGTATTTAGTACAGGGTCTCACTGCACAGATCCTACTTGTAGTGATTCTCCTGTTTTCAGCCTCCCAAGAACTAGGATTACAGGTAGGTGCCACCACACCTATCTTCAATTGCTGTCTCAGCATGCTCATGGTCAGGACCAGCATGTCACTCCAGGGATCAAACTCAGGCCCTTGTGTTTGCCTAAGCAAGCACTTTAATCCACTGAGCTATCTGGCTGGCTCTCATCCCACTTTTTAGACTAAAGTTATAGTGGTATCTTTTGAATCAACCAGCTGGTGATGAAAATAGTCATTGGACCAGAGTCAGTCAGTTCATGCATGGCTCACTGCATCAGCATCTTCCTAAAGAAGATCAACCAAAGGTGTATTTTAAGTGTATGACCGTCAGACATCATTTTTAAAAGTGCAAAGCATCACAATCCCATCCAGAGTCTCAGGCAGGAGGATTCCTGCAAGTTTGAGGCCAACATGTCCTACACAGGAGGTTGAAAATTATCCTGAACTGAAGAGTAAGACCCTGTCTCAAAATGAGAAAGTTATAGGTTTGGCCTGTTAAAGTAAATTATTGAAATTTCTCTATACAAGTGGACATTAATCTGTTAGTTTCAATTAAGAAGTCTGTGAGGGTTATAAAGCATTCCATAATTAAGAAAAAAACAAAGTGAAATAATGTACAATTGTCAGAGAAAATGTGCACAAAATTTTGACAAGATATATTAATTTGAGATTTTGTAGAAATCAAAGCAAGAGAAGCTAGACTGGATATTTTTAAATTCCCGGTAAAAAGTGTAGTAAGTGTGCATTTAAAACATGTTTTTTAGGATCAGAGGCATATGCTGTTTTTGATTCACTATCTCCAGAATTCTAACATAATAATCAATGAAATTCTTTCTTAATTTTTGATCTATAGAAACATTAATATGAGGAAATTTCAAATTAATGCTCAAGAATTATAAATGTTCTAGTCCTCAATTTGGTGTTATTGATTAAGGCTTAAAGGAACATATTAGCTTCGTAACATCAAAAAATTAATATATATGCACTGTAGAAAAACAAAACATAGTGGTCTCAGTTTTAATAACAATATTTTCCCCAGGCTGAGCAAAATTTTTTAAAAATATGTGTACATTATATACTTCAAATAACTTTTCTATACATTATTTAACAAATATAGGTTTTATATTTTTATATTTTTATTTTTTTAAAAGAGTACAAATTAGAATTAAAACAGAAAAAATTACAAGTGATACAGAATTCCACTTAACAAAGTAATATTAATTTCTCTGTATTTGTTGTAATAGTGTGTTGTCTTCCAACCAGTTATTCCTATTACTGGATTTATGCATATAAAATTAGAAGAATAAAATAATAATTGCATTAGAAATTAAAAAGAGAAAAAGTATAATTGAAAAAGGAGACAAAGCAAATTAAGGTATTAACTGCTCCTTTCCATAGGCCAGCAAAAATGCACAGTACTGTTGGCCAAACCATCCTGCTTACATACACAGACAAATCTCTTTCCCCCATTCCCTCTCCTGTCCTTCTCCTCAACTCAGTAACAAAATACAGATTTTAAATAGTTAAACAATCACTTGTAATGCTAGGAAAATAAACTTTGGAGATGATTTCAAAAAAATTTCTGGCAGTTGTATTCGCTATTCTTTCTGCTTAAAATGCACTTAATTTATTAACTTTTACCTATTACGTTCACTTATCTGCCTCCATCTATGCTTGTCATTGTCTCTAAATACAGTAGCTATGAATGTATGTGGCTTCATTTTTCATTTGAGCCTAATGTTACAATTCTGAACAATACTATATCGATTCCATGTGTTACTATTTTCTTCATAAGGATGAATAAAATAATTTACTTTATATCAAAATATGTACCCTTATCTCTACTGGATTTTAACCACATATGCATATGACATGATCACCTAGAAATATTAATGAAGTGTAGGAGTCCCCTAAAATGTTAGTGGATAGCTTTGCCATTACTTGTACTACCCTGATAAAGGCATTTCCCAACTGTGCGATAAACAACAGCAAACATATGTAGGTATTCTGTGCATTCCCTTTTATGTGAGGATATCATTAATTAAGCAGCTGCTTTACTCTTACATTGAAATTTCAGATCTCATAAAGGTTTAAGATATTTGGGGGCCTGCCCATTAGCTCAGTTGTTTAAGTGCCGGCTAACCAAAGCAGTCAGGCTCAAGATGCTCTGGTTCGAACCTCACTTCTCACAGGAAACCAGAAATGCCCTTAAGGAAATTTCAGGCCACCAAAAAAAAAAAAAGAAAGAAATCTGCCAAATGCTTGTCTAAAACTATAAGCTAAAACTAAAATGACATATGTTTAAACCAAATGATTTTTACAAACTTAATCTGTTGTTTTAAAATAAATTTTAAGGCTTTTTTTCTAAGAGTCTAATTCAATGTCTTTGTTTAGGGAATTTGACTGATACTGTGCTGTGGGTTTCTAGATATTACAATTCTGTCATCATTTATGCAGTGCCAGTTTATATATCTCTCATTGACAATCATTTCCAATTTTTACAGGGAGTGACATTTTTTCTACTATATAATTCTCAAGTCTTGTGACTCACAAAAATGGGTTCCTCATGTTAAATATTGCCATGTATATCAGTCTCAAGGATTTAAAAGGGGTGGGGGTGGGGGCATGGGACCGAATGGAGCCAATACGAGGCCTTAAGTTTGATCCCATTGTGACAAAAAAAAAGGATAAAAAAAGAAAAGAAAGAAGAAAGAAAGGAAAAGTCACCTCTATTCCTCAGGCTGGCTTTGAACATGATACCCTCCTCCCTCACCCTCCTGAGAAGCTGAGATTATAGGCATATGCCAGCACAAAGGGTAGAAATTCTTATGCATGTACATATATATATATATATAGATGTGTATATGAGGAGTCTATTTTTGTGAGTCACAAGACTTGAGAATTATACAGTAGGAAAAATGTCACTCCCTGTGATCACTGCCTCTTACCAACCCAGTGAAACAAATTCCTAAGGAGTATGAGAAGACAGATAGGCAGCAACTGAAACTTGAACATGATCCTTGGGATTTATAATTATCATCCACATTTTTGCCTTACTCTTTAACAAGGCAGTGGTTTGTCCCTGATATCCATTCCCAAAGCAAACATTCTTACAAGGCTAGGACAATTGTTCACAGAGATGCACGGCTACTATGCTAACTTAAGTTGAATTATAATACTAAAGATGAACAATAAATGTTTCTAGCAGCACCCGCACCATCTTCTTGTATCACATTTTAACTTGAACATAGATAGTAGAGCAAAATATTCCTTTCTGGAGGAAAAAACAGTCATTATCTATGTTAAATATTTTTTTAAATGAGATTCTGTAACCACTGGTACCCAAAGCACTTTATTCAAATATCTTAATTCTGGAAGACAAAACAAGAAGGCAAATTATACCTGATTTGAATTTCAAAAAATATGGTTGATCAAGCATTACAAATTCTTGATCTGAAGACTGTTGCCTTGCACAGAAGAGAAATGAATGTTATATATCCCAAGTATCTCAAGAGAAAATTTGCAAACATCGGACTGGCATTAAGATAATCTCCAGGGTGCCCAGAGATGACTGATGAACATCTAAATATAGTGTGCTTGTAGATGGTGTGTGTGTGTGTGTGTGTGTGTGTGTGTGTGAACATATGTGTGTCAACACTACAAATGGAGTATTTTAATAGAAACCAATGATTTAACTACACCAGGTGGGGGTTACTTTTCTACAAAGTTTTGCAATGTCCTGGGGGGTGGGAAATCACACTGGATATACTTACATAATGTGAATGATTTACTAATATAGTCATTTATTAAATTTTTATTTTTTATTTTTTAAAGAATATGAAGGCCGACCAAATAGCTCAGAGGATTAAAGTACCAGCTAGCAAGCTCAGGGGCCAGGGGTTCGATCCCTGGGGCCTGCCATGCCAGACTTACCCCCTGGGGCACGCTGAGACAGCAGTTGAGACTGCGTGTGGTGGTGCATGCCTGTAATCCCAGCTCTTGGGAGGCTGTAAACAGGCAGATCACTATGAGTCCGATCTGTTAGTGAGACCCTGAACACCCTGTAGACTAAAGGAAAAAAAAAAGAATATCAAATGATAAAAGTAAATATTAGAAATGGTATAAAATTTCATTAAGCAAAGTAATAGGAATTTGACAGTGGTTGTTGTATTGCATAAAGTTATCCTAAAATTAGTTGTTTAGCTTCTGACATTGACATACGAATAACCCACTACTATTATGGACTACTGGACTACATTGGAATATTTTGCTGAATTCAAGCATCCACAATATTTAAATGACAATGGAATACCCATCTCTAACAAAACTAAACAAAAAAAGGGGGATACAAATGAAGGACCATTTTGTATTTGTATATATAAAATAGTATAGATATACAGATACTTTCCCTTAATTCAATGAGAAAAAAAGAGTGGCACTAATAGTGTTTGGACAGTATGTCATGTATATCTTGTACTACGAATAACCACTATTAACACAACAATATGCAATGTATTAATTATTGAAGCTGTCCTACTAATTGGTTTTGAAACTCTCTCATTGCTGGTTTTTTCTCAATAGAATAAATTTAAGAAAAAGAAAAAAAATAGTTGTTTAGGTTACAATATATAAAACTGCAAAATTAGTTTTAAAAAGTTATAAGAAATTAAATGGAGGAAAAAGAATTTAAACATTAATGGCTCCATTCAATAGACCAGCAGAGACCCAGTCCTAGCCCAGGTCGAGTGAGTGTGTGGGAGAGCTTCCTGATACCATGCGGCAGCGGGACCAGTCCCAGCCCAGGCGCAGAGTGGGCCAGACCCTCCCCCACCCCCTTGGGACGACCCCCACCACTCCGCAGCACCTCCTCCACCCCATCCACCAAGTAAGAATTTCTGCCGCATTCCAGGAACCCCCAGACACAGTCCTAGCCCAGGTCCCCTGAGTGTGTGGGAGAGCTTCCTGCTACCCTGTACCAGCGGGACCAGTCCCAGCCCAGGCGCAGAGTGGGACAGACCCTCTCCCACCCCCTTGGGATGCCCGCCACCACTCCGCAGCACCTTCCCCACCCCGCCCACCAAGTAGGAATTTCTGCTGCATTCCGGGAACCCCCAGACCCAGTCCTGGACCAGGTCCGATGAGTGTGTGTGGGAGCTTCCTGCTGCTGTGCACCGGGCCGGACCAAATACAGGACCGAGCCCAGGCACGGTGTGGGGAAGACCCTCTCCCACCCACTTCAAACCCCCCCACCACTCCGCAGCACCTCCCCGACCCGCCCTCTGGGTAGGAATTTCTGCTGCTTTCCAGGAACCCCCAGACCTAGTCCTAGCCCAGACCAGGTGAGTATGAGGGAGAGCTTCCTCTCCCCTCTACACCACCTTTCCCCATCCAGGCAAAACTCAGGCCTGGCATACATGCCTTGGGTGTAACCCTGCAGCTGCAATCCCTGAAGAGAGTGTAGAGGATAGATCCACCCAGGTAGTCCAGGAGCAGAAAATCTTGCCACAGGAGCACAACAGATTCACCCTCAAGGACAGCAGCAGGAAGGAGCTGAGCACAGCAACCAGACCTAAGCCAGGAAGAGCTGGATAAGTCCAAACATTGTAGAGCTGCACCTGAACTTCAGTACGGGAGAAGGTAATAACTATAAAAAAAATCTACAACAAAGGTCAGAAGACAGTGCTACACAAAATGACGAGAAGGAA
>NW_004524722.1:6332798-6333817 GCF_000260255.1 Octodon degus | reverse complement strand
TGTTCTAGAGAGGGACCAAAATGATCAGAACTCCACGAATGAGATCAGAAGAAACCAACTAAATAGGGTAAGCATTTAAACATGGAGAAAAATGAATAAAGGACAACAAGTAAATAACGTGTCAATTGTAAGTCAATATTCTAACTATCAATATAAATGGACTCTATCTGACAATTAAGAGAAAAAGATTGGCACAGTGAATTAGGAAACAAAATCTAACAGTATGCTGTATACAAGAAACACATTTAACTCATAAAGACATTCATAGGCTGAAATTCAAAGGATGGAACATAATATTATGCGACCCAGCAACTCAGAAAAAAGCAGGGGCAGCAATCCCATTCTCAGAGAGTCTCAACTTCAAACCTTCAATTATCAAGCAAAATAAAGAAAGACACTATGTATTGAGTAGGGGAAAAATTAAAGATGAAGAAGTAATACTCAAAATATGTATGCATCAAACACAGGAGCTCCCAACTACATAAAGCAAACCTTAATGGACATGAAAAATCTAATATCTAATATCACAACCTTAAAAAGATACCTTCACAACCGTTTATCCCCAAAAGATAGGTCAACCAGACAAAAACTTAGCAAAGAAATAACAGAACTGAACCAGAACTTGAAACAAATAGACTTGGTGGACATATACACAGTGTTCCACCCACACAGCTAAATATGCATTTTTTAGTTGCACATGAGTCATTTTCTAAAATAGACCACATACTGGTCCATAGGTCATGCTTAAGTATATGTAAGAAAGCACAAATTATCTCATGCATGTTATCTGACCACAGTGCAATGAAACTGAAAACAAATGACAAAAGAAACCAGAAAAAAATTTTAAATACATGGAAATTAAATGACACCCTACTCAGCAACCAATGGGTTACAGATGAAATTAAATAAGAAATTCAACAATAACTACAATTAAATGAAAATTCCAGCAAGATTTACCGGACTTTAAGGGATACAATGAAAATAGTTCTCAGAGGGAAATTCATAGCTGTGAACTCAAA
>NW_004524722.1:6326119-6327992 GCF_000260255.1 Octodon degus | reverse complement strand
TAGCTAACCTCATCAAAAAGAGGACAGGAAAAATTCTAATACAAGCAATAAGGCATGAACAGGGTGTACTTACCACATAACCAGTGGAAATTTAGAAGATTATCAAAAGCTACTTTGAGAATTTTTACTCTCAAAGAATAGAATAACAGATGAAATGGACAGATTCCTAGAAAGGTACAAATTACCAGAACTGAATCCACAAGATATAACCACTCTCAATAACCCAATAACAGCCAAAGAAATATGGGATGTAAATAAAAACCTACAGACAAGGAAAAGTCCAGGTCCGGATGGATTCCTAGCTGAATTGTACAAGAAATTTACAGAAGATGTAGTTCCTATACTTCTCAAACTCTTCAAGGAATTTGAAAAGGAAGCAATCTTCCAAAATCATTCCTGGAGGCAAGTATTATACTGATACTAAAATCAGGCAAAGATGCAGCTAAGAAAGAGAACTACAGGCTGATCTCCCTCATGAACATAGATGCCAAAATTCTCAATAAAATCCTACCAAATAGAATACAGCAAATCATCAAGAAGATCATAGACCATGACCAGGTAGGATTCATCCCAGGGATGCAAGGAAGGTTCAATATTTGAAAATCTATAAATCTAATACACTATATCAATCGAATGAAAATAAAAACCACATGAACATCTCCATTGAAGCAGAAAAGGCTTTTGACAAAGTCCAACACTCATTCATGTTCAAAGTCCCACAGAAAATAGGATTAGATGGCCTCTACTTCAATCTGGTAAAAGCTGTTTATGAAAACCCAACAGCTAACATAATCCTAAATGGGGAAAAACTGACAGCTTTTCCTCTTACATCTCATACAAGACAAGGATGTCCTCTATCACCACTCCTATTCAGTGTAGTTCTGGAATCATTAGCTACAGCCATCAGACAAATGAAAGAAATAAAAGAATAAGAATAGGTAAAGAAGAAGTTAAATTATCTTTATTTGCAGATGACATGATACTTTACTTGGGAGGCTCAAAAAACTCCATCAAGAAGCTACTAGAATTAATACAGAAATTCAGTAGCATAGCAGCTTATAAAGTCACTACCCAAAAGTCAATAGCATTCCTCTACACAGACAACAAACACACTGAGAGGGAAATTATATAAACAATACATTTTACAATAGCACACAGGAAAATAAAATTCCTTGGAATTAATCTAACTAAAGAAGTCAAAGATACTTTCAAGGAAAATTACGGTATTTTCCTCTCTTGAAAAAAAGATTGTAGAGGGTTTCAGAAAATGGAAAGATATTCCATGCTCCTGGATAGGAAGAACCAACATTGTGAAGATGGCCATACTCCGAAAATTGTTGTACTGAATTAATGCAATCCCTATCAGACTACCACCAACATACCTCACAGAGGTTGAGAAATCATCCCTAAAATTTATCTCGAACCAGAAAAGACCTAGAATAGCAAAGGCAATCCTGGGCAATAAAAACAAGGTAGAAGGCATTGCAATTCCTGACTTGAAATTGTACTACAAGGCTACCTTGATAAAATCAACAGGAAAATGGCAACAAAATAGACCTGAAGATCAATGGAATAGATTAAAAGGCACTGAAGTCACTACAAACACACTCAGACACCTTATCTTTGACAAGGGGACCAAACGTACTCACTGGAAGAAAGATAGCCTCTCAACAAATGGTGCTGGAAAAACTGGTTCTCTACATGCTGAAAACTCAAACTTGACCCAAGTCTATCACCATGCACTAAACTAAAGTCAAAATGGATTAAATATCTAAACATTAAAGTAGAAACACTAAATCTCCTGGAAAAGAAAGTAGGAGGAACTCTTGATGACATAGGGGAAGGCAAAGAGTTCATGGACAGAAATCAAATC
>NW_004524722.1:6324642-6325906 GCF_000260255.1 Octodon degus | reverse complement strand
AAAGAAGTGAATAAATATATGAAAAAATGCTCCACATCACTCGTCATACACGAAATGCAAATTAAAACAACACTGAGATATCATCTCACCCCAGAAAGAAGGGCTATCATAAAGAAATCACCCAACAACAAATGTTGGAGAGGCTGTGGGGAAAAAGGAACCCTTCTCCACTGCTGGTGGGAATGTAGTCTGGTGCAACTATTATGAAAATCAGTGTGGAGACTCCTTAGAAAAGCTGGACTGGAAATCACATTGAAACCAGCTATTCCTCTACTGGGAATTTTCCTGAAGGATCCGAAAACATCATATCATAGGGATATATGTGTGTCTATGTTTATAGCAGCACTATTTGTGAAAGCCAAATCTTGGAAAGAGCCAAGATGTCCATCAACTGAGAAATGGATGAATAAGTTGTGGTATTTTTATACAATGGGATATTACCCAGCTATAAAGAATGATAAACTCGAAGCCTTTATATTGAAGTGGATGCCACTTGAACATATTCTCATAAGTGAAATAAACCAGACACAGAAGCATAAATATTGTATACTTTCCCTAGCATAAGAACTCAAAAAAGAAATACAAATAGAAAGGTATAATACAAGTAAAATGGAAGCAGGATCTCGAGGACTAACTAATCAGAAGAGGGAAAGAGAAGAGCTAGGAAACATGACAGTGTCACGCCATACAATTTTATGTAGAAGATGGGCAAGGCAATGATCCTGAGAATCTCCAGAAGATTTTTGAATCTAGCAGTTAATTGGAGAGATTCTCACCCTAACTATATATACTGATACATGTGAACTAAGCAAGTGCACTGACAATGGTAATCTGTAATAGTAGTTTCATGCTTGGAATGCCTGTCATTCTGGTCTTCTGAATATGGGCTGCTTGTCATGACATGCCAGCTGATGCTGTGCTGTGTCTTGTATAGATGATTGTTCAAAAAGAAGGGGGCGGTGAATGCATTCAAGAGATAGGAAAAGGAATATTGTGGGACTCTCCTGCTTCAAGGTTGTACATGGTTAATTTTTGGACTTATGTGTAAACATAAGAAGTATATAATTCTTTATGCCTATTTTTAAAATATATTCTAATTATTAATTTTTTCATCATATTCTGTAGGGACTGAAAGTTCAACACATCAGTACTTGATGAAAAATACCTGTTCCATGTTATGCCTAAAATGTTTGATATTCAGTCCGATAGTGAGATTCAGCTTAACAGCCTAGGTTGTATGGTCATAACAATAAACTTGTCTTCT
>NW_004524722.1:6322444-6323912 GCF_000260255.1 Octodon degus | reverse complement strand
ATTCTCTTAATGAATAGAGGGATTTGTTCTAATGGTGTTTGTAAATAGGATATCAAGTCCACATCTTGTACAGCAATTAACCACTAGGAAGAATGTTTAGAATGTGTTAATTATTGAAACTCTCCTACCAATTTGGTTTGAAAGTGTCTCATTGCTATTCCTTTCTCAATGAAATTATGGGAAAAAAAGATCTTCGATCCATTTAGTGCATGGTGATATACATGCATCTAGTTTCAGTCTTGAACATGTGGAAAATCAGTTTTTTCATCATCATTTGTTAAAGAATTTATCTTTATTATGAACTTGTTTGACCCCTTTGTCAAAGTTAGGGTGATTGAGTGTGTTTGTCGTTGTGTCTACATCTTCTAATCTGTTCCACTGATCCTCAGGTTTATTTTTTTTTGCCAGTATCATGCTGATTTTATCACATAGCTTTGTATTATAATTTTAAGTCAGAGATTGTGATGCCTCCTGCTTTGTCTTTGTTGCCAAAGATTGCTTTTGCTATTCTAGGTCTATTCTCGTTCATGTTTTAAGGAAGGAAAAAGAAGGCTAGAGAAGTTCCTCAGTGCAAATAAGATGCAGGCTCATAGGTGGTACCCTCTCAGGAATTCTGCTTGGTGCTGTGCTGCACACTCAATTTCTCTTTTCATAGCCATTTCTGCTATGAACAGAGATTGGCTGGAGTGCAAAGAATCAAGAAGCATCCTAAAAACATCATTATTTAAATTTTAAAATGAAGTTTGAAAGCAAAAATTTAAAAAAGAAAAATCATATTTCAGGTATATAAGAATTTCTAGCATTTTGTGAGAGCAGAGAAATCACAGCACACAGACTTTGGAGAAACAGATTATGACAAGTAATGCTACCTGTTGTAAGGTGGTTAGAAATGGTTACTAGTAACACATGACAAGAGTTCCACTTGAAACATCAGCTTCTGGTTGAAGCCAGATTGTAGTAAATATCATGTAGAGAACATATTGTGTTAATCAAGAAAATAAAAATAGTTAGCTCCAAAATATTTTTCCATAATCTTGCAGAAAACATAAAGATGGGTGAGGTCAAGGGAAATTTTTTTTGTTATTTGAGGAAAGTGCCAGTGAATTCAAACAGGTTGTGAAGATGAGAGAAAGAAGTGCATCTACAAAAAGCATATTTTAGAAACTTTCTTGCTAAAAAAGGAAGTAGTAACAAATCAGTGTAGCTTGATGTCAAATTTTGTATGAAGACTCGAGTACTTTACTTCTAGTCATTTCATTAATCCTTGTGGAAACAAAACAAATGCAACATTTGTTTTACAAGGACAAGTGTGATAAAAGCTTGTAGAAGGAAACTAAGGATGATAAAAACACATCATTATAGCTATGAATCAGGAGAAAGCACAAGCATCTAGCATGAGATCCCTATTAAATGAGAAATCATAGACATTGTGAAGATGAGAGAAAGAAGTGCATCTACAAAAAGCATA
>NW_004524722.1:6318785-6322344 GCF_000260255.1 Octodon degus | reverse complement strand
TTTTAAAGATAATAAAAAACAATAAAAATGATAAAGAATTTCAAAACAAGATGATAGAAAATTAATGATGGTTATTATATTCCATATCATTATCTTCAAAGTGGTTGCTCAGATTGCCAGATATAGGCATGTAAAATTGATCAAACAATATAGACAATAATGGCTTCATTCAATGAACTAATAGAAATTAGTGGTACAATTATCTTAGCTATCATATATACATAAATCATATATTCATATACATTTATACTCTTCCTTTTCTCTTTTTCCTCATCCCAGTTGTTCTTTCAGTTTCACAATATCTATTGTACATTTTGTATCTTATTACTTAGCTATAAAGAAAGATAAACTTGAGGGCTTTGTAAGTAAATGGAGTGCATACTCATAAGTGAAATAAATCAGAGTCACATGTGTAAACATTAATTGTCTTCCCAGTGCAAAAAACCGAAAGAGTAAATGAGTATTGCTCCTTGACTGCATATGTGTCAGCTTTCTTTTAGAACTGCTTCACACTCTGGAGTATAGTAAACCATGACAAAGAATACAGGCTCATTCCAGGGTTGGGGCTGTAGGCTCCTGGTCTTGGAAGATGATCAACTTGGAAATAGAAAACTAATTCAGTTGCAGAACTGTAGTTCTTAGACTTGTATATAATTCTCTCGAAGTTATTAAGAATATTTGAATTAGAGGATTAAGAAGAAAAAAGCAGCATCATTCCATAGATGGATGATCTTCCTGTAGAACAGTGTAATAGTTGTCCATTCTTTAAAAAATACACAGTGATCAGCATACTTATAATGCATGCAAACCATTTTCTTCTGGAACTCCTACCTGCTGGTATGAATGTGTAGAAGTGCTTGAAAACTGCTTTCCAGGGAGTGATATTGAAGTCATTTGGACCTAGATCTGCTTTCTAGAGGCTGGACCCAGGAACATAGGAGTGGGGTGGAGAGCCCACGGTTGGAAATGAAGCGCTATTCCTGAACTCTTTCCTTTGTACCTCCATAGCAGTCCTATCACTGTATACTAAAGTATTCTTGTTTCCATGTACTTGCTCTGCTACTAGTTAATAGTGTCATATTCGTGAGTTTCTTCACTCTTTTCTGGCTTGAAGTCTTGATGGAAAAATATTTGCAGTTATAAATTAACTCTAGATTTATTGTCCTATTTTCTAATGCTTGCATATGGTTAAGATAGCAACAAAGGTGCTGGGCTGGGGGCATAGCTCAGTGGAATAAGTGCTTGCCTGGCAAGCTCAAGTTCCTGAGTTCAATCCCCAGTACCACCAAAAAATAAAATAATAAAAAAAATAACAACAAAGAAACGTATGGAATTTAAAATAATGCATGCTGTGGTGGGGGGGTCTGGATGGGGTCATCCCACAGCTCTGTGGGGCCTCAGTTAAACGGGAGCAAGGCAGACTATTCCAAAATCTTCCTGTATTTATACTTGTCTGGATGGAAAAGAAAAGTGCAGAACCTCCTTGCTTTCTTTATTATTCTTGGAAATAATCTAGAAGGTTCTTCAGAGGATGTCATTGCCCAATTAAACTCTCTTTCCAGCATCAGATACCGAGGATTTTTTTTGAAGAGAAAAAAACAAATAAACAAAAAACTGAGTTTCATACGGGTTAGTAGAACAATTGCAATAGTTGCTACATGGCATATTGCTGTCTCTCTTAGTTAATTAGTGTAAAGGAAACAGGCATGATAACTTGCCTTAAAAATATTAGCACAAAACATTATTTTCCTAAGAGGAGCTAGCTGTAAAACTGTCTTAACTATCTTGTGTATACACATATATTTTTCTTTTTCCCTTTCTTCCTTTCTCCTTTTTCCACATCTCAGTTTGTCTTTTGTTGTTGTTGTTGTTATTTTTCCCCAGTTGACGATATCTATTGTATGTTGCAGACCTTATTTTCTTGTTCCTTTTCTCACAATAGTGAGACAATACAATGTTTACACATATGAATCTAATTTATTTTACTACAGAGTATGGTCTCAAGTTGCATCTATTTACCTATAAAAGTCTCCAGTTGCTTTTGATTATGTCCTTTTTTGTGCTCCAGGGTCACTCAGATGCCTTTGCCCCAGCTCCTTGTCTCCTTTGAAACACTCTCACAACCCTTTCACGGATCTCCTTAGTTTTAACTCCATAAACCACAGGATTCAGAGCAGGTGGGAAAAGAAGATACACATTGGCCAAAAGAATATGAATATGGAGGGGGACATGGTGGCCAAAGCGGTGTGTAAAGAAAGAGAAGAGGGCTGGAGTATAAGAGATGAGGATGACACATACATGGGAACCACAGGTCCCTAAGGCCTTGGACCGAGCTTCATGGGATGACAGTCGAAGGACAGCTTGAGCAATGAGGGCATAAGACAGACCAATGCAGAACAAGTCCACGCCAATAACCAACAGTGCTGCTGTCAGCCCGTACACACGGTTAGGCCTAGTGTCCCCGCAAGCCAGCTTCACCACCGCCATGTGTTCACAGTATGTGTGTGGGATCACGTGGCTGTGACAGAAGCTCAAACGTCCAATGAGGAAGGGACATGGAAGCATGAGCAGGGAGCCTCGCACCATAGCTACCACCCCGATGTGGGCAATGATGGTCTCAGTGAGGACAGTGGCATATCGGAGGGGGTGGCAAATGGCCACATAGCGATCAAAGGCCATGGCCAGCAGCACAGTGGACTCCATCATGCAGAAGGCGTGAATGAAGAACATCTGTGCCAGGCAGGCAGAGGCAGAGATCTGTCCAGCTCCACACCAGAGAATGGCCAGTAGCTTGGGCACTGTGGAGAGGGAGGCAGCCAAGTCGATGGTCGAAAGCATGCAGAGGAAAAGGTACACAGGCTTGTGCAGGGCAGGTTCAGTGACAACAACAACCAGAATGGTTAGATTGCCCACAACTGTGGCCATACTCAGGCAGCACACAGGGAGTGAGAGCCACTGGTGGAACTGTTCGAGTCCTGGAATGCCCAGAAGAAAGAAGATGGAAGGATTCATGTTGGTTTGATTAGGAGAATCCATGGGCTGATGGAGAGTGTTGGACATCTCGTTAGAAATCCCCGCACAAAATCACACTGCCTAAAGATACAACACAGAACAGGGGTACAAATGAGACTACCATCACTATAAAATGTCTGGCAAGCTTCATTATCCTCACAACAGCATTAATTATAATATGAACACCCAGAGTTAAGGGAATGATGTGGGCTAATGCTTGTAAAAAGCTTTGCATTGTGCCTAATGCATAACATTTGTTAAGTAGATAAATAGTAGGAAGCGCTCAAATATGCATTGAACTAGGATTGTCCCCTAGCAAACTAGGATTATGTTCTAGAAAACTAGGATTATCTCCTAGCTAAGGGCTCTCCAAAACAGAGATGCATTCTGTTTCTCTTTTCAGGAGCACACTTGAATACTCACATATTTTTATGACATGTAGCAGAGATTAGGTGGCAACATCGGAGTAGAACCTAAATTACAAACATGGTTCACAAGATAAAGTAGGACATCATTTTTCATGTCCTGTAATTTAGAATATGTTCTG
>NW_004524722.1:6316493-6318200 GCF_000260255.1 Octodon degus | reverse complement strand
TGCTTAGGCAAACACAGGGACTAGAGTTCAATCCCAGCATCACTTGCAGTGCTGGACCCGCCCCCGGGCATGCTGAGCCAGCCACCAAGACCGGGCGTGGTGGTACATGTGGGGAGGCTGAAAACAGGAGGATCACTGTGAGTCCAAACTGCACATTGAGAACCTGCAACAAACATATTTTGAGAAGTTGCATCGGGCCAGCCTGATAGCTCAGCAGACTAAAGTGCCTGCTTAAGCAGAGCACAGTAGCTAGGTTCGATCCCTGGCATGCCGTGCTGGCTCCACCCATGGGGCACACTGAGATGGCAATGGAGACTGGGAATGGTGGTGCGCGCCTGTAATCCCAGCACTTGGGAAACTTAAAACAGGAGAATCACTACAAGTCCAATCTACAAAGTGAGACCCTGTAGCCCCTGTAGACCCTGTCCTAAATACAGAAGAAAAAAAATTACATCAATTTGCACCTACACAGTGATATCTCATTGCTCTTCATGGAAAAATCTTATAATGTTCTCTTATTTGCCTCATCTTTGGCAAACTGTTAGCTTCTGAGGGGACGTAGTCCACATGCAGGGTATACTTAAACTGAGAGGAATTATGCAGAATATGAGGAGTAATGGTTAGGGGAAGACACAGGAGTAATCATTAGGATGCAAGCTTAGAAATCATTTCAGGTAGGGGTTTTCAAATCACGAATGAGAATGTCACTGCTTGGAAACTTGTATTCATTTATTTAAAGAGAAGTATCTAAAGTGTACCTTTTTTTAAAAATATTTATTTATTTTTATTTATTACATTTATTTATTGTGTGTGTGTGTGTGTGGCCAGCTCAGCCCACCAGGGGGCGGGGCTGGCTGGCATGTGGTGCTGGAGGACCGAACCGAGGTCCCTATGCTTTGCCAAGCTTGCTTCAAGTAGGTGCTCTAGACCACCGAGCCATCTCTCCAGCCCTAAAGTGTACCTTGTGTATAGCCAAAACTCTTATAGAAGCTATTCATGAATCATAATGCAAAGATAATGTAGAGGTCAACATGAAAGGACTTGGGAATTTAGAGAGCTAGAATTTTTTGCCACATTCTTTCTTATTCTCAGTATGTACATGTCAAAAGGAAGAAGGGTAAACTCTCCTATCCCTTAATGGACTGGCTACTTCATGTGTGTAGCTTCTGGAAGAATAAATCCAGAGAATAGACTTGTCTACTGTTGGAGCACAAAGATATGCTTTCATTGTAATGTAAGAAGATTTAAGAAGCTAAACAATACTAGGAAGCCCACATACATTGGTAAATGAGATTAACTGTTAATTTTTGTTATTGTTGCTTCCACAGACTGGAGCTAACAAAAGAAATAGAGCTTGGTGGCAATCACAGCTCAGAGCCAGTAAACCTTGGGACTTTCAGAGAAGAGAGGGATCAGTGTAACTCTTAACAGGAGTACATATGAAGGATCTTGAACACACTTTCCAGTGAGCTTATACCTGGAATGTGGAGTGGCAGAGACCTAAGTTTTCACCCATCTGAGTTGGGGACTTACTTGTTTTAAAAAGAAACAAGATAAAGTGTAAGTTTTGCCTCTAGTTATACTGAAGTGATCTGCATTTTCTGGATCTCCTCTTGAATTGAGGTAAAAGAAATATACACCACATCTCATGCTTGCCCTTCTATAGCCTTTGAGGAGATAGGACACTTCAGAGGCATAGAATCTTTG
>NW_004524722.1:6314877-6315723 GCF_000260255.1 Octodon degus | reverse complement strand
ATTCCACCCTACTCCACATCTATGGTCTCATGTATTCCTTGTCCAAAATATTTAAACTTTTGTTGCTATCCTCCCTAATACTTTAGTTTGAACTTATAACTCTGACACAGTCACTAATCAACTGTTACTGTGACATTAAAGCCAATGCCTTCAGTAAAAAGTATCAAAACTAGAGCTACGGGGAATGGACAAGACTTTCCATGCCTGGAAATGACAGAATCCAAAAGCTATCTGGCTGCCTTCCAAGAGAAGAGCTACTTGGACTCCTTCCTGCACTCTGTGAGATGACTGATGAAGGAGCTTGAGGTCATCGGTAAAGTGTGCTGATCGCCTCTGCTCAGTTTTTTTTGCTGTCAGTCTTTATCGTAACTTTCTCATGAGGCACACAAATTTCTACCAGATGCACATGGAACTGTTGCTCCTTAGTAATTTCAGGAGTTCTTAGTAAATGCCGCTGTCTTCATTGTGCTTTCCATTTGTCTGGTCTACATAAGATATCACTTGCTTATTCCTTTATGGTGTGCTTCTCAACTTACTCCCCTTTCTCACTGCCAAACCATAACTCCTGCTTTAGAAAGCTCACTAATCAAGACTCCAAACCAAATTCCACTAAGATATTATTCAACAAATTTCTTTTCCTGCAATTTAAGTCTTATTCTCCCTGTTTTGACTCAAATTTCCTACAACCAACTGTACTTATAGACTTCTCTGAAAGTCTACAAAATGCCATTTTTAGAATCTTTTTCTAGTCCAAACTCACATGACTCCAGGAGAGCTGAAATGCAAAGGCACAGCATTGTAATAGCTTGGATGATCACAAGAGCATTGCGGGTCTCCAGCCACATT
>NW_004524722.1:6311627-6313685 GCF_000260255.1 Octodon degus | reverse complement strand
ATCCTGAGATTATAGTTTTACTTTTTACACCTCATGTTTACACTTTTCTGCTGCATAGTTAAGACCAAGATAAAGCAAGACCTATATAACAAGAAATGTAACTTTTGTATCTGACAAGTCAGTCAAGTACCCTCAGGATTTACTCTGAAAGCCTATACTGCAGGTTCATTCTTCATTCCTCACTTTTCACTAACTCTATATACCTAAGAGAACCTACTACGTTAGGGTTACAGATGTTAGAAGTGCTGTGATCGTCTATTCTGCAACCTTCTCTGTTTTCAGTGCAATTCCATCCCCCAAGGAGGACATGCTTCCCCTCTCATTCTGGCCCATTCTGATATGTTTTCACTTTGAGGGACTTGACCATCGTACACAACTTACTGCACACACTCCCAGATGGGCCATTGTTGCATACCTGCAGTATGACTGGCTCTGTGAGATGAGAGACCCCACTTTTATTTTTATATTCCCGGCCCAAGATGTAGTAAAATGGTAATGGGACACAATAGGGCATTGCTGGACACATATGTAAGATCTTGGGGGTAGGATTTGTGGAAGGCAGCTTTTGGCTATATGGGAAATTAATTTTCGGAACTTGGAAGTCTAAATTCTAATCTTTAATTATAAAACCTGTATCTCTTGATGTGCTCTTCTGGAAACCCCTCCACTGTGTTTATCTTAACAAATGGTGTTGTCAGAGAGTCCCTGACATTGAACCCACAACCCAGCTTTCTATGAGACTCACTCATGGTATCAGTACAATCATACATAAAGCTTTTATTTGGTGTAGACTTACCACAAATATAACTTACTCCATCATGCATCCCAAGCCATTCCAAGGTTATCAAATGTATTAAACTCTAATTCCCTCCAAACCAATTTCTGCTGTTCTCTAGGAACCTACATTATACAGGGAGACTGCAGGATTCGTCACTTTGAGTTATAGCACAAGTGTCTATACTTGGTCTCTTCACTACCTGTCTAAATGTTGTGATAGTTTTATTCACCTCCAGCCACACCATATCTGAGAATCTTTTTGTGTGCATTTCTTGAACCAGAGCTAAATTTGGGTTCTGATTAACTGTACATACTTGATCTTAGATCCTGCAAGTTTCTCTAAGCCAGCAGTGTGAAAAAAATAGTTGAACTAAAAAGTTACCTATAGTTCTAGTTGAAACACATATTGAAATTTAATATATATCTCCAGAGTTTCTGATTCAGGAAATTAAAAGCATAACTCCAAAACTGCCTATTCTAACAAGTTGCCAATTAATTCTACTGCTGCTGCTAGTCAAGGAATCACACTTGAAAAGCTACTCTTCTAAGAAAACGAATACTTAAAATTTTGCATTAAATTCTTCTCTCAAAATTGCTCTCTGCCTACTTTTTGTGAGTTCTACCAGACAGCACCACCACTAAAATTGTCTTTATCAATATTGTTTTAAAAACCTAGAGCAGAGCTGGCCAAATAGCTCAGAGGATTAAAGCTCCTGCAAGCAGGTGCAGGGGCTGAGGGTTTGATCCCTGGGCCTGTCATGCCAGCCTTATCCCCACCCCTGTGCACACTGAGCTGGCAATTGAGACTGGGCATGGTGGAACACACCTGTAATGTCATCTATTGGGAGGTTGTAAACAGGAGGATTACTATGAGTCTGATCTAGTAGTGAGACCCTGAACACCTGTAGATCCTGCCCTAAAATTAAAAAATTAAAACTTACAGCAGAAAAGGCATGCAATAAATTTACATTCACAGAAACCTGCTGTGAAAATTCGTACAGTCTAGGGTTTAGTATGGCTCCAGGAAGCCTTTAGTCTACCTCATTGCTATTGACTAAAAGAAGAAAAGAAAGCTGAGGACAGGTTGTACCTGTAGAAAACAGCTTTGTTGATTTGTTCTAATGGTGTTTGTAAATAGGATCTCAAGTCCGCATCTTGTACAGCAATTAACCACTAAGAAGAATGTATGCAGTGTGTTAATTATTGAAACTGTCCTAGCGATTTGATTTGAAACTGTCTCATTGCTATTTGTTTATCAATAAAATTATGAAAAAAAAAGAA
>NW_004524722.1:6299456-6307574 GCF_000260255.1 Octodon degus | reverse complement strand
GAAACTCACATGAATGATTGCAAACTTTTGTTTCAGTTCTGATTTACTAAGGCTGATTCTAGACTGCATTTGCTGTGTGGTTCTACGCAGACCCTGAGGCAGGGAGTCTGGTTGTCTGAGATCTCTCTAGGATGTGAAGTGAATTCCTGTTAACACCAAGTATTTTAACTTGGGAGCCAACACTGAAGGGTGAAAGCAGTGGTGGTGATGTGATGCCTAGCACATAGAGCCAAGCACTGCCACACAAATATTTTTACAGCCTGTGCTGCATCATCTCTAAAAATATATCACTCATTTAAAAAATAAAATAAAATGAAAATATATCACTCTTCAAAGCAAGTCATGATCTGGTGTCACCTAAGTGAGATAGGGGAGCTCATTCCACACAGAGGAGGTAGTATTCCTGGATGATAATACATACTGTCATGCACAACTTTAATAGTGATGGAATTTTTCCATAAAACTATCTGTACATTGAAACTTCTGGCTTAATTGAAGTATATATATCAAAATACATTTAATATATTATCAAAATATATTAAATTACTAATGGGGATCTTCATTCAAACCAAAGCCTAGGTCCAGCATGAGTGGGACTGCCTAGGGCCCACCAGATCCTCATTCAACCCAGAGCCCAGGCCTGGAATGTGAGTGGAACTGCCTCCATAAGACAGGCCTAGTGTGAAACCCTGCAGCAGAAATTCCTGCAGAGAGACTAGAGGCAAGATCCACCCAGCTGATCCAAAGCAGAGCATCTTGCCAAAGAGGCACCATAGGTTCATCTCCATGGGGTGCAGCAGGAAACAGTGGAGTACAGCAGCCAGACCCAAGACACACCCACCTGGATGAGTTTGAACTTGGTAGATCCAGACCTGATGTTAAGATAAATCTCTATCAAAGCTCTACACCAAAGATCAGAAGACAGTGCTATACAAAGTGACAAAAGAGAAGGAGCAAAATGCATTCTCAGGCCCCAAGCCCACCCAGAACAAATGCAGGAGACAATAGCATAGAAGAAATTGGAAATCACACACCTAAAATATCTGAAATAATAGCACCTAAAGTAAAGAAACAACTGCAGAAAGGTATAGAGGAAATCAGATCAGAAATGAAAAAGATGGGGCTGGGGAGATGACTCAGTAGGATAAGCACTTGACTGACAAACACAAGGATCTGAGTTCAATCCCTGGTTCTGCCAAAAAAAAAGGATAACTATAATGAAAGAAGTACTAAGTGCTTCTAAAAAAGACACTGATAAAAAAAACTAGAGGAGAATAGAAAAATGATGGAATCCTTGAATGAGCAATATAGGAAAGAAATAGAATTCATGAAGCACATTCAAAGTGCTATACAGGAAATTAAAACCTCAATTGCAAGCTGGCAAAACCATTTGAATGAAATGAAAATAGACTTTCAGACCTTGAAGATATCATTGCTGCTAGAGAAAAGGTAAGAAAAGATCTCTTTAAAACAACTTGGATGCAGGAAAAAATAATTCGACATCTGCAAGACACTGCAAAGATGAACAATGTAAGACTAACAGGAGTCAGTGAGAAAGAAGGAGTTAATACAAATGATACAAAAAGAATATGGACAGAAGTAGTAGCAGAAAACTTCTCAAATATGGAGAAACAATCTGACATTCAGGTAACTGAAACATATAGAACTCCAACTAACATCAACTCAATTAAAACCACACCCAGACATATAATAATCAAGATCCCAGAATTTCAGCACAGGAACAGCATACTAAAAGTTGCTAGAAAAAAAAAAAGAAATAGATCATATTTAAAGGAAAACCCATCTGAGTAATAGCAGATTTCTCTTCATAAACCATCAAGTCAAGAAGAGCATGGAGCAAAGTACAACAAGTCTTGCAAGAAAACAAATTCCAACCCAGACTGACATACCCTGCAAAACTCTCCTTCAACTATAGTGGAAAAGTGAAATACTTCCATGACAAAGAACAACTAAAGAATTTCATGATGGCAAAGCCAACCCTACACAGACTACTAAAAAATATTCTAAAGAGGGATCAAAATGACCACAACTCCATGAATGAGAATGGAAAGTGAACACCAAATAGGGAAAGCAATTAAACACAGGAGAAAAAGAGGTATACAAAAGCAGTCTTTCAAATATTATTTTGTATGCAGCAGTGAAATATTTCCATTTGCATAATCTATAAATGGACTTCTCCTGCACCCTATAGGGCATGATTCTATCTGGCTCTACAGGGTGGATATCAAGGAAATAGCAGTAGCTCAGTCCCATAAGTGACACCTGACCACCAGTAAGCATCATGGACACGGTCCATGTCCATGACATATTTAGAACTTTGTGCAATATCCTTTCCCCAAACTGTTAGAAGTGCTGGTTATATAATTGCCATTCCAATATTTATGTTATATTTTATTCTTAGTAATTCTTTAATATCATGAAAACTTTTTCTTAGTTGATACTTTTGTATATATTAATGTATTCAAACACTATGTGAGTACTCTGATCACAGATATGTACATATGATACACAACATCCTGGCTTCTTAGACTCATGATTTAATTTTAATCTTGGAATATTGTTTTGAAATATTTAATTTAATTTGTAATTAATTAAGATTTAATTATTAGGATAGATATATAGTTACATTCTCTTAATGAATAGAGGGATTTGTTCTAATAGTGCTTGTAAATAGGATACCATGTCCGCATCTTGTACAGCAAATAACCACTAGGAAGAATGTATGCAGTGTGTTAATTATTGAAACTGTTCTATCAATTTGGTTTGAAATTTTCTCATTGCTATTTGTTTCTCAATAAAATTATGGAAAAAAAGATTTAATTAATTTTCTGAAATTTGTTTAATCTTAATTTTTGTTATAAGATTTATACTGTGTCTTTGACTACAGCAGAAATATCTACCTATAGGACATGGTATGATACTTTTTCCTAGTATTTGAAACTTTAAAAGTATATTTCCAAGATTGGTCTAAGATGGTGACTGTGGAACCAGAAACCAACCCTACTCCTAATCCCCTACCTGCAAAAGAGGAGAAAACAGAATCCATCCAGGAGGTTGCTAATGCAGAACACTATATTAAACATCCACTTCAGAACAGATGGGTGCTCTGTTTTTTTAAAACTGATAAAAGTAAAACCTGGTAAGCAATCCTTTGACTGATCTCTAAGTTTGATACTGTTGAAGACTTTTGGGCTCTAAACAACCATACTCAGTTGTCCAGTAATTTAATGCCTGGCTATGACTACTCACTTTAAGGATGGTATTGAACCCATGAGGGAAGATGAGAAAAACAAGCAGGAGGATGATGGCTAATCACACCAAACAAACAGCAGAGGAGAAGTGATCTGGACTGCTTTTGGCTAGAAATACTGCTGAGCCTTATTGGAGAATCATTTGCTGACTACAGTGATGATGTGCGTGCAGCTGTTGTTAATGTTAGAGCTAAAGGTGATAAGACAGCAATATGGACTACTGAATGTGGAAACAGAGAGGCTGTTCAACATATAGGGGGAGTATACAAGGAAAGGTTAGGATTCCTCCAAAGATAGTGATTGGTTGTCAGTCCCATGCTGACACAGCTACTAAGAGCTGCTCCATCATAAAAATAGGTTTGTTGTATAAGAAGACACCTTCTGAGTATTCTCAAAGGAGACTGAATCAAGCAATCAAGATTTGGGAGCTGAACCAAAGCCTCTTCAAAAGCAGAGTGGACTGCATTTAAATTTGATTCCATCTAAATGTTGCTAAGATATAAGAGAAGTCTCATTCGCCTTTGTCTTGTACTTCTGTGTTTCCCCCCCCCCTAGAGTATCCACTATCCCAATCAAGGTATTACAGTACACATCATCCCCAGAATCCATAAATGTGTTCCTGGTTAGCTCTGTAATACTTTAGTACAATTACTACAACAAACATGTTTTACCCCTTCGCAATATTCAAAGAAGAGCTTGTATTTCTGTAACAGGAAAACAATGTTATGTTCTGCTGTATAGAGGAGCATATTTGCTGGTTTGAAAGAGTATGATGCACACAGTTTTCTAGCAATGTTCTTTGTTTATTTTAACAGCATTATCCTTGTTGTACTTTTGCTGGTGGCTGCTAGATTTTAATTTATTTGTTTCCCTACTTGATAACATTAGTGATTCTGATTTCAGGTTATAATTTGCTTTGCTTTAGTTTTTCTTTTGCATGTAACATTGGTAAAAGATACAGGAGGATCCACCCTTATAACACAAGGGTGGAATAAACATTAATTTTGTGCACTTTCATAACTTTTTATAACTACAAAGCTTTGCTACAAATTTATGCATCTCATTAAAATCAGTGATCTGCTGACAAAGAATCTACAAAGTGCAGCACAGGGTTACAGGATGAATCCTGAGGGGACTTGACTAACCTTATCAGATACAAGAGTTACATTTCTTGTTTTGTAGGTCTTGCTTTATCTTGATCTTTTTTTTTTTTTTTTTTTTTTTTTTTTTTTTTTTTTGGAACCGGGGATTGAACTCATGCCCTTGCGCTTGCCAGGGAAGCACTTATTCCACTGAGCCATCTCCCCAGCCCTTTATCTTGATCTTAACCATCCAGCAGAAAAGTATAAAAACGAGGTATATAAAGTGAAGCCATGTTAATATGCAGAGCTGTAAAAGGCTCTAGTCAACAACTTCTGCAGACAACCTCCCACTATTGTGGACTACTGCACTGTGTTGGATTGTTTTGCTGACTTCATGTTTGGATGCCAGTAGAATGCCCATCTCTGATGGGACTGAACTAGAGAGGGGGGTTGCAGAGGAAGGACCATTTTGCATTTGTGTATACAGAATAGTTAGGATAGATGTACGGCTGCTTTTGCTTGGTTCAGTGAGAGGAAGGATTTGTAGTAGTAATGTTTGGACAGGATGTCCTGGCTGCTTCTTGTGCTGTGGATGACCGCTGAGAAGATAACAGTGTGCAGTGTATTAATTATTGAGGATGTCCTATTAATTGGCTTGGAGAGTGTCTCATTGATATTTGTTTCTCAATAAAATAAAATAAATTAATAAAAAATTAGTAATCTATATCTGTATGATTGTCTAAACACAATTGTGAATTATAAAAACATGTAACATTATAATTATATTCCTAACTAGAAGTAGTATGTCTGTTTGTGTATCTTTATGTTGTGTTTTAATACTATGTATTACTTGGATTATTTTGCTTTGGTTAAAAATGGCTCAAGTGAAAAGTGATCCCATTCATATTAAGACAGTGCACAAAACTGTAAATAAAATGTGTACAGTCAATTGTCTTTTAGACATCTAGATTTGTCCTTTTATTTTTCTATCTCTGTAGGAGGAAATTGTACTCTATTGCAAGATAGTCTCTTGAGTCTTTGCTTGTAGTGTCTTCGACATGACCAGCATACATTTGGAGCACTAGTTTATTACATTTACTACAATTTTAATAAGTTGGATAAGTCGTATCCAACTTATGAAATTAAACTGATGTGGCTATCTTTCTTTTTAATAAAGTAAGGCACAGTTCCTCAGAATTAGGTAAATAAATGTACTTCCAATGGATTAAGAAAAAGTATATTTCCATTTTTCATTGACTTTATATCACTTCTTCCCTGTCTTTTACACACACACACACACACACACACACACACACACACACAAGAAAATATGTATATAACCTGATATAAGATTGACACTATTTTGTAGAAATCATCAATGACCTTTTTTTTCCCTGTATTTTTAGAGAAGGGTCTACAAGGTGTTCAGGGTCTCACTACTAGATCAGACTCATAGTGATTTTCCTGTTTACAGCCCCCAAGTTCTGGGATTACAGGCATGCACAACCACGCCCAGTCTCAATCACTGTTTCAGCATGCCCCAGGGGCGGGGCCATCATGGTATGCCCTGGGGATTGAAACTCTGGCCCCTGTGCCTGTTTGTAGGCACTTTAATCTGCCGACCTATTTGGCCAGTCCTTCAGTGACCTTTTACATGGGTTTGTCTAATATATTTTACATAGTCCTGCATAGCTATCATTTTGACAGGTCTTTATTCTTTATCTAGGACCATACAACAATTTCTCTTGACTTCTGGATCATGCTCTTTATTATTTTCTATATGCTATGTCTGGAGGTATTAGAATAGTTTGAGTTTGTATAACTGGAAAATATTTTTTCAAAAAAAATAATAATTTTGTTCATCCATAGCTAATATTTTTTATGTATGCGCTTTAATGATTTTTTTCTTTACAATTAGTTTTGGACAATTTCATTTTTGTGTACCTTGGTATGATTTTATTCAAATTTCTTGTGAAAAGGTTCATTTTTCTTAGAAATGTAGTGCTATAATTTCAACTAAATTCAGAAATTTTAAATCTTTAAATATTTATTGCTTGTCCCTTTCTACTTTGAGAATTCTAATTATATGAATATAGGTTTCTTGAATTTGGCATAGAGTGAACTATTACATGACTGATTTGTAAATTCTTTCTTCTTCATTTTTATTTTAGACAAATTTTGTTGTTATATTCATTTAACTTTGTAAATAATTTATTTACAATGTGCTGTATTGTTAATCTCATGCTATGTATTCATTTCAGAAATATTTCTCTAAAATTCACTCTGTCTACATCTTATATCTTTCACATTTCAATATTCGTCTACAATTTTTAATATGCTAAATAATTATTGATTTTCAATGATGTTAAAGAGAAAAAAATGAGTCACTGGTGGAATATATTTTATCTAAGGCCCCATATTATCCACTTCTGTCTGTATTTGTAGTTGCCCTATTTTCAGAGGTTAATTTTTGACATCTCTATTATGTTTCTATTCTTTTCATGCCTGAGAATTACTGATTGAAAGATACATTATTTGTCTTTATTACACATACATATTTAACAAATAGGCATATTTATTCATCCATTACATTGATTATACATGCACCTATTACATGCATTGTAAATTATTTTTATTGCTATCTACATGGTAATGAGAATGGTATACATATTTTATGGCTATTCAGTATATTATGCATGTAATTTCATCATTAAGAAAGGCTTAAAAAAAAGAAAGAAAGGCTTAAGGTAATATAGTATTTGAGCAGGACAGAAACACTAGTAGGATATGCATTAACATGAGACAGTAAAATTTTCTAAATACCAGCTAGGTTATCACAAAAAATTATAGCCATTCTCTACCATCTCAAAATAAAGAACAATAATTACTAACAAAAGAGGAAGAAAGTTGAATCATAAAATCCACACTATTAAAGGGATCTCTGAAAAAATAAAAAATAAAAAATAAATTAATTAATTTAAAAAAGGAATCTCTGTCCTTACAAGGGAAAAATGTTATCAGAACACTGTTCAAAGTTTTACAAAAGTTTGAGAGTTGCAACATCACAAATATGAGAACACTTGTTCTAGGAAAACTAGGAATGACCAAAGTGATCCCTTTTCCTCTGGGGACTTGCTCTTCGAGTCATGTTTTCCTTGGGATAAAAGGCCCAGCGTGCCGCCATAATGAACTACTTTGGCCTCCTTCTTTCCTTGCACTCAGGGGAGTCATGGTATACCAAATCCTTGAAAGACAAAGTCATAGAGTTCATAATCTCCTTTATATAGTACAAGAGCTAAACACCAACTGTAACAAGGATGAGTGCTTATGTCTCATTTTGAAAGAAAGAAACATAGGAAGAGAATCAAGGTGGACAACAAGTTTCTTTCAGTGCTCTTTTCTTCCCATCTCTACCAAAAGTGAGAAGCAGTGATCCACGAAGCATGAAAGAGGCAGACTGGCGTTGTGGCTTACAAATGGACCAGCGCTAATCACCAGATAAAGAGAGGCTGGCAAGACTCAGTGGAACATTTCCAGGTAAGTTATGGCTTAAATAATTTTTTTCATAATTTTATTGAGAAACAAATAGCAATGAGACAGTTTCAAACCAAATTGGTAGGACAGTTTCAATAATTAACATATTGCATACATTCCTCCTAGTGGTTAATTGCTGTACAAGATGCAGACATGAGATCCTATTTACAAACACAATTAGAACAAATCCCTCTATTCATTAAGAGAATGTAACTATATATCTATCCTAA
>NW_004524722.1:6286339-6298766 GCF_000260255.1 Octodon degus | reverse complement strand
AAAAAAAAAAAAAAATCAAAAGTACGATCACATATGACAAGGTAAGTACATTTGCAAAACTTACTAAGTACCAGTTACTAAAAGGAAGGAAATGTGATTTAAGTGTCATATGAGAGATGCACAGATACAGGCAAAGCTATGATGGGACCAAGAGAGTAAAAGTAAAGATATAGGTGAGCTGAACATGAGTTTGTCAAGGAAAGACAAAGGGACATGGGAAGTGTCCCAGACAAAAGAGGCTGTCAGTGGTGCATTTCTGGCCTTGCCCCCAGAACTCCATACCCTTAACAACGTCACAATGAATTTCTTATTGCTCCCTAAATGTGGCTACATTTACTGATAATGTGTCTTTTTCAATTTTTTCTCCTCTGTGCAGAATGCTTTCCACTTGAGTCAATCTTGTCATTGTTTCTGGAAAAGGCAAACTTTACTTCCCTAAAATTTCCATTCCCTGGAACAAAAAGAGTTCCTTCCTGTTCAATAAATTCTTATACATCTCAGTCCTAACATTAATTAAACTGTGTTGCTATTGTTTGTTCTCAAGTTATTTAGTCTGTGGGTCAAAGAGGAGTAAAAAGGTATCAGAAGCAAAGGGACAAAAAGAAATAGATAAAGAGAAAGAAAGAAGGAACTAGTTTTATCACCCTTGCAAGTCTAGTTTCTAATTTAGCTCATGGGCTGGCTATTCTCAACACAGGGAAATAACCCCACAAGCTCTAAAGAATGTAAGTTCCTAGCATCCAACAAGTACATTCTGATTGAGTTGGTGGAGCCTGGGAATCAAGATCATTAAACTCAATATTTCTGATACGTAGCCAAGACTGTGAATCATTTTTATAATCCATGATAAAGATATTTAGAAATGAAGTTTGTTTTAAGACAAGATATGCAGATCCAGAAGTGGTGACACATGCCTATACTCACAGCTACCTGAGAAGCTGCGGTTGTAGGAATCCTTGAACAGAGGCATTCCAGAGCACCCTAGGCAAGATAGTAAGACTGATTTTTTTTTCTGATGATGTATAGTTGAATATGATTAAAATAGAAATTTAAGATCAGTGAATTTTTCCAGACTTAACATTAAAAATATAGAGTGACTGGTGTGAAGGATTATGGGAAATAGAACTGCACAGGGGCAGGAAAGTTATCATGCTAAGAGAAGAGTGATATGATCAAGGGTGAAGTGTGAGTGGGATCTTGAGAACAGGAGCAAGAATGGGTGAGAGTGGGATGATCATGTTGATGCAGACTAGTACTACCTGGCCATCATGAAAGCATACATTACAGGGCCCTGTCTGTCATGGTCCAGGACTCTGGCTTTATTGTTGACATACAGAAGAAGGCCATGGAGGGTTATCTATGATTTCAAAGATATTTTTTACAATTTCAAAAGTTTGAAAGATAATGTGGCTATTTTATAGACATTAAAGATTGTGTAGGCAAGAGAGGAGCACAAGGACAAATGAAGGGTTCCATTGGTAGTACAAGTGACAGCTAAAGACATCCCAGCTGCAACTGTGATGGTGCAAGTGGGCATAGTAGCACCAGAGGACAGTTGTCCATGAGATGGCAGAGGGGGTGTAATGGCTGATACAGCTTTTGATTGAGAGACAATAAATGTGACTAAGTTCAGAAACAGATGAATCATCCTTAAATGAGAATGTGGAAGTCATTCATCTTAATAAGAGGAACCTGCTGTATGGATATCAATTCAATTAATCTTTCTCATGACTGCAATAACTCAGAGGACTTCTAAATATAATTATATATTATAATATTATGTTTTATAATATATAGAACCACAAACAGAGGGTATAAATTTAAATGGAATGTCCATGACCTAAAATATATGGGCAAAATGAAAACATATGGCAGACTGAAGACAGCAAATACTATGAGGCAGAAGGATTCTTGATTTAATGACTGCTCAGAGTGCCCATAAGCTCCTGAAAGGAGAGTGAAATTCTGTTTAGCTAATTCTAGGGCTTAAAGAATAAGTGAATCTTTTGAATAGCCTTGTTGAAGTAAACATCTCATGATTAAAAATAACCAAGTCTACATGTAAAAAGCAAATTTTAGTGGAAGAGATACACAAATCAGATTGAAAAGTCTCCAAGTCTTTTATTTATTTTTTTTATGTATTCTGGTATGCATCTCAGACTCATAGTGATTTTCCTGTTTTTAGGCTTCCCAGTGCTGGGATTACAGGCATGCACTACCACACCAGGTCTTGGTGGCCAGCTCAGCGCACCTAGCAGCAGGGCTGGTGTGGACTGGGGTGCCAGTGATAGAACCCCAGTCCCTGTGCTTGCCTAAGCAACTGCTTAGTCTGCTGAGCTATCTCACTGGCCTAAAAAGTCTCCAAGTCTTGTCCAGTGTTTATGTATAGTTTAGGAGATTGTGGAGGAAAGCCATGAGATAGTATCTTTCTGTGCATATTAGATTTTTCATGTTTTTGCCTTGATAAGCAGAAAACGCAGGGAGAAAAAAGGAATCATCTCTGGGAAGTAGATATCTTCAGGAAGGACAGAGCAAAGTAGGAAAGAACTCAAGGCAGTTCTCCTGGTAACTTAACTCTCCTGGAACAAGGGGTGAGGAAGCATATTTCCTCTCTTTATATGGATCTGAGGCATCTCAATGAAAATATCATGGCTATTCTATCAGGTTCTTTCATTATTTCTTCAAGAATAAAGAATATTTCTCCTATTATTATTCAGTAGTTAAGAAAAATTTTAATTGTCGTATTGTGGATCTGGGAGAGGTGGGAGTAAAGATTCAGTATAACCCTCAATATGAGGAAAGCAGGCAAAGCCCTATGAAGACTTGATTATGAAAACAATAAGTGTTCACAGAGAGATCTAAAATCCAATGGCAGAGTGCATGATGGCAAAGAGGCATTCTGCCATTTTCTCTGAGCCCCAGCTCAGCAAGTCATTAGAAGCCAAATCAGTAAAAACCATCACCACCACCCATGTCTCACTGGCATGTGTCTAAACTCCCTTTAACAGCTACCAACAGTTGCTGCCATGCTAATCTTCAACCATTCCAGCTCGCTGACCTTCACTCTGTTGGGCATACCTGGCTTAGAGTCCCAGCATCTATGGCTGTCAGTTCCTTTCTCCTCCATGTTTTTGGCTGTTCTCATTGGCAATGGTGCTGTCCTCTTCCTGGTGGTCACAGAGCCCACACTTCACACACCCATGTACCTGCTCCTGGCTCTGCTGATGGTGGCTGACCTCATATCCACTCTAGCCCTGATGCCCAAACTCCTCTGTGTCTTCTGGTTCAACAATCGAGAGATAGCTGCCAAAGCCTGTTTCACTCAGATGTTTTTCATCCATGGAGCGTCTGTGGTACGATCGGCTCTACTTGTTGCGATGGCCTTGGACCGTTTTGTGGCTGTGTGTGAGCCACTACGCTACAACACAATTCTGAGCCATTCTCTGGTTGGACGTCTGGGACTCATGGCTCTAACCAAGGGTGTGCTTCTTATCCTTCCCATGCCTCTTCTGCTTCAGCAGCTGGCTTTCTGCAGTGTGGTCATTCCGCACACATACTGTGACCACATGGCTGTAGTGAAAATGGCCTGCAACCACACCAGACCCAATCGTATATATGGACTCTTTGTCATTTTGCTCGTGGTAGGACTTGACCTACTGCTCATTGGTTTTTCTTATGCCCTCATCCTTCAGGCTGTGATACGCCTTAACTCTAGAGATGCCACCTTCAAAGCCCTCAACACCTGCTCAGCCCACCTCTTTGTCATAGCCCTCACCTATGCACCTGCACTCTTTTCTTCTATTACACACCGCATTGGTCACCACATTCCACCACATACCCATATCCTCCTTGCCAATCTCTACCTTCTCCTACCCTCAGTGTTCAATCCTGTCATCTATGGTATAAAGATGAAGGAAATGCGAGGCAAGGTGGCCCAATGCCTGTGCCGAGGAAATGTCTAGGCTGTGGGTACCAGCAAGAATCCTGGGGATGAATGAACTATCAGGACAAATGACAATGCATTGGCCCAACAACATGACCCTCCAGGAGAGCTGCAGAAAGAGTGGAATAAGGAAAGTGGTTTCCTCACTCTACCTTCCTTCCTTCCTTCCTTCCTTCCTTCCTTCCTTCCTTCCTTCCTTCCTTCCTTCCTTCCTGGGTTTCAGAAAGTGTTGATAGATTTGGACTTTGATTACACTATGAAGTACAAAAGAACACTCTTAAGATGGCTCAGTAGAATAAGCACTTGCCTGGCAAGCACAAGGGCCTGAGTTCAATTTCCAGTTCCACAAAAAAACAAAATCTTTTTCTGCATGTGTCTAACATGCAAATGGCACATGGACCCTGATGACTTTCACATCGCTGTTCCTATTCATCAAACTCACACAAAATTGCAATGTAAATGATAAATATTATCTTTTGTTGTCTTGCTGGAGAATCTGTATTTGTTTTAGTTTTCTTTGTATTTACTATTTCTAAATTGTTTATTTTCAACTAGAATTTTCTTGATGAAAGGAAGCTGGTATACTTGTTGTCTCTGTACACCACCTTAACAATAACTCTTCAGGAAATTGGCTTTCTACAGGCATTTAAAAAATTTAAATAAAAAATTTTAAAAAATAACAGCAGGGTGTGATTTCCCAAATAGTGACTTCAATGTGGTGATACAGATGTTCACAGAAGACGTGCAAGACCCTTTCATTGTCCCCATTATTCTGTTTCCTATATAATCTTAGATTATTGACTTTCAATAGAGATCTTATGTTTGAGAATCCAGTAGATAATTAAAAGAAGTAAGCTATTGTGTTGAATGCATGGCCTTCTGCAAATGCCATTAGGGTTTTGCTTGTGGGAGATACCATGAATATATGTATGTGTCCATTACCAACAATACCATGTCATTTTAAATTTATCTGTTCCCACTGTTTTTTGTTTTTTTTTTTTTTTTTTTTTTTTTTTTTTGTCAGAGGAGGATAAGTAATAAAGAATTACTGGAAGAGTCCTAAAGCCAAACAAGATAGAACAACTAACACTTATTATCTCAAAAAGGTTTGGAGAATCAGTAGACTGGATGCAACTTGGCAGGTGGTTCTGACCCAGATTATTTTTCATTAGGTTTAAGGATAAATGTCAGCGAGGGCTGAAGTCACCTGAGCACATAAGGGGAGGTGAATGATGCACTTCTTTCCTGAAAACTTTTGTATTAGCACACGGTCCCAGTACATGACATTTACATTCTACATGCGGAATCGTGTGGGTACACAGCGTCTTCATCACTTCATTACTCTCTCCCTCTTTTTCACTTTTTTTTATTTGTATTTAGAACAGGGTCTACAGGGTCTAGCTATGTAGATTGGACTCATAGTGATTCTCCTGTTTTCAGCCTCTCAAGTGCTGGGATTTACAGGTGACACCACATCCAATCTCAATCACTGTCTCAGGGTGCCCCAGGGGTGGGCCGGCACAGCACATCATGAATCAAACCCTGGCCCTTGCATTTGCCTAAGCAGGCGCTTTAATCTACTGAGCTATTTGGCTGGCCCCTCCTACTCCCTCCTTAGAAGACAAACCCACATAGCTGTATGTTCTTGGTCCTGCAGCTTAATTCTCACACAAAGTGTAATAAAATTGCAAAAGAGCTTGAGTTCCACAAAGCAGAGCTTATTTAGAGACATCCTGGGAACTTACCAAGACCCTATCCTTATGTAAAACGTAAAAAAAGGTTAGGGATGTTGATCAGTGCAAATGCCCTCAATGCAGTCCCAGTAAAAAAGAAAAATCTCTACTGCAGAGATGATCTGGCCTCACCCCAAAACCTCAGGACACCCCACCATGATATTTCCTCAGGCCTCCCATTAGGCTTTGTCTCACTTCTGATCTTCCTATAACTTGAGTTTTTCTGGTCAAATGGCCCAAGCTGAAAGGATAACTGCACAAAGGCCTGAGCCTGCTGCTTCTGATGAGTTAAAACGTCAGCTTTCCCCGTCACCCTGAATGTGGCTGAAGCAGTCAGTATTCCTAGGCGCAAGGTGTGTCATGCAGACTGTAAAGAAGATTATTAAACTCTGCTGTCCTTGTACAAGTGGAGGAAGAGGAATACATCCTGCACAATATACTTCATATTCTATTTTGGAGGGAATACCTTGGTAATGTCTTGATTCCAGGGGTCTTGAAAATGTCACTGAATTAGCCAGTGCCTCACTCTGCATGGGATTACGCTCCCACACTCAGGAGTGCGCATGTTCCAGCTGTCACTGGGGTGCATCAGACCAGGGCTCATCAGCATCGACAGTGAGACTGACAGGTGGAATTGAAGCACTCTAGGTCTCTATGGGACATGCCACTGCTGTACAGGGCAGGGCTTGGGAACAGCTGCCAATCAATACGTTTCCCATGGGAATGCTACTGTTGACTCAGTTTTCTAGCCGAAATAGAAAGAAATGTATCTGATAAACCAGTGACCACACACCCTATGCACAGGGCTTCACATATGCTGTTGTACTTGATAAAGTATACCTGGCACATCAGCAACAATCAGAATTTCTACTTAAGTCTAAACTGGTCCATGGGCATTCTTAAGGATTCATCTAGTTTCTGCATGGACTAGCATTCAACAGACATGCAGTGCGAATAACACCATTAACAACAACGGCATTAAGCTTTTCTAATGACACTAATTTCTCACACCTGATTCTTGACACAGTAAATTAATTCTTGCTCACCTACCCTGATGTGCTAAGACTCTTGTTTAAGTGCTTTCTGAATTCAGCCATGGAGGTTGCATTGGTACCTCCTAATATAGCCTATCTAGTTCTTATAATTCTCTAGATGTGCATCTTTTTAAATCTCTTATGAGGTCTAAATTGTATCGTACCTGTATTACCTAGTGATTTAGCCCTACTTCTCAGGTAAATGACAGGTAGGAGAGAGGGTATCTGGTTTTTATTGAAGGAGGGCACATTTTCTGCAACATTTTCTAGCATGTAAATAAGACCTCTGAATATCCAGTGGTCCAATAAAGATTATCAAGCCAATCTCTTCCAAAGCTGTCCCACTTTTCAAGATTCTATCTTTTCTCTATGAAGACCTTGACCTCCCCTGTAATCGGAATCTCTGTAATTGTTCAAATACCACTGGAGCCTTGTGACTCACAATTGCATCCACTCTGCCATCCAATTTTGTCTACTTTCTATGGTAGGTAATGAAGATTTCTTTGGAAACTACTATGACCAGGGCTTGCGAGTGCTCACATTTAGTTATTAATGCTGATTAGTGGTTCTGAGTTTATTATTATCCTTCTACAAATCATCAGAACAAGTTGCTGGTAACCACAGAAACCACTAAACACCACAGTTTGTATAGATGCTACTTCCTCAATTTTTTTCAAACGCCTACGTTTTCTTACTTGGCACATTTACTTCCACTCCTTACATTTTAACAAATAAACCACTACATCTTATCATGCACTAGCTTATTCCTCTACAGCATCTCTGTCTGCCAGGGGATTCCTGATTCTTATCCAATCACTTGTTTCACTCTCAATCATTTGACTCCATCTGAGTTTTCTGCAAAGCAGAAGCCAAGACAAGATTAAATATACATGGATTTGTTTCAGAAAAATACTTGTATGAAATAAAATCAAGAAGTATTGCAGATTAGGACAACCTAGATGCCATAAGTTTAACTCCACAGTAAGGAGAAAGAAGTGTGGATGGAAGTGCCTTAGGATGCCACAAAAATCCAAAGTAGGCTGAGGAAGGTCCCCATCAAAATGCCCTACATCCCCCAGCAATGGCACCCTTGCCACACTCTTTTACCTGCAGAGATTGCTTGGGAAGAGATTATTTCAGAGTGAATTTTGGTGTGAATTTCATATAGCACAAAGTAGATCCTTCAGACAATTAATCTTGCAGCAAAAGCACATCCATTTTACCTCACATAACACTGGGATTTGAAGGTCAAGAGAAAAAGAAATTATGATAATTATTTCCCACACTCTCTCATTGACTCCTATATTCCAAAAAGTAATGGTCAGTAAACTCTTCCTATAAGATTTTGGATAATAGATGGTTATGGCTTTGTAGGCACTGTATCACCAAACTGTCACTCTAATGTGAAAGTAGTACAGATGCCATGCAGATAGGAAGGTGTGCCTGTGATCCCCCAAAATTCCTTATTTACAAAACCAGTCAGCAGACCAAATTCAGCCCATAAGTAATAATTTTCCAAACCTTTCTCTAAGCCCACATCATTTATAAAAATGAACAATTAGGATCAACCCAAGTATCTATTGATACAGGATTAGTTGAAAAAATACTAAGAAACAGCTTTTTTTAAAAAATGAAATTAGTCTACAGTAAATGTACTATGAGAGATCATTATCAAATAATATTAGATTAAGTAACAAAATATGAAATAGTATATATAAACATGATTCTCCCCGGGTGCGCTTGCGCGATGGCGGGAGGTCTCACCATGTCTTAGCGCAGCAGCTCCGTGGGAGGGCAGGCTCTGGACCAGCCGCAGCCTCTGGCATGGGGAACAGCACATCATCTTTGGAGAAGTCAGCAACTACACCTCTAAACCAGATCCAAGAAATAATTTCTGATAATTGTGTCTTGATTTTCTCAAAAACATCCTGCTCTTACTGTACAATGGCAAAGAAGATTTTCTATGACTTGAACATTAATTATAAAGTGATGGAATTGGACGTGCTTGAATATGGGAGCCAGTTTCAAGATGCTCTATACAAAATGACTGGTGAAAGGACTGTTCCAAGAATATTTGTCAATGAAACTTTTATTGGATTGCCAACTGACACACACAGGCTTCACAAAGAAGGGAAACTACTTCCACTAGTTCATCAGTGTTACTTAAAAAAAAGTAAAAGAAAAAAAGTTCAGTGACTTGGGTACTATGACTAGTAAATATCAGTTAAACTGATGATTCCTGATAAGGTCTTCTAAATGTCAACTTAAGTAACTGAATTATCTTCATGGCAATTAACAATAATGAACAATAAATTGTTGCAGAAACGTCATCTTTCTATTTGCCAATTCTTGAGCGTAAGACATAGCATTTACAACTGAAGGGATGGTGTTGCATGGAAAAAGGAGGGAAGAATGTGTTTTATTGCAATTTATATGTGAACTTTGCAAGGAGATAATTATTTGAAAATTTCAAATCTCTACAGTATTTAAGAATTAACTCCTTATTGCTTTTAGTAATAAGGATTAATAATGTATGTTTTTCTCTAAAATTTGAGGTTCACTGATACAGTTGTGAACTAGGTAATCTATTATATTATGAAAAGCATTCACTTTGTATTTCGAGAGCTTAGAAATACATTTTTAGAATGGAATTAAATTTAGCAAAACCAAATCACTTATTTAAAGATTTAATAGTCCCAGGGGATATAAATGTATCTCTGGGTGGAAATTAAAAGGAAGAGTATTTCAGTGTTATACAAGGATGAACTCTTTATGTGACAATGCAGTTAGAAATGTACTTGAATTATATTGAGAGCTTACTCAATATATATATTTACTTTTGTGTTGCATTGCTTTTCAAAATGTTTTTTAGGGAAACCAGTTGTTACATGAAATATTAGATGAAATGTTTCTGCTTTGATTGGATGTGCCCCCACCACCCCCCTAATTCCTATATTGGAAACTAATCTCTGATGTAGCAGGGTTGAGAAGTAGGACCTTTAAAGGGTGTCCAGGTCATGAGGGTAGATGGATTAATATTGTTGTCAAGAGAGAACAGTCTCGGGGCAGGGGAGATGGCTCAGTAGAATAAGCGCTTCCCTAGCAAGCGCAAGGGCCTGAGTCCAATCCCCGGTTCAAAAAAAAAAAAAAAAAAAAAAAAAAAAAAAAAAAAAACGGTCCTGATAAAAGGATAAGTTTGGTTCCTTTTTTTCTTTCAAGTGTGAGCAATGTGATCTAAGCCTTCTGGACCTCCAGAGTTGTGAGAACTCAAATCTGTTCATCATTGATTATTTAGTATCAGGTGTTCTCTTGCAGCAACACAAAATGGACCAAGATAGCCCCTAAAAATCATTTTTACTGTTTGATATTCTGCTAATTTGGAAACACTAAACTGATTTCACTTCAGTTCAATTTTGCAAACAAAATTTATCCTACAAGCAGTCTTATTGAAAATATTTTCATTGCTTTAAGTCATTTTTCTAGCTTATCAGTAATTTTTTAAGTGCTTACTACATAAAATATTTTCCTACTTTATTCCTAGAGTCATGTGGATAGCAGATTATTAGATGCTAAGAAAAATTCCTCAGAGTCCTAGCCCAGGTCCAGTGAGTGTGTGGGAGAGCTTCCTGCTACCCTGTGCCTGCGAGACCTATTACTGGTCCCAGCCCAGGCACAGCACGGGTGAGACACACTTCCACCCCCTTGGGATGCCCCCCAAACACTCTGAAGCACCTTCCCCACCCCTGCCGCTGAGTAGGAATTTCTGCCACCTTCCAGGAACCCCCAGACCCAGTCCTAGCCCAAGTCCAGTGAGTGTGTGGGAGAGCTTCCTGGTACCCTGCACCTGCAGGACGTACTACTGGTCCCAGCCCAGGTGCATCGTGGGTGAGACCCATTTCCACCAACTTGGGATGCCCCCAAACACTTTGCAGCATGTCCCCCACCCCGCCTGCCAAGTAGAAATTTCTGCCGCCTTCCGAGAAACCCCAGACACAGTCCTAGCCCAGGTCTGGTGAGTGTGTGGGAGAGCTTCCTGCTACCCTGCGCCAGCGGGACGTATTACTGGTCCCAGCCCAGGTGCAGCGAGGGTGAGACCCTCGTCTATCCCATTGGGACGCCCCACCACCACTCCGCAGTACCTCCCCCACCCTGCCTGTGAGTAGGAATTTCTGCCACGTTCCTGGAACCCCTAGACTAGGTCCTAGTCTAGGTCCGGTGAGTGTGTGGGAGAGCTGATTCTCCCCCCTACTACACCTTGTGCCCTCCAGACTCAGTTCAGCCCTGGCATACAGGCCTGGGGTGTAACCCTGCAGCTGCAATCCATGCAGAGAGTGTAGAGGATAGAACCACCCAGCTAGTCCAGGAGCAGAAAATCTTGCCAGAGGGGCACAACAGGTTCACCCTCAAGAGCAGCAGCAGGAAGGAATTGAGCACAGCAGCCAGACCCAAGGCAGGCACAGCTGGATAAATCCAAACTTTGTAGATCTCCACCTGAACTTCAGTACATGCTAAGGTTATAACTACAACCAAGATCTACAACAAAGGTCAGAAGACAGTGCTACACAAAATGACAAGAAGGAACAAAATGCAACCTCAGAACCCAAGACCAACCATAACAAGTGCAGAGGACACTAACACAGAACAAATTAGGAATCACACAGTTGAAAGCAATGAACCAAGGGCTTCTGAAATAAAAGAAAAACAGCTGCAGAAAGGTATAGAGGAACTCAGATTGGAAATGAAAAAAAAAGAAATCCCTGAATTAATAACATCTGCAATAAAGAATCAAATGCAGAAACGTATGGAGGAAACACAATGCCCAACCAGAACAAGTGTGGAGGACACTAGCTCAGCTCAAATGCATGAATTAATAGCTTCGATAGTAAATAAGCAACAGTAGAAAGATATAGAGGAACTCAGAGTGCAATTCTTTTCTGAAATAAAAAAAGAATTCTCAGAACTCATAGCATCTGAAGAAAAGAAGCAACAACAGAAACATAGGGATGAAACCCAATCTGAAAAAAAAAACACTGCAGTAAAAGAATTTATAACTGCTCTTAAAGAAGACATGGATAAAAGAATAGAGGAGATTAGAAAAATAATGGATTCCTTGAATGAGCAATACAGGAAAGAAATAGATCGCATGAAGCAGAGTCAAAGACATATAGAGGAAATTAAAATCTCAATCACAAACTTGCAAAACCGTTTAAATGAAAGCGAAGACAGAGTGTCAGATATTGAAGATGATGGTGCAGCTAGTGAAAAAGTAAGAAAGGATCTCTTAAAAACAACGAGGATAGGGGCCTGGGAGATGGCTCAGTGGAATAAGTGCTTCCCTGGCAAGCGCAAGGACCTGAGTTCAATCCCGGTTAAAAAAAAAAAAAACCACAATGGAAGCAGGAAAGAATAATCCATCACCTGCAAGATGATGCAAAGATGAACAATGTGAGACTAATAGGCATCAATGAGAAAGAAGGAGTCAATACAAATGACATTTTAAAAATATAGGCAGAAGTAATAGCAGAAAACTTCCCAAATATGAGGAAACTCTCTGATATTCAGGTATATCAGACGCATACAGAACACCAAGTAACCTCAACCCAATGAAAAACACACTGAGACATATAATAGTCAAGATCCCAGAAATTCAGCACAAGAATAATATACTGAAAGCCGCTAGAAAAAAAGCAATCACATGCAAAGGAAAACCCATCAGA
>NW_004524722.1:6252452-6276511 GCF_000260255.1 Octodon degus | reverse complement strand
ACATCCTGAGGATTTCACTGACCTTCTCAGACCCAAAAGCTACAACTCTTGTTGCATAGGTCTTGCTTTACCTTGGTCTTAACCATCCAGCAGAAAAGTACAAAAACGAAATATAGGAAGTAAAACCATCCTGTTACGTTGAGCTGTAGGTGGCTCAGGTCAACAATTTCCGACATTGCCAGTCAAGCGGAAGACCCAATACTGTTATGGGCTCCTGGACTTTTTTAGAATATTTTGCTGAGTTTACACACCTATAATATTCAAATAATGAAACTTAACTAACAAAACCATGTACAGATGAATGTCCATTTTGTATCTGTGTATTCAAAGTGGTTAGGATAAATATATGGTTACATTCACTTAATGAATAGAATGGTTTTTTCTAATGGTGTTTATAAATAGGATACCAAGTCTGCATCTTGTACAGCAATTAACCACTAGGAAGAATGTATGTAGTGTGTTAATTATTGAAACTGTCCTACCGATTTTATTTGCAGCTGTCACATTGCTATTTATCAATAAAATTATGAAAAAAAACAAAAAAGAAAAAAAAAACTCCTCAAAGGTCAAAGGAAAGTGGATATCCATAGAGTGAATCTTTTTGTTTTCTGGTCAGGGAATTTGGGATAATCAGCCTTAAACTGCTGTTTAGAATCCTTGACAAAACAAGAGTTTATAAACCATTTTCCATGTGATAATTCATTTGTTATAATTTTGGCATGAAACAGAAGTGGGATATTTTAGTCCTTTTATGTCATGAAAAGTTTTACATGCTTTCTGTTGTCAATCTTTGTTAGAAATCTGTTACCCATGCGAAAGATAAAATTGTAATTATATATTGTGAAGAAAAAAACAATAAAATTATGGGAAAAAACATGCTTCTTTTTTCATGCATTTAGTACAGGGTCTACAGAGTCTCACTACACAGATCAGACTCAGTGATTCTCCTGTTTTCAGCCTCCCAAGCTCTGAGACTACAGGTGTGCCAACACAGCCCAGTCTCAGTCACCATCTCAGCGTGCTCCAGACATGTGGCCAGCACATGATTCCCTTTTTTAGTAATAGTATGTGTCGAATTTTGTTAACACAATAAACATGTCTGTACAGATAGATGTTTTATTGAGTTGAATAGCACACCTTCTAAAATTCATGTCTGCCTGGAACTTCAGAGTATAGCCTTATTAATAAATGAGACCTTCACAGTTGCAATCAGGTTAAATGACATTGTACTGGATTGGGTGTGACTTAACTTGATGACTGGTAACCTTAAGAGAAAGGGGGTATTTGGACACAGGCAAAGGGAAGATGGTGTGAAGAGACACACAGGGCACTGCGATGCAATGACAGAGAAAGAAATTATAGCAGTGTTTTCAAATAAAGAATGTCAAGGGTGACCAGAAGCCAGGAGAAAGACAAGGAAAGATTCTCCCCTATAGCCTTCAGTGAGCGCGTGGCCCTGTCCATGACTTGATTTTGGATGTGTCATCTACAAGACAGTAAGGACAAAAATTTTTAAAAAAGAAATTGTTTCAAGCTACTCAACTTGTGGCAAGTTGATACATTAACTCTGAGTTATAATGCACATATTAAAATATTGCCAGTCAGCATACGGTGAGACAGTGGCATTTTACACACTATATTTTAATGGGTACTTTTAATATTGAGCATTATAGTAATCAGGCAAAACTGCTACATATAATAGAAAAGTAAAAACTGAAGCAGTAATTCAGTGCAAGAGTCATTGGTTAACTGTGGGGAAACCCTGCGCTCCACACCCAGCAATACAGAAGAAAAAAAGAACTTAAAAAACTTTACATACTCACCAGGCATCATGGCACATTCTTATAATCCAAGCCCTGGAGGGGGTGGGGAATGAAGCAGGAGGATCGCTGAGGTGAGGCCAGCCTGGGCTACGAAGTGAGTTGAAAGCCTGTCTTAGTTACTCTTCTCCCGTTGCTTGGACAAAAATACCAGACACCCAAACTGAAGGAAGGAAGGGTTTATTTAGCTCACAGGTACTGGAGGTTTCAGTCCATGTTCAGCTGGCTCTCAGGCAGAGCAGCACATAGCAGAAGGCAACCTTTCATGGTGGAGGCAAAGAGCAAGAGAGAGCTCAAGAGGAGTAGCAGCAGCTCAAACAGCTAGCTTCTCTTCCCACCTTACATTGTAATGCAAATTACCTGCCCCAGGGCAGGTCAGCATCCACACCAACAATAATCAATCACAAACTCCAGCATCTGCCCTATGACTGCATGAGGCTTTGGGGGGACAGCTATACACAAACCATAACAAATCCAGTCTGAACAGCATAGTGAAAGTAAAAACTGTCTCAAGAAGAACAGCAACAACAAAAAAGACTGCACATACTGCACACACATATTCTTTTAATGACTATTTGATATCTACTTGGGTATATTTATTCTTCAGGAATAATTTGTACAGAAAAGAATAGTCAAAATAACAAAATGAGCATGCAGCTTTTCTAAACAACAAAAGCTGAAGCCAACACCTCCCCATCAAAAGGTGATGCCTACATACCAGTTGCCAAATTTACCATGAAATGCTGTAAAACACTTGAAAAATAAGACCTTGATGCTGCTGCAGAAGAGTCACTAGGAGACATCATTAAACAAACCAAATAATTCAAAGAATGATCTTCCATTTGGGGTCCTGCCCCTTAGCCCAGTTCTTTAAGTGGCTGCTGCAACAAAGCAGTCAGGCTCAGATTGCTGTGGTTCGATCCCCACAACTCAAGCCAGCCAAACCTGCCCTGAAGGCATTCGGAGCAAAAAAAAAAAAAAATCCTTCTGTAAATTGAAAACTATAAGTTTTCCACCAACGTTGTTTATTTTTATCATACATCTTGTTCCACAAAATACATATAAGAAGAATAATCTGTCAAGGGTGTGCTATTTTCTTAAATTCTCACTGAGCAATTTGCTAAAAGTTTAAATAGCCAATATTCACTTTTTTAGTGATCCCCAAGCTGTAACAGCTACCCAGATGGTGGTGTTCCTGTCTCAGTTTTTAGAATTTCAGATTGACTAAAGAATTTCCATTAGAATGGCCAAAACTGTCACAATACTTTCTGTTACTAAAAATATCCTATGACATAGAATAACAAATGGCATAGGACATATAGCTAAAAAAACATAAAATAAAATTTATTTTACTATTAGCATTATATTAAAGCAAATGGCAGAGACAATTCAAATTAAATGAGATGGGAGGAGATTTGACACAAATTAAAATATTTTTTGAGACAGCGTGGTGATGTGCACCTGTAGTCCCAGCTTCGTGGAGGCTGTAAACAGGCAGATCACTACAAGTCCAAACTAGTGGTGAGATCCTGAACATTCTGCAGACCCTTAACTAAAATACAAAAAAAAGGAAAGAAAATGACAGGTAGGATGTAAATATACATTAGGGTCGGCCAAATAGCTCAGTGGATTAAAGAGTCTGCAAGCAGATGCAAGGGCCGGGTGGGGGGGTTCAATCCCTGGGCCTGCTGTGCTAGCACCGCCCCCGGGGACAGACTGAGATGGGCTTTGAGACTGGGCATGCTGGCTTGTGCCTGTATCCCCAGCTCTTGGAAGGCTATAAACAGGCAGATCACTACGAGTCCGATCTAGTAGTAAGACCCTGCACACCCTGTAGACCCTTTCCTAAAATACAATATGTATATATTTATTTTTTCATTTGTCATTCTTCAAATATTGGTTAAGCTACCTGTGATCAAATTCTACATGTGTATTCAAAGTAGAGTTTATCTGAAGTTAGATTTCTTGTGAGATAGGTCTGCTACTTTTTGACTTGACCCTGCAGTATTTACATCAAAATTCTCTGACCTCTGATGAAGTTTTCTTCCATTACAGACAGTGGAACTAGGCGCATCCTCCCTGACTAAAGCCCTCTATTCTTATGCTAGTAACTATTTGAATGAACTGTGCTATATTCAGTATTTGTCCTCTGTCCTGGTCATATTTTTCAAAGAAACAAATTCTAGCTATTGCCATAAAATTGTAAAGTACTGTATTGCTATGCAAAAATAGAAGGAAGTTTTGTTGTTGTTGTTGTTGGTTTTTTTTTTTTTTTTTTTTTTTTTTTTTTTTTTTTTTTTTTTTTTTTGCAGAACCAGGGATTGAACTCAGGCTTTTGCGTTTGCCAGGCAAGTGCTTATTCTACTGAGCTATCTCGCTGGCCCTTAATTTTATTTTTAAAGAGAGTACGAAATAGTATTAAAAAAGTTACAGATGATACATAATTTCACTAAAGAAAATAACATGAATTTTACAGTATTTGTTGTGTTGCATAGTGTCCTTTTCAAATTAGTTGTTCATATTACCAGATATAAGCATGCAAAATTGGAAGAAGAGAAAAAGAAAGAAATATATAAGAAATTAAGAGAAAAAGGACAAAGAGTTGAGAAAAGGAGACAAAACAAATTAAGCACCAACTGCTCCTTCCCACAGACCAGCAGAAATCCACAGCACAGTTGGCCAAACCATCCTGCTTACATACATAGAGAATCTCTTTCTCCTACTCCCTCTCCTGTCCGTTTCCTCAACTCAATAATTCCTTAAAGGAAGATTTTTATCATCCATTATTCTACCAAATTGCTTGCTTTATCAAATATGCATGTTTCTTCAACAACAGCATACAACAGCATTTTCTTCAACAAATAGATAACAAATTAATAATAAGAATATTCATCTTATGTTCTGTATGAAACATAAGACTCAGAAAAATAAAGAATTGCAACTATGTACATCTATAGAAGATCTTTCATTTCTTGGGGTGTTTAATTTTTATTTATTTTGAACAGTATGTATTAGTTATGCAAAACAGTGGGTTTCCCCCAGAGACACTGTACAGTAAAAGCACATAACAGACTATAATCACCCCTCTTCCTTCACCCCCCTTTGATTCCCATCATCTTATCTAACACTCCTTTGTTAGTCTTTAAATTAAACTGTCTTCTAAAGAATATCTTCTGAGGTTACATGAACTGCTGTTATTGTGGAAATCAACTTTTCTTAAGAAAGATTAATATTTTTAATTTTAATTTTTATTATTATCATTATTGCTACAGGATCTTGCTATATAACTTGGACTCCTAGGTATCCTCCTGTATCAGCCTCTGCAGCTCTGTGGTTACAGGCATGCGCCACCATACCCAGTTTCCGTGACCAGTACGGCTCTTGGGGCTGCATGGCTTGGGGTACTGGGGATTGAACTTTGGCCCTTGTGCTTGCCAGGAAGGTGCTTAGACTGCCAAGCTATCTCCCCAGCCAGATTAGTATTGATTTGGTACTAAAAATTGAATTTTTTTTTGGTACTAGCATTTGATCTCATGACTTTGTGTTTACCAAGCAGGCATTGTGCTGCTGAGTTATATCCTGGGCTCCAAAAATGAAAATTTCAAGAAAAATAATTCTATGCAGTGAATTCAAGGAGTGGATCTTTTATTAATCCTGAAAGAAGTCTTGGTCTTGTGCTCAGTCCCACAGGACATTATATTAATAGTCTGTTTTGGTTTTGTTTTATAAGAGAAGTCCTTCATATGTTGTTCAGGCTGGCTTTGAACTCACTATGTAGCCCATGCCAGTCTCAAATTCTCAATGATTCTCCTGCCTCAGCTTCTTGAGTGCTGGGATTACAGGCATGAACCACCACACTCATGTTAACAATCCATACATAAAGTATTTCACAATAACATCCAGTACAAAACTCATTTTTATAGCCATGGCCCTGAATAAAACAGTCTGAAAGTCCTCTCTTACCAGGGGAGTCTTAGGCCATCCAGGGAACATGGACGAGGGGTGAGGAGGAGGGGATGAGAAACAGGGAGAATGAAGGTGTGCTGTGTACGGCAATCTAGGAACCCCGGGGAGTACAAACACGGTATGCCATACCACGAGCTAGGACAATGTCAACACGGATGAAAAGTGGGATAGGGGACCTAGAGGCGAAGGGAGGGGAGAAGAATAAAAGCAAAACAGAAACAGGCTGGAATTGTACCTGTAACCACCCCCCAAGCTGACTGCCAGCCACATGAACTGCAAACATGTACACATAAAATAAAAAATGTTCAAAAAGAAACTCAAACACAAGAGTCTTCTCAGATGCTAGAATTCACTCCAGCAGAAGAGCTGACTCCGATTTTTACAAGTATGAATTTAGTTAATATGCACGTCAATCTTCTGAACCTCAGAGCTTGCCATGTTTCCGTTTCCCTCTGCAGTTTCTCTGGCAATTGGAGATGGTTCCCACAGATAGTCTTCGGGCTTGTAAGGAAGTAGCAAACCCTGCTGTCCATTTATAAGGTTTCAGAGGTGGGAGTAATGGGCAACTCTAAATTAAATTCAGAAATTTCCCTAGAAACAATCTTCTCCACCTTTCACCCTGCCCTTGAACACACAAACACAAACACGCACCCACAACTACATGCACCTTTCCTTTGCCAAAGGCTTAGCAAAAAAAAAAAAAAAAAAGGCTTAGCAAAGTCAGTAATATTTGACTACTTCCCGATGGTAGTCGAGTTACTGTTTACTCTTATGCTTTTCCTTCCTTCTACGTGGGAACCTTCAGTTCCATCTTTCATGAGGTCTGTGTGTGCTGTTCGAAGTACTTTTAGGTACATTATTGTGTATAGCTTGCCTAACCAGATACAGAAGACAGTGCTATTATTTTATTTCACAGAGGATAACTGCCTTACTTTGAAATTACTGAGCCCAAATGTTTTTATGTGTTAGCTTCTCTGTACGAAAGGAAACATTTTGGTACCTAACCTGCCAGCGTGACATATTTCTCCCACAAGACAAATTTCCCCCAAACTGTGTACACATCACATTGCTTCTTCGTAGTCACAGGTGCTGAATTATTAAACAAGTTTCTGAGCATGGGACATTGCCATAGATGCCTTCATCCGGAAACCGTACTTGGCCACTTTGTCCCGAAATTCCTTTGTTTTTACTCCATAAATAATAGGATTGAGCATTGGAGGTACAAGAAAGTAGAGGTTGCCAAGAATCGTGTGGACATGGGGTGGAATAGCCCTGCCGAAGCGGTGAGTAAGAAAGGAGAAAAGTGAGGGAGTATAAGAGACCAGCATGACACAGATATGTGTGGTGCAGGTATTGACTGCTTTGTGGTGGGCTTCTTTAGAAGAGAGGCGCATTATAGCCTGGATGATTAGTGCGTAAGATGAAGCAATCGCTGAGATGTCCAGCGCAACGACCAGCAAAGCCACCACCAGGCCATACATGCGGTTGACCGTGGTGTCCACACACACTATCTTCACCACGGCCATGTGCTCACAGTAGGTGGTTTGAATGGCACGATTGGCATGAAAGGGCCTATGCTGGAGCAGGATGGGCATGGGGAGAATAAAGAGGATGGCTCGCACTAGACTCACCAGGCCAATGAGCCCAATGCGGCTGTTGGACAGGATGGTGGCGTAATGCAGGGGCTTGCAGATGGCCACGTAGCGGTCAAAGGCCATGGTGGTCAGGACAGCTGACTGCATGGCAGAAATGGAATGAATGAAGAACAGCTGGAGCAGGCATCCTTCATAGCTAATCCTATTCTGGCTGAACCAGAAGATGCACAGCACCTTGGGAATGGTGGTGGTGGACATGCCCAGGTCCGTCAGCGCTAGCAGGCAGAGGAGCAGGAACATGGGCTTGTGCAGGGAACGCTCTGTGGAGATGGTGAAGAGGATGGTGCAGTTCCCCAGCACAGTGATGAAGTAAATGGAGGAGAAGGGGATGGAGATCCATTTGTGTTTGTCTTCCATTCCAGGGATGCCTTGGAGAATGAAGAAAGAGGGATGGTCAGTGGCGTTGCAAGTGCTCATGGTGGCAACCCAGGGATGTACCTGAGGGAAGAAACTGCCTGAGCTTCAATTTAAATTTTCAATAATTTGAAACTGGAAAACCAAGATTAGAATATTAAGGCGTGCAGAAAAGATTCTGAAGTCATAAAGCAGTAGATTGTAACATGACAACAGTAATCACACAGTATAACGACATCGACATCTATGAGAATATATTTTATAATAAATTTTTATTAATAACCACTCATTGATAAAATGATATCTTAACACATTTATAGTTTAAAAATAGATGTGTTTTCACTAAAAAATAACTTGAAGTATATAAAAAAGGGTTAGAAATACAAAAAACATTAAGATGAATTAAAGTGCATAATAAAATCTTACAACCAAAATTTTGCAGAACACACATTTTTAGCAGATATGGGATCTGAGAGAGAGCAGGCCTTTTTGATGCGAGCTCGGCATGGTGGTGGAGAGTGGAGTAGGGAGTCTCAAGAGACCAGCCCGCTGGAGTGTGAAGCTGAAGCCCCCCTCACAGAGAAGCGCTCACCTGAATATGAGGCAGAGAGAGCAGGCAGCTGGCTCCCGACTCCTGCTTCCGGTGTGCTGGGTGGGTGGGTACGTATGCGTGCGAGTGTATTTCAGCTGACATCTCTGTGGATGAGCGTACCCATGGGCCTGCATCCCTTTACCCCTCACTATCTGGCACGCAGGATCCATCATGTAGCTCTTTAAGTAGCCAAAGAAATGTCTCCCGGGGATTTCAGATTAGCTTCTTGCTGCTGTGCAGCACACATGTGAGTTTCTGCTACCATTGTGCTTGCAGTTGACCCTGAGGGTTGCCTGGACTCCCAGAAGAGGCTAAGTGACCTTAGAGATTCTGAGCATCCTCAGTCCTCGCTGGCTTCGGAGGAGCTTGGGGAGACAGGGCAAATTTAAAGCTGATTCAGTGGACAAATAAAGGAACTTCCAGAGGAGAAGGAGAGGGAGGGGGAGAGGGAGGGGGAGGGGGAGAGACAGAGCAGAGACAGAGACAGAGACAGAGACAGAAAGGCAGAGAGGCAGAAGAACATGTAGTCTTAAAATAGGAGGCAATCATCACATTTGGACTAGGAAGAAATTCTGCTAAATGAAATAAACCTGGGGCAGAAAGAAAAATATGTGATAAAACCTATGTGTAGTATAGAAAATAAAAATGCCAAAGTGTAGACAAAAAGTTAATAGTGTGTAGCAACCAACACATTTTTTTTAATGGGCAAATTATAGCTTCTCTTGACCCAGGGGCGGAACAATGGGTACATTGTGTGAGATGCTGGGCACGGGGGCTGGTTTCACAATCATCACTATTCTCACTACGGGCGCATCTTACCACACTCTATTACTTCTGGAATGATCATGCCCAAGATAAAATCAGTCACTACCCTCCATCGTGAGCACCTAACCAAACAATGATTAATAATGATAACAATAATGATAATGATAGCCGTCCCCAGCCTCTTCTGTCTTTCCCTGGCCAACCTTTGTGCCCAGTCAGTGGCTTTGTCTTTCATGTTCTCTGGCTCCCATCTGCAGTCCTAATCCATTCTCACAGCCTCTTTCATTCCAGGCCCGCACCCCCCTACTTCTAGTCCAGTTGTGGGCGCATAGTTTTTTACATATGTTAAGAGGAAGCAAATATATTCAAAATTTTTAAAGCATTTTACCAAAGCCACTACAAAATGCAGAAGACGAACCAAAATCACAAACCATAAAAATCTCAATGGAAATCTGACTCTGAGAGCCAGATTCTAAATCCTGATGTAATGTTACTTCTGCCTATAGAAAGACTTTAATGAGAGTTTGGTAGGAGGGAACCAAGAGCAAAGGAAGGTGAATCGCAAATTAAGTGGCTCATGAAAATAATACATTGGCAGAAAGGTCTGTAAGTAAATGCCACTGAGTACTGACAGTACTCACCGCACATAGGTAGCTTTCCTATGCAGAAGATCATGCCTCTAACAATGTTCAGAAATCCTGAATTCTGTTCTGTCTGTCCTCTTGTGGTGGTCAGGACCTGAGGAGGTCCTGACAGGTGATAATGGCAGCAGCCTTCCCTCCTGGTCTTCCTCTCCCACTGAGTCCGCTATTTCCCTAAATCTTGTATGGCAATCACTCCTGTCGTGTTCAGAATGGAGTGGGCACATAGTAAGTAATGAATAAATACAATATTCATAATACAAGCGAGTGGATAAATTAGCAAATCAGTTCATTTGGAAATAAACTAAAAATGTTCCTGCTTCACTAGCTTTAACTCATTTTTTTCTGTGTATATAGAAGTTCAAAACCCAAGTATGTGTGAAGGTTATTCCCACTTAAATAAATTTATAAAATTTAGTGAAAATTTAAACAAATATCAATGATTCATGTCTATAGACTCTTATAAAAATTATAATTAAATGCAAAAATATAACTAAATGCAATAGAAGGAACAAGTACTTAAAGATAAAACTATGGGGCTGGGGACATAGCTCAGTAGAATAAATGCCTGCCTGTCAAGCACAGGGTCCTGAATTCAATCCCCAGCACCATAAATAAATAAATAAATACCTATGACAGAGGAGTGCTTGACAAAAATGATTGATAGACTATAAAACTGTTACATATCAAATAGTGAGGTTATAGTGCGTGCAAAGGAGGATTACTTGGAAGGAATTATATCAATACAAATGCTCATTTAAATGTATTAATTATTGAAACTGTCCTATTAATCGGTTTTGAAACTATCTTATTGCTATTTGTTTCTCAATAAAATTCATAATAAAAAATGTTCATTTATATGTGCATACATTATATTAAAAAGATAATACTATAAAATGAAAAAATTGTATAGTTAATACTATGGAAAATAAATACACATATATTTATAATATCAATTATATTTTCATACCAAATTTTTTAAAACTATCTCTTTTTTATTATTTTGACTTATGTTGAAAATGTAAGTGAAATTTTCAGTTGCTCTTAAAAAAGTAAATAGTAATTAATGAATTTACTGTTATACTCAAAATCATCTACTTCATACCAAATTTATGTAACTTTTATTTAATCTAATTTGTTAAAACAAAATTTAGGGAAAAAATAGAACACAATACAGGAATATAGAATCACATTAAGAAATATATCAACAAAGCAAAAACTTATTTATTCCCTTCCTATGTATATTTGCATTTCTTTAGAAATCAATTTCATCATTCCTATAACAATTGATACTTTTATACCATTATTACATATAGGGATTCTAAATAGTGTGCCTTGTTGGAGAGTATAATGTAAGTTTAGATACATTTTATTATGTCATGTTTTTGCATTTTGATTCTGGTCCAGTGTTACATCTCTGAGATATCTGTATTGCATTCATTCAATGTAATACAGATATCTACTGCATTGAATTGAATTTTAATTACTACTATATAGCCATTATCAAAAAATTTAACAGAGTATTTTGAACAAAAGAAATATTCAAGACTAACCACATGTTGCTTTCTGAACAACTCTCTTATCAATAACATTCTGACAATCATTCAAGAGGAATGCAGAAAGGAGTGTTTTGGAGGTTGGTCTCCTCTGCTTTTGGCCAACAGGGTATAGTGACAAATTTTTTTAAATCTCACCAGCAATTATTCTATGTTGCTCCCAGTTGAACATAAGACCTCTCGTTGAATATGAACAATATATAGACCATCCTGTGGAAAAGTCTGAATCAAGATAAACAGAAGCTGGGGCTGGCCAGATAGCTCAGCAGATTAAAGCTCCTGCTTAGGCAGACGCAGAGTCTGGGGTTCAAGCCCCAGCCTCTCATGCCAGTCCCACCCCCAGGGCACCCTGAGTCAGTGATTGAGATTGGGCATGGTTTCATGCACCTGTAATTCTAGTGCTTGGGAGGCTGAAAACAGGAGGATCACTATGAATCCGATCTGCATAGTGAGATCCTGTTGACTCTGCAGACCCTGTGCTAAATAAAAAAAGAGAGAGAAGCCAATGAGATTTAATCCTTCCAGTAGCATGAGTAGCTGCTTCTTCTTTATAGATGTTAATTATGCTGTTCATATTCATATTTCAGAAATTTAAACAGTGTATCTGTTTAAATCCACAATTGCCTACATTTAAAAAATTTATATAATCTAGAGTGGCTCCAAACTCCAAAGTTCCTTGTTTAAGTCATTGAGCATAAGTTCACCCTGAATAACAAATACCTCTCTCCTCCTTCTCTTGCTCTGAGTTCATCATTGATCCTGCCAGAGTGTGTGTTCACCTACTGTGGTAGAATGATAAACCTAAGTTTTTTTTTCCTGGTAGTCTTAGGTTGATGAGTTTTGTTAATTTCCAGAAGAGAAGATAGTTGTTACAGACATAGCTTTCCTTTTCCTAATATGTAGCGAAGATCTCTTTATATTTTAGGGGTTTTGTTTCTTTACTTTGTTTTACATGTTTCTTATTTTTTATCTTTTGATAGAATTTTTCCATTTGGATGGCCTGCTAACACTGAAACCATGAAGAAATGAAGTTATGGGAAGGTTGTACCTTTTTGCCTGTACCCAATGGAAGACAGCTTAAATCAAGAAGGATCAAAAAGTAATGATTCGTTCAGCATCAGAAGCAGAACAGAATTATCATGTGCCTATTTTCTTCTTTGCTCTGATATTAGTATATTTTACCGTGTCATCACAATTGCTATGATTTGTGATAATTACTATAGCGAACTATTGGTCTCTTGGTGTGATCTGTTGTACCACAGGGAGAAATGGCAGCAGGAATGAGGAAAAGACAGACAAGACAAGAGCTGGGTCAGGTGGTAGCCCATCTGCCTGGTTGGTGAGATGACCCCCAAACAACAGTGGGTGGTTTATTTATACCTTTGTAAAGTTGTAAGACACAAGGTTGACTATCAACAAAATCCAGGCAACATGTTTTTCTCGAGACTGAGGTAGCTTGACCACTTAAAGCAACGAGGCCTCACCCTGCCCTCACATACAGGATCAATTTCAGCTTCAGCAGCTCTCGACAAATTACATTATTTTTTCTCCCCAGATTGTGAAGTTCTTAGGCACTATGCCTTATTCACCTGTGAAGTTACATTATGCCTCCTAAATGGTTGATCCATACTCTGGTTTCTCTTCAGATCATGTAAATCTTTTGCCTTTTACTAAATGGTTGATCCTCAATAAATATTTCTGGATGGATGCTTAATTGTAATAATAAGTGAAACAGCAATGCTTATTTAAACTTCTTGGAACAGGTATGTTCTCTTCAGAAAGCTGAATAGAAATTTTCCAGGATGGGCAGAGAAATGAATGGAGAGTTACTTCTCAGTGGCCACGAAGTTTCTTTTCAGGAGGATGAAAAGTTTTATCATAGGTTATAATGACAGTTACACCACCAATTATTGTGAAAATAATTAATGTCACTAAATTACACACTTAAAATGGACAGACTAACAAATTTTATGTTATATATATATTTTGCAATATCACAATAAAGTTGTGGCCTCTCTTTTTATCACCCTTTTGATCAAATACTATATTGAACTATACTGAACTAACTTCACTAGGTTGGGTTGAAGAATTTAGAAAAAGAAAGAGATACAGATACTACAGCGGAAAGATAAAATAAATGATCTGGACAATCAAGAAAATCTGATGGTGACTGCCTGGCAAGTGTAAGGCCCTGAGTTTGACCTCTGGTACCAAAAAAGAAAGAGGAAGAGAGAGAGAGAGAGAGAGAGAGAGAGAGAGAGAGAGAGAGAGAGAAACTGGTAATAAATAGTCAATGATAAAAAAAATGACCCTGGAGAGTGTTATTGAAGTATGTGGGAAAAGATTGGCTATTCACATTTATAACTTCTAAAAATGGGGGAGGGACAAAACCCACACAAACTGCCAAAGCATGTCTATGCAGATGCATGCAGGCCAGGTGTTGGGGATTCTCATCACCCTATAAGCTCAGATGGTTTCTTCAGGAAACTGTGTTCTGGAAATTCTCTGACGCTCAAAGGCCTGTTAGCTAACTGAGGCAAGCGACCTGTCAGAATAGCTCCACAGTGGTCCTCAGTATAATTTCTATGTTATACTTATCACTCTGAGAAAGCCAGGAAGAATGCCAAGGTCATCCATCAGTTGTGAGGTGAGTATGTTAGCCATCTAGGACATCTTTTGAAGCAGTTCCCTGAGAAACTTGTACTGTGGCTTCTCCACATGATAATGTGCTTCCAGACTTCTCACCACGAACCACCAAGCATTCATTCATTTCCATGGCAAACCTAATGCCGGAGCCAGGGGGCCTGGGCTCTCACAGCCATGTCTAGCCTAGGGCTGACACACTCACTGAAAGTACTATTGGCCTAAGAAAGTGCTGAAAATGATTAATTGACTAATAGGTATAGGCATCCTCAATTTCTTGAAGTAGTAAGTTAATATCTCTTTTATAAAAAATTTTTCCCAACTCTAACATATGCAATTTCTGTACATAAAATTCATCCTCTCTGATTGCTCTTTTCACATTGCCTCCTAATCTTTCTTTGGGAAAATTCAAGATCTGTAGGTCCATCAACAGGCCCCATTATTATGGGAAATTAATAAGATTTAGCAAATATATGGATGAGCTGCTCTAAATACTCCAAAATATCAGCGAATACATGATACCTGTTTGCTGGAATTAGTAGAGGCAGCAACTGCTAGTCTAGGTATGTGGAAGATAAAAGATTAATTATAGCTTTTCCTAGTAGCTCTTTGGGCACGTGGAGAGTAGAGTTACCTCCTCACCATAGAAAAGTTGCATATTCTCAGGCGGATCTGTTTAGTATTAATGCCATAGACCAGAGGGTTGAGAACAGGGGGCACAAGCAGATAGAGATTTGCAAGGACAATGTGCACCCGAGGAGATACTTGGTGGCCAAAGCGATGGGTGAAAAATGAAAAAAAGGCAGGAATATAGAAGATAAGAATCACACAAATATGAGCTCCGCAAGTGCTAAATGCTCGGAATTGGGCGTCTTTAGAGGGCAGTCGCAGCACAGTTTGCAGAATCATAATGTAGGAAGTGGCAATGAGGATCACGTCCATGCCAGTGACTGAAAGTGCTACTGTAAGGCCATAAACGCTGTTGGGGTTGATGCTGGCACAGGCCAGCTTGGCTATGCCCATGTGTTCACAGTAAGTGTGGGGGATCACTCTGTGTCCACAGAAAGGCAAGCGCTCAATGAGGATAACAAAGGGGAAAACAAACAGAAGGCTGCGAATCACACACACCAGACCAATTCTCCCGATCATGGTGGCATTGAGGATAGATGTGTAATGCAGTGGACGGCAGATCGCCACATAGCGGTCAAAAGCCATGGCCAGCAGAACAGCTGACTCGGTGGCAAAAACTGCATGCACAAAGAACATCTGGGTGAGGCAGCCGTGATAGGATATTATGTGGGACCTGAGCCAGAAGATTGCCAGCATTTTGGGCAACGTTGTTGAGCAGAGGACCAGGTCAGTAATGGAAAGCAGGCACAGGAAGAGGTACATGGGCTGGTGCAGAGCTCTGTCGGTCGTGATGATGTACAGGATGGTGCCATTGCCAACCAGAGCGAGGATGTACATGGAGCAGAAGGGGATGGCGATCCAAACGTGCTGCTCTTGCATCCCAGGGATTCCAAGTAGAATAAATGCAGAAGGGTGGAAGGTGGTATCATTGGAGACAGATGCAGAGAGCATGCCAAAGCAGAAAACCACCTTTCTCTGCCTAAAGGTTGTTAGAAAATGAAATGATGTCATCCTCAATATCATTTATTTCTCCTAAACACCCATTTGATTTCTTGTCTTTCTTAGTCCCACCAAGTCTATTCAGATTCATCTCTTAATGTTTTTTGGTCTAGGTTATTAAGTGATTTTGTAAGCAACAACGCTTATCCCACTTCCATGGTCTCCATCTCCCAGTGAAGCCTCTGCATTGCAGCCCAAATATTTTAACATGAATGTCATCAATAAGCTATAGTGCAAATATTAACTTGTCTTAGTGTATGCTTTACAGCCCATTCTGCATTCACCAGCCATTGTCTGTCCCCCACTCCTTTCTGTTACATTCTGGGCCCTGGAACACAAACCCCTGTACCTTCTCACTGCTAGTCAGGTTTAACTGTAGGAGGATGGAGGGAGGAACAAAAGCAAGATCAGGGGTTTGTTCCTGCAACAGCTTTTGAGCAGGGCTTTGCAAGTTCACTATGTCCTGCCTGAGCAACCTTTCTGGTTCCTGTTTCCTCTGGTAATCACAGCTCTTTTTTGTCCTAGTCATTTACCTCGGGAACTTCACGAACAATTGTGATTTCCCTGGGTACAGCATCCATTTGTTTTCAAATGGCCTGAATTGGATATGCAATCTGTTTCCCAGTGGGATCTGGGCCCAAGGTCAGGAGGCAGTGCTCTTTAGTGGGCCCTTTCCTATCTAGGTAATACTGCTTCTCTTCACTTGAACCATGTACTTTGTATTTTGACCTATTTTCTTGAAACGTCTAAAAGCATGCTTTCTTGTACCAGTATGCTTTCTTCTACATAGAATGATCATATCCATCTAGTTACCTGGCAACCTGCTAAAAGTCATTCAAAAGTCAACTGAAAAGAAAAAGTCAAGTGAATACATACTCAGCTATAAAATACTGCAATAGTAATTGGTCCTGGGGAAAGACAACCATACATCTTCAACATGCCTCTCTTTGGAAATGTGCAACTCTTTAATCATGCATCTTCATTATGCTGTGAAATTTCTGAGTCTTATTTTTCTCTGTGCCCCACTACTTATGTCTTATATATATTAGGCGGACAAATATTATTTAGCAGGTTACTAATGGAAGATTGAACCCAATAACTGAATTTTTAAGATTTAGGTGAACGACTATAGTTTAAAAACAGATATTTTATCTTTGTTTGTATCCTTATTGATCAGACAAGACCTTCTTTTGCTAGATCTATGACTTCTACTATGTTCTTTTCAGGATACATAATCCAGGAAGTACTCATCACAGCTTGTTTAATACGATACAGCATATATAGTATTAATAGATATAATAATATAATGTATGTAACGCATATCTGACTGCTTTCTTAAGCATAAGCACTAGTTTGATTAGAAGACATCCCTGCCTTAATTTGCTCTACAGCTTCATAAAATGACAGACACTTCAGACTCATATTTCACAGCCAGTCAGTCCAGAAGCCACACAGGTGAGTGCTTCCTGAACTCTCCAGGGAAGGTGAAGCATGTCTTGGAAAGGGAAGAAGAAAGGTAGAGACTTGGAGCTTACAGGTGAACCAAATTAGGGATTTCTCAGAGCACGTGCCTCTGGTCTGCATTTATGCCAATAGGAAAGGAGGAAAGAATTCTGGAGCCATCTTCTTTGGGAGATCCCCATCAGCGGAGTTAGACTCAACATTTTTATCTTGTCAAAGTCAAGTCTTTGGGTATCAAAGATTCTTGTCACTTAGAAGCCAGAGAAACCAACATTAGATCATCCAGTCATTCTTCCCTAGAAAGAATTTTAGAATGTGGGGGAAACAAAGATAGGATTAAAGCATCCTACAAAGAATATCCTCCCTTCCAATCTCTGCTCACCTGAGACTGAATTATCAAAAGAGTAACTAATGGTGTATTATGGATTCTGCTTGTTATAGTAATTCCAATGTATATTTCTCATTTGCTGCTATAATATTATGTTGAGTTACTATGAAGTACCTAGATAATAACTGTTTATTAAAAATTTTAAATACGAATGAAATCATTATTGTTTGTATTTCAAATCCACAACAAGAAAGCTTACCAGAAAAAAATATTTACTACAAATTTTGCTGTGGTTGTGTGTATGCTTTAAAATTCAAAAATTGAGTCACATGGGCTGGGGAGATGGCTCAGCAGCATGAGTGCCAGCCTGGCGGGCACAAGGTCCTGAGTTTGATCCTTGATACAAAAAGAAAGCCCCACACACACACACACAGGAGTTCAGTTACCACTTCCAAAAGGAAAGTGATTGTAAATATGTCAGGCCCATCTTACAAAAGTATAAATGGGGGGGGCCGGGGAGATGGCTCAGTGGAATAAGTGCTTCCCTGGCAAGCACAAGGGCCTGAGTTCAATCCCCAGTTCCACCAAAAAAAAAAAAAAAGAAAAGAAAAGAAAAAAAGAAAAGTATAAATGTTTGGCTTCTCTCCTGGAAGGGTTTCCTTTTCTGAAACAACAGATAGATCAACATGATGTAATTTTGGTATGTATTTGAGAAATAAATTACTAAATATTTGTGATTCAATAATTTTATGTGGCCAGCCAAATAGCTCAGGGGATTTTTGGGGTTCGATCCCAGGCCTGCCATGCCAGCCCCACCCCGGGCCACACTGAGATGGTGATGGAGACTGGGCGTGGTGGCGCACCCCTATAATCCCAGTTCTTGGGAAGCTGTAAACAGGCGGGTCACTACGAGTCTGATCTAGTAGTGAGACCCTGAATACCCTGTAGACACTTCCCTAAAATGCATAATAATAATAATAATAATAATAATAATAATAATAATTTGTTCCTGAACTACCAAATGAAGCTGTCCTGAAAAACACAGCTCCTCTGGCAAGTACCTGTGCATCTCTGCTGCTGGGGAGCTTACGTTTCTCTGTGCCGCCATTCTCGACCCCACACCCTGTGGCAGAGCATGTTTCCCTTTCCGTTGAACCAAGGTCTACAACCACAACCCACTGTAAATGTTTCTTTCTTCAGTTTCTTAGGCTTCCAAACTTATAACTATATAATATAATTTCTTGGGCTGCTTTATTCCATTTCTTTGTCAAAAATGAAGTTTACTGTTAGTCTCTTGCATACCAATTATCCTAGTTGTTTCATATACATTGATGAAAGAGAATTCACATGCTCTCTGATATGTTAAGCATACTGTTTAATAAGAATATATGATTAATTAAGCAATCTCCATCATATGTATTAAGTACTGTATTGATTATGCTATCAAGAAAACTTACATAGGCCAATTTCTACTCAGAGAATCCTTCCTGGGAGAAATGAAATTTAGGCTCCAAATCTGGATAAGTTGTTTCAAACACTTCATATGGAAATGTGCTAATGGTACTGTCACCCTTCTGAAGCTCTCTTTCTGGGGTCCAGTCTGAAAAATAAGATATCAGGACATAAATGTAAATTTGCAGGGACCAAAGCATGGGTATTTTAAAGTTACACACCAACTATATTCTCTCTTTTACTTTTTGTACCCTTCAGTCCTCAGTTTCAGATAATACTTTATAGCATGTTATATATCGTGGAGAAAAGGTATGCAAATAATAGCAATATAACATGGTCTTATAACTTACTGCATATCAGCTATAATACTGTTATTTCTCATGACTTTGAAATATCTAAGTCTATTGAACCATGTACTCACCTCTAAAAAAGAGGAAATTTCATTTTATTTTTTTAAATTTTTATTTGTTTTAATGAGAAAAATAGCAATGAAACAGTTTCAAAAGAGATTAGTAGGACAGTTACATAATTAATACATTGAATATTGTTGAAATTTCATTTTCAAATCTCAAATTGAAAGATGTGTTGGCTTTCTTCAGCCTGTAATCCAGTGAGGCGACATGGCCTCACTTCTTCCTGTGTCAAGGACTGTCTTTAGAGACAGTGAGGAGTAGTCCTCAGCTCAGCAGTTTAGGGACCTTTCAGGAAATGAAATGGGACAGTGCCCTACTGCTCCTGAAATCATAAAACTCCAATGTCCTTGGAGTCTCCTCAGTAATCTCTCTTCTGGTCAAGGAATTGTTACGGCATTTGGGTTCCTTCAATTCAAAAGTAACAAGTGTGCTCAATGCTGCGACTCAAGGTAGAATAAAGAGGAAGGAAAAGTTATCACATTTTTTGGTAAAGGATGTTTTATTACAGAATGTAATGAAGCAGTGACCTGATTTTTGTCCTGGAAAATAACCAGCACCTGGAGATTTCCTGCAAACATTTGTAGCTTGGTGGGTTTCTAAAGTTTATGCACATGAAGTTCTAGGATGGTCTACACAAAGAAAATTAAATGTGGAAAGAATCAGCTGTGCTCAGACAATGGGAGGCAGAAAATCAAATGAGCTCACTGATCTCTAGCCTTTCTGGGGACACTGAGAAGCCTCTAGACACAGTACAAAGTGACTAATATCTCTCAGGTTTGAGAAAGCAAAAGTACAAATAAGAACCAAAATGTGTAGCAGATATTGTGAAGTAGGAAGAAGGTGTTCAAATGGAAAAGAGAAAGAGGGAAGGGTGGAGGGGGGGAGAATGAATGGAAAAGAAAACAAATGAGAAAAGAAGGATAAAAAGGAAAAGAAGCTTTGTAAATAAGGTGTGAAAGTGGAGTTGGAGGGAGGCTGGGGGACTGGAAAAAAAGAGGAATTCATATGTCATGAATTAGGTACAGAATCCCTATGATGAATATGATCCTATGTATATCTAAATTATACTAATAAACTATTTTTTTAAGTTTCTCACTAATAAATGGACCTAGCTTCACCCACACCTGGCTAACATAAGTGAGAGCGAAAGACAGCTATTAGGTGCCACTATAGTAAATATTTCCTACCTATGGGTGTCTCATGTCATCATGTTATATACCCAAAACACACAACATGGAATTTATTTTGAAGAGAGAAAAGAAATGTTGACTTCATTGTTTTAAGAAAGACTCCTTCTAGAGACCGATCCGGTTTATCTGAACCCACAAGGACGGCCAGAGACTAAAAGCTCAAATTGCAGCAGGACTGATTCAGGAGCAAAGCGAGGAGGACCTGCTGTGAGAAATGTTAGCACACATAAAGTCTATACAACTATCTGGGGTTTCAAGGAACCATCCTTTCTAAAGTGGAGTCAGGAGTTTAACTGAAGGATCTATGGAGCATCCCAAGACATTAGCATCTCTGTCTGACTGTTGTTTCTCCCAGATTTTGCCTATCCCTCTTTCTGGCTCAAATGAAGCATCCTCAGCCCAATTTCCTGTTCACTCCATCCCTCTGTCACTCACCTCATCCTAGGTGATTGATCAGTAGTGCAGAAGAGGACTTGATCCAGCGCAAGTAGCATAGCTCCAGGATCTGAGGGCTGGACCTATTTATCCCCCTCATGTTAAGATCTTTTAATCCAGAGAGGCTGTGTTCGGCTCAGGGTCCCAGGTGCTACACAGAAATGGATTTGCAGATACAGTCTCTGGGGAGACATGCCTGTCATAGGAGAATCTATCAGAGGGTGACTCTTTTATTTATTTATTTATTTATTTATTTTTGACAAAAAAGTCACCAGGGCCCTGTATCAAGGGACTCCTCACTGCTCAATGTTTGGACAAAAAATGTAAGCAAGTTTTGCCAGACTGTTGGAGAGAGGAAGAAATTAAAGTAAGGAGGAGAGTGAAGTATGGAAAGAATTGGAAGGGATCTAGCTTAGGTTGGAATTTTCTCAGTTTCCTTCCATTGCCCAACCTCGTAACACAGATCAGTTTTTTCCTAGGAAAGAATCACTGTGTTTACCCTGAATTCTTCTAGTCAACCCTGAGCTTGATTCTTTATTTCTCCCTAATATTTATGTATGTTTATTAACCTAACTCCTTGTCTTCATTATACTAGCAAATTACTTAAACAGTGTTACTGCTGGTTATGGATTCTCCCAGAATCCATGAAAGAATATATTTTCTGTTGTTGTGCAAATCAGGAGTCAGGAGCAAAGACCCATGCTGCAATTATACTTTTGTAGTTATCATCATAATGGCAATATTTTAGAATTATGAAATTAAATGAGATCAAAAGAGTGAATGTGTAGAAAAAGCAAAAGATCTCAGCATTGTGGGGCACTGTTATACCAGCTACTTGGGAGCCTGGGGCAGAAGGATCATAATTTTGAGGCCAGTCAATCAAAGATTGTAACTTTAATATAGAGTTTACACTTTGAAAAAAATAACCAGTAAAGGAGGGAGGTAAGGTAGGAGAAAAAGGTATCAAGGCCAAGAGAAGAGCATAATTTAAAAAGATGAAAATGCACATATAACTATATAAAATACTATGGTGATTGATAAAAGAATAAGAGGATTCTGATTACTGCTTTTGTAATTGTAATGGTTATTTTTGTTGATTAAAAAAAAGTCATGCAATAAAGAAAAATTCAACAGAAAGGGAAAGTTCAAAAATGAGGACAGAATTGTGGGACCCACACTGCACCAAGTGGTGCAGAGTTGGATTTAGATATGATTGCTATTTTTTTTTAAAGCACAGTAAAACATGTAGTGAGAGAGGAAGGTGAAAATGAGAGACAGACAGACAGACAGACAGACAGACAGACAGATAGAGACAGAGACAGAAACAGAGACAGAGAGACAGACAGAGAGATTTTTGTCATAAAGATTAATTCTTTTGTGTGTATACTGGGTCTCACTACACAGCTTAGACTCATAGTGATCCTCCTGTTTTCAGCCTCCCAAGGACTGGGATTGCAATCATGCACCACTACGCCTGGACTCCATCAACAGCTCAGTGTGCCCAGGGACAGGGCCAGTGTGGCATGTGGTGCCAGGGATTGAACCCTGGAGTCTGAGCTTGCCTAAGCAGGTGCTTAGGCCACTGAGCTATCTCACTGGCCCCAAGATTAATTATAAGAATGAAACATAGCATTAATGTTGCCAACAGGAAGAATGATGAAATAAAAGATGAATATATGTTCATATATTCATATATACTTTTCATTAATAAATTTATTATTAATGCTTTCAAATTCAAAACCTATTGAATTAGGATTTGAGAGAAAGTTTAGGGTGATGAACCAGGGATGCAATGCCTAGAATTTAGAGTATAAATAATTTGCACCTACATTTGTGTAAATACAGATTTTGGAGGTACATCCCAGGTATCTGAGATAAGGCTTTCAAGACATCTGAAGGAAAGATCATAGTACACAGAATCAAATTTATCTCAGTTATCTATTATTATATACAATTACCTTAAAATATAGTGGTTTTAAAACAACTTAACGTCATTTCTTATGATCCTGTAGATGTACTGAAATCAATTAAATATTTCTCAGTTGGGCTGTCAGGTGGCTACAGTCCATGACTGCTCATAGTCATCTCTAAGCTTGACCAGAATTGATGTAGTTAATGCCAGTTATTAAATAAAAACTTAACAAGGACTGACAATCACATGACCTCTCTGACCCTCAGGATTTCACAGCAGGGTGTCAGTGCACTAGAAAGTATCAAAGAAGTAAATGTGTAGGGCTGGCTAGACAGCTCAGCAGATTAAAGCACCTGCTTAGGCAGACTGAGAGGCTGGGAATTCCATCCTCTGCCTGCCATGCTGGCCCCACCCCCAGGGTACCCTGAGACAGAGATTGAGACTGTATGTGGTGGCATGCACCTATAATCCCACAACTTGGGAGGCTGGAAAACAGGAAGGATCACTACAAGTCCAATCTATGTAGTGAGACCCTGTAGACTCTGTACTAAATATATAATAAATAAATAAATAAATGTAGAAACACAGCAATGAAAAAGCTGTAAATTTTCTTATGACAGTGCCTAAAATATCACAAAAGGCTAGTTCTATTTTTCAAGGAAATTGTGAAGGCCAGTCCAGAGTAAAAAGAGAAGAATTAGATCAGATCATTTGAGGGAGTGGCAAGCAACATCACAGAAAAGTTGACGGGATGAAAGATAATGTTCTGGCTATACTTGGAAAATAAAATTTGCAATATTCCATTCTCTGGCCATAATATGTTTCTCCTCCTACCACCAAAATATATTTACCAATTCTGAATTCTCATGTCTATTATGGGATTAATTCAAAGTACAGATCTCATAAATTGAGAGCAGATTAGTTATTATCAGTGACAGAGTAAGGGGAAAGGAGCAAAAAGACAGACTGATTGGTGAGTACCTTGCTACAGTTATATCAGAAGAATAATTTACGGTACTCTATAATACAAGATCATGCATATAGTTAGCAGCAAGGCACTGTGTTTTATAAAGCAGAGAAGAGACAATTTTTATGTATTCACCATAAAAGATGATAGTTGAAGATGATGAGTACACAAATTGCCCCAATGTAATCCTTGTCCAGTTGATATGCAAATGTAAAATATCATACACTGAACCCATTAATATGAAAGATTATTGTGTGTAAACAAAAAATAAATTTCAAAA
>NW_004524722.1:6249974-6251627 GCF_000260255.1 Octodon degus | reverse complement strand
GTGTCAGCCATGTGGATGAGTCACGGCCATTGCTTGGCCAATGTAATGATGCACATTCTTTAGCCTGACTTTAGTCCTCAATAAAAATGAGAAGCTTCTGAGGCTCTGAGCTCACTTGGAGAGGGATGAATCTCAGTGAGACCTCTGAGGTTACATTCATAGTGTCTTCTCGTCATTTCTTTCGACACCGACTCATAACATACAACAAGTATCATTTCTAATGTGTTTTTTAAAATAGCTTCATTCTCTTTAAAAAAAAAAAAATTTAAACAACATTAGCACTTTTAGGACACTAGCTCAAAAATCTCCTTGGCCTCATACACCAGTACATTAGGTACAGAAAAGTTTCCTTATGTCTGCTACAATTTTTGGAATTTTAATTAGACTGGATGTGCCTGATGGCTTACTGACATAGTTGGTAGTTGTTGGCTGTGATGTCAGTTGGGGACGTTCACTCAAATTTTTACAAATACTTTTTCCATATTGCTTGGGATGCTCAAGCATGTTAGCTGGAGTCTAAAAGGATCCTGCAATGACCAAAGATTTTAAAACTGAAAAGATTTCTGTATTCTACCCTCAGGAGTCCCAGAATGTCACTTCTACCAGATGATTTTTGGTCAAAGAATTACTAATTTCTGCCCAAATTCAAGAAAAGGAGGGTGGAACTCTATTAATGAGGAAATGAGGAGAAAGTCATAGCACAGAAAAAAGCAGAAGATATATTGGAACACCTTGGTAAAGTACACTGCCATACTGCTGCAGGCAGCCAAATTAGATAGAAATATTATAGGCAGTCAGTCAGGGTCAGGCCCTCAAAGGAGATCACACAGAAGACAAGATACTTTACAACTGTGGGAGGGATGGATGCTCTTGCTGTGAGTCAGACCTAAAAACAAAAGATCAAACAAATGCTGACAGCCCTACAGATTAGCATCTGGGATTGACCTTCACACTAAAAAAACAGGAAGAACCATTATTTGATGGCTACCAGATAAAGTCCTGTTTTAAATTCATGCCTACTTGCTTTGTGACTCCCTTCCCTATTTGGTCCTGGAATTAGTCAATTTTACCTGAGCAATGGTGCTTGTAACCCCGTTGGTCAACCATAGTTTTCTCCCACCTCACATCCACCTAAGCGAGTTCCCATTTTCTCCACCTTAGCCCCACATGGTTTTACACTAACAGTCCCTGGAAGAGAAAGCTTCCTAGGGACAACCAACTCAATCCCCCCTCCGTCCCTCTCTTGGACAGAAGCTTTCTATTCCAATAAATATTCTACTGTCAACCTCCATTTGTTCCTAAAATTCATTCTTCGGTTTTAGAGAACACGAACTCATCCAGGTCAGGTCGGGAGATCATTTTTCCCTGTATCATTTTGAGGTCACTCTCACAAGATCGTTTTTTTTTCCTTATATCAACATCAAATTATTAATGAGCCTTCAATCAGGCAGGGTGGCACGTGCCTATTATCTCAGCACTCATGAGGCTGAGGCAGGATGATCATTGCAAATTCAAGACCAGCCTGGGCTATTAAGTGAACTTAAGGGCAGCCTGAACTGCATAGAAAGACTGCCTCAAAAAAGACGAAAGAAAGAAGGAAGGAAGGAAGGAAGGAAGGAAGGAAGGAAGGAAGGAAGGAAGGAAGGAAGGGAG
>NW_004524722.1:6243025-6249874 GCF_000260255.1 Octodon degus | reverse complement strand
AAGAAAGAAAGAAAGAAAGAAAGAAAGAAAGAAAGAAAGAAAGAAAGAAAGAAAGAAAGAAAGAAAGGAGCCCTCAATGTACACATGCAAATCACTAAGAATTATAACAAAAGTTTAGTTTTTTGCTTTATTTTCTTCTGTTTTGGGAGAAAATACCAGTACGCCAAAAGCCCAAACTCTTTGAAAAAGGAAAGAGTGACCTGGCTCAAGAGATAAATACCAATAATATAGTTTGATGATATCAGATTTAAAAGTGAAAGTTTTACTGTGAGTGAATAATGTTGGTCAGGAAGGCAATAAAGGAAACATAAATCAATTTTAGATCTGGAAAAATTACTAAAAGAACCAAGTCTATGTGTTTTCTGATCTGAGAGCCGCTAACGTTTCTTAGGCATCTCAGTCACTTAGAAGATCATTAAAGGAGGTCCACAGACGCATGACAGAGCCTAGAGCTGGACTTTAAATTCTCCAAGTGATTCTGATATTCACTGGAAGCCTGAGAATCACTATCTTAGAAAATTAGTTTCCTGCAAAGCATTCTTTAAAAAGTATAAACATTCACTGTTATTCCTACCAAGCTTTTATGGGGAAAGTTCCATAGAAGTTTTTCCCGAATTGTGAGATTTTACTCACCATTTTTATCTCATGTATAAGAATAATCTAATTATATGATAGAATCCAGATTCTATCATATCTCTTACAAACCTTATCTGAAAGTGACATATAAATCTCCCTCTGATCTATCTTTTCATGCAAACATGTCTTCTTCCACTTTTTATTGCTTTTGAAATCTACTTGCTCATTTTCTCAGTGTTTTCTCTCTTTTTTATGTATTTAGTACAGGGTTTACAGGGTCTCACTGAACAGATCAGACTCACAGTGATCCTCCTGTTTTCAACTTCCCAAGTGCTGGGATTACGGGTGCATGCCACCACAACTCCCTGTTTTCAGCTTCCCAAGCACTGGGATTACAGATACATGCTACCACACCCAGTCTCAATCGATGTCTCAGGGCACCCCAGGGGGCAGGGCCTGCACAGCATGCTGGGAATCAAATCCAGGTCCCTGTATCTGCCTAAACAGCACTTCAGTCCATTGAACTATTTGGCCAGCCCCCTCACTGCTTTCAATAAGCCATAGTAGAGGGCCAGGGAGATAGCTCAGTAGAATAAGTGCTTGCCTGGCAAGTGCAAGGGCCTGCATTCAATCCCCGGTTCCATCAAAGCCTCAAGTCAACAACTTTGGACGTTGCCAGTTTTACGAAAAACCCACTACTATTATGGACTACTGTACTATATTGGAATATTTTGCTGAATTCACACACCTACAATATTTAAATGACAATGGAGTGCCCTTCTCTGACAAACTAACCAAAAAAAGGGGATACAAATGAATGACCATTTTGTATCTTTATACTCAAAATAGGATAGATATATACAGCTGCATTCTCTTAATTCAATGAATAGAGAGATTTGTTCTAATACTATTTGTGGACAGGATATCATGTCTGCATCTTGCATAATGAATAACCACTAAGACAACAATATGCAATGTATTAATTATTTAAAATGCTCTAGTAATTGGGTTTGAAACTATTTCTTTGCTATTTGTTTCTCAACAAAATTATTTTTAAAAAGGAGTAGATTTCTAGAATTTTATGCAAATTCATGCTAAAATTGTGGAAATTCTCACTTTTTTAAAGAAAAGAAAAATGAATAATAAAAACAAGAATTTCAAAACAATTTTGAAAATTCCAAAACAAGATTGTGGGAGAATAACAATATTTAGTACACTGTGCATTGTTATCTTCAAAGTAGTTGCTCATAATACAAGATATAGGCATGGGAAGCCACCAAGCAATAGAGGCATATACTTACCTTTTCAATGATCTCACAGCAATTAGTAATATATCTACATTAACTATCATATATATATGATATATGATAGTTAATCATATATAATCCTTCTTTTCTGCTTTGTCCCATTTCAGTTGAGCATTTCCTTTTCTTTTGAGCATTTCCTTCCCATTTCACAATATCTGTTGTGCATTTGGGTCTTATTTACTCTTTCAGCTTCTTACATTAGGTACACAATACAATGCTTGCATGAGGGAGACTGGTTCATTTCACTAGGAAGTCTGGACTCAAGTCATCTCCATTTTCTTATAACTCACTTTTAAAACGTGAGCAGTGCTCCAAAACTAATACCTTTGCCTATTTTTTTCTTTCCAAAGTCCTCAGGCTCTCGATATTCCTTTAGGGAAAAAGAGTAGTTTGATTTTATCCCGAATCTGCTTAGTCTTCACCCCATAGATGATTGGATTGGTTGCTGGAGGGATGGACACATAAAGATTAGCAAAAAGTATGTGGAAAGAGTGGGGGATATTATGACCAAAACGGTGTGCGAGGACAGAAAATATGGCAGGTGTGTAGAATATAAGAATGACACAAACATGGCAACCACATGTGCTGAGGGCTTTCTGCCGGGCATCCTGGGATGAAAGATTGAAGACAGCACGAAGGATGAGAATGTAGGAGATTCCAATGAGGATCAGATCTGAAGTGACAGTCAGCACAGGCACAGCAAAGCCATACCAGATATTGATGGAAATATCTGCACAGGCCAGCCTGGCAATACCAATGTGCTCACAGTATGTGTGGGGAATGGTAAGTGTTCTGCAGAATGGCAGTCGCTTTAATAGGAACACACATGGGAAGATGATACAAAAGCTCCTGCTGATGATACCCACCATAATCTTCATGATAACCTGATAAGTGAAAAGAGAAGTGTATCGTAGGGGGAAGCAAATAGCAACATAGCGATCAAATGCCATGGCCAGCAATATAGCAGAATCCATGGCAAAGCTGGAGTGGAGAAAAAACATCTGAGTAAGACATCCAGGAAAGGTGATCTCCTGAGGACCCAGCCAGAAGATGCTGAATGTTTTGGGTACACATGTATTAGACAGGATGAGATCTGTAGCAGCCAGCATGGACAGGAAAAAGAACATGGGCTCATGGAGGTTGCGGTGCATGAAAATAAGATAGAGAAGAACACTGTTGCCTGCCAGGGCCACAAGGTAGATAATAAGGAAGGGAATCCCGATCCAGATGTGCAGCTGCTCCAGCCCTGGGATTCCCAGTAGGATGAAGGAGCCTGGATTGAAGCTGCTTGAGTTGAATGCGGTCGCTATGGTCATGGTTGGGTGAATCTCGTAAACTGAAATTAAAAGTTTCATGACCGTCACAATCATCTCCAGACACCCACGTCTGAACCTTCTGCAACATGACTCAAAATGATTCTCTCACTTTCAGTTTGTAGGAAATGATCAGTTATCCCTCATCTTTTCTCTTTCCTAATAAATTACTGCCAAATTTTCAATCACAATTTTAGAATCTAGGAACAATAATACTATTGAAATATTGTCCCAGGGACAGTCACATAACTCAATCTGTGAAGCTATCTAAGACAATGAGTACATAAAACAACATTAAACAGACATCTACTCAATTAAAAGTTCAAATTATAAGGAAAAATTCAATGTGAAATCCCACCCTGGGGCAAAGTGAAGTTAGTAGTGTGTAGAATCACAAGGCGCTTAGAAAATGTAAGCTCAACTAAAACATGAGCTCAGCCTGCAGGCTCCTTTCTTCCTTTCTTCTCCCTCCACACTAACAGTCCACTTCATTCTCATTACTATTATGGAAACCCTTAGCAAGAACAGGTAAAGGTGGAAAATCAGTTCCTTGCCTACTCACTTTGAAAGTTTTAAATATAATAAAGTGTTCTTTACCTCTAAGTTTCCATTCCTCATTGAATGGCCCCATGTGTGCCAAACTACATTTCCTTTAATCTATTTTTTTTCTTTTCAAAGTCCTTTAATCTATTAATAGTATTTTTATCTTTGATCACACTACCTTTGACCAAAAAATTCTGATTTTTGTCTCTAGAAAATGTATGACTCTCCTTTGTTTACTGATCTATTTGGTTACTGAGGACTTTTCTCCCCTCTCCTAAGTCTGGGAATAATTCCACAACACATCCAACAATTGTACATGTTCCATGTCCCTTAATGGTAAGCTGAACATAAGACAAGTCTTTTAGTGGTGTCTTTATCAGGAAATCAAGTAAGTCATTGTCTATCCTTTTTGTATTTTTGCTGCATATGCCGATGGCAAGGTTTACCCTCTGTGCCCTTAACTTAATAAGTATACATTGCTGACCATAAGTCACAGAATAATATTCTAAGACCTATTTCAGAATGCAACTGTTCTACTCTATTCTATTGGTACATTACACCATGGTATTGGCATCTTGGCACTTACCAGCCATCTGAAGGAACCAACACTCTCTCACAGAATACTCACAAATCCAAACCTATGCTTGCACATATGAGACAAACTAAAAATCTCTGAACTTCCCTGGCCAGCCCTAAATAAACGAAGGCTGTCTATTACCTTTAATGTGTCTTACATTGTTAGAGTTAGAAATTTTGACTCCCCCCCCCCATGCAAAACAACTAGAAATATTGTGATAGCAGAACTCAGAATTAAGCTCCTAGTTGTTTTATACTATAATTTTGCATGAGTACAAGTCATAAAACTACATTCAAAACTCTAATCTTGGCTTTCCTATTTTCTGGAGCCCATCCTTACACATCTCTTTCTTTCTCTCCCTCCATCACCTCCATTTCTTTTCAGCTGTATTTGCCACTATGTTTACACCATCTAATCATTCCACACTGCTCACCACCAATTGATACCTTGGAGTTCCTGGTCCTGGTACTGTTTTTTGCAAATGCAGGGTTAGGAACACAGAGTGCAGAAATACAGCATGCAGGAGAGTGACCAAACCACAGGAGAAGCAACCTGAATGTCAGGAAGGATGGACATATGGACAAAAAGGAAAGACAAGGGATCATGCTCACAGTAGTAAAGAACAAACATAGAGCTTGGAGACAACGTGAAAATATATAACCCTCAATTTCTCTGTGGATTAAAAGCAAGTTAAAATAGAGGGCCTCTGAGCCAGGGAGACCTATAAGCTTCAGGTCCCAATGCACTAAGATATTCTAGGATAGAAGGAAAGATTCAACTAAATTAAAAGTATCTGGTCTTTTTAGAGAGTACAAATTAGAATTAAAACAGAAAAAAATACAAGTGATACAGATTTTCACTTAACAAAGTAATATAAAAATCAAAGTATTTGTTGTAATACATAGTATTGTCTTCCAACTGGTTAGTCATATTACCCGATATATGCATATAAGATTAGAAGAAGAAAAAAGAAATTTATAAGAAATTAAGACAAGAAAAAGTACAAAAAACTTAAAAAGGAGATAAAATAAATTAAGCATTAACTGCTTCTTTCCAAAACCCAGCAAAAAAGCAAAAACAGTTGTCAAAACCATCTTGTTTACATGCATAGATAAATCTCTTTGCCCCACCCCCTCTCCTGTTCTCCTAAACTCAGTAAATCTTCCCTTTTGAATAAGTTCATTCCCTTTTCCCATCTGCTGTGCCCTTTAGATTCCATTTTTCTTTCAGGTTCTCACACTAAGGAGACAATATGATGTTTGCACATGTAGGTCTGATTTATTTCACTTAGGAGTATGGTCTCGAGTTGTACCCATTTGCTGAAAAAGACAAATTTATCCTGTTTTATAGCTGAATAATACTCCATTGTGTAAAAAGTCCCACATCTCCTTTATCCATTCTTCAGTTGATGGACATCTGGGTTGTTTGCAGGGTTTAGCTATGACAAATTGTGCTGCTATAAACACAGGTGCACATATATCACTGTGGTATGAGGTTTTCAGTAATTCTGGGAAAATAGCCAGGAGGTGAATAGCTGAGTTGAATGAGATCTCCAATCCTAGATTTTTAAGGAATCTTCACACTGATTTCCACAGAGGTCGTATCAGGCTCCACTCCCACCAACACTGCAGAAGTGTTCCTTTTTCTCCATACACTCTCCAGCATTTGTTATTGGCTGACTTCTTGATGTTGGCCATTTTTTTTGTGTGTGTGGTGTTATGAAATTCTTAGTGTTGTTTTAATTTGCCTTTTTTGAACGACCAATGATGTTGAATACTTTTTTTTATATTTACTTGGCATTAGTATTTCTTTCTCCTAGATGTGTATATTCACCTCAGATGCTGATTTTTGCATTGAGTCTTTGAATTTGGGGGCCCTGATTTTTTTTAAAAAAATTAATATGTTTTATACAGAAGGCTTTTGTCAGAGGCACAGTGAGCTGTAATTTTTTCCCAGTTTGTTTTCTTTCTTTTTACTCTGTTGGAGATTTGCTTTGAAGTACAGAAACGTTTCAAAAAGTTGAAAACCCAGTTGTTGATTCTTTGAAGCATTTACCACACAGTTTGATTTTTGTTCATTAAATCTCTACCTACCCCTAAGTCTTTAAGATTTCTCCAACTGAGCAACAAATTGTTCTTTTCTGATTAGTAGTAGCTAAGATATTTAAGAATTCAAGGAGGTAATGTAAGGATAAAAATGCATATGACCTTTCCTCTTTACATTTTAACAACCATAGCAAACACTCCTATAACGAAAGACAGAGTTACAAGAGAAAAGCATAAGAAGTTTATTTAATCAAAGTTTTAGTTGACCCAGGAGACTATATATAAATGAAGACCCAAATACTCAAAGAAACTATATTCTATGCTTGGTTCAATGAAGAATAGACAACTGTGTATAAATGTGATTAGACAAAGAGGGTGTAGTCTAATAGTATTAAGTGGAGGTGGGCTGTTAAGCAAGGCCTATTTTCTCATAAGCTCCTTGGTCCCTTAGCTTAGCATTTCTTTATCTCTTACTGTGAGTTAGGATC
>NW_004524722.1:6240002-6242395 GCF_000260255.1 Octodon degus | reverse complement strand
AAAAAAAATCATTGAAGTGTCAGCGAGACAGATCAGCAGACTAAGTTCTTGCTTTGGCAAACACAGGAACCAGGGTTCGATTCCTTTGTCCTGCACATTTCCCCAGCCCCGCCCTCAGGGTGTGCTGAACGGGTGACAGAATCTGGGCATGGTGGTACATACCTGTAATCCCAGTGCTGGGGAGGCTGAAAACAGGAAGATCACCATGAGTCTGATCTGTGTAGTGAGACCCTGTACCAAATATACAAATGAAAAAAAAAAAGAAAAGAAGAAAAGAAATCATTGCAGGGGGGCCTGCCCCTTAGCTCAGTTCTTTAAGTGGCTGCTTCAACAAAGCAGTCAGGCTCAGGTTGCTGTGGTTCGATCCCCACAACTCAAGCCAGCCAAACCTGCCCTGAAAGCATTCGGAGAAAAAAAAGAAAGAAATCATTGCAAACAACAGCATCTTGACAACTGCATAGATGTCATTGACAGTGAGAAATGTCTCCAGAGCTTTGTCACTTAAAGATAGAGTGGACTCACTCTTACTGCAACAACTCAGTGGAATTGCTTCTACAACCATATCCCTATATCCTTAATAAATGTGAGAACTCTTCTCATGAAAGAGAGTTCATTGCAATACTAACACATGCTATTAAGAATGGGGAAAAAAATAATAGCTACTAATCTACTTGTGTAGGGTAAGTCTGTAAAACAAATTACATGCTGTGTAAAAGTAAGTATAAAAACCACAGATAACCTCCCTGGGTGTTTATTCTTCCAACAATAAAATATTCCACCAAATCTTCCATTAATCTAATGAGGAAGTCTAGTTTCTAAGGCTATGGGCCCAAAATCGGAATTGACCTGTTGCCCATCTTATTCCTTCCTTTGTACTAAAACAAAACATGTAATTTTTCTAGGAATCAGATTCATTAAAGAGAAATAATAATCTGGACATGTGCATCTTAAACACATATTGCAAAGAATTGATGATATAAACAATTGTCACTTTAATTATAGAGAAAATAAGTCTTTATTACTTCTCCAAAATTTTCCATTTTAGGGTGCCTTATAGGTCCAGGTAGATTTCCATCAGACATAATAGACTTCATCTCTTAACTCAAACTCTTTCCATTTATTCAGCAAATATTTGTTCAGTGTTTATTATTCTAGGACTGAATTATGGAATGCTAGTATCCTTCCAGGAGATGGGAACAAAGAAAAACAAGATAGACAATAGCATAGTCTTCAGTGACCTAATTGAGAGAACAAAAGACATTTTTAAAAGTAAATATATAAGCAATCATCTTATCAAAGATACAATGAACCTTGAAACGAAAAAAATATATATACATGAGACAGTAATCTAGAATACAAGATTAAGGAAGGAATATCTCAAGAAGGAGCTTTAATGGAGGCCTAAATAGGAGCTGTCAAGCAAAGAATAGTGAAACAGAAAAGGCAAAATTTCATGTATTTTCAGAAACTGAATAGACATGTATAGTGTCTGTATGATATTAAATCATTAACAATTGTATCCATCTGCACAGTGGGGTCACTTTTATCAATTCTCAAGAACACTGAGTGCACTTAATAAGATTCCAGAAATACATTGTAAGAAAGAAAGGAGAGTTTAAGATGTAAACAAGATGTGATTAAAATGACAGACAATGGAATCTTAACTGACTGGAGAAGAAAGAAAAGCGAGCCCTGGGTGAGGCCTTGGTAGAAGAGATTTCTGATGAAGTGAAAGCATGAATGATGTATTGAGTGAGGGTACATTACATGCCAGCTTTTTTCACTGGGCAGAGTGTAAGAAGACAATAAAGACAAGTGTTAGCCTTCCCAGAGCACATAACATAGGTATCGGGTAGATAAATATATAGAAACAAATAAATATGATAGTTTTTAATAGTAATATAAAGAAAGCTGCGATTGTGTGAGTCTCTTCTGAGCTACCAAAGGGCAGTACTGCAGACAACAAAGAAAGTGTCGACACACACAGGACCTCATATCAGAATGCCCACATCAGTCTTTTACTTCCTGACTCAAAGATGCTTCAACAGCTTCTTGGCCTTTTGGCTAAGAGCAAGTGTAGCATCAAAGATGCTTTAATGTGATACTTTTGATTGAATTATGACTTTACTTATAGTGGAGATTTTTAAGCAAAAGATACTGTTATCCAAGAAGAAGAAGGAGGAGGAGGAAGAGGAAGAGGAGGAGGAAGAGGAGGAGGAGGAGGAGGAGAAGGAGGAGAAGGGGAAGAAGGAGAAGAAGGAGAAGAAGGAGAAGAAGGAGAAGAAGGAGAAGAAGGAGAAGAAGGGGAAGGGGAAGAAGAAGAAGAAGAAGAAGAAGAAGAAGAAGAAGAAGAAGAAGAAGAAGAAGAAGAAGAAGAAGAAGAAGAAGAAGAA
>NW_004524722.1:6234749-6236062 GCF_000260255.1 Octodon degus | reverse complement strand
ATACATTTAAGGATATAAATAACATGTAAGATTTAGAGTTTCAAGAAACTTTGCCTTTTTATTCACTCTTTCACTGATCTGAAAGGTCAATATTCATACATAATGCTTGGGACAATGGAATCATTGAAGAGTATGAAGATACAAAGTGACACAACTGTTCATAAAATGTAAAATCCTGGACTGGGGAGATGGCTCAGTGGAATAAACACTTCCCTGGCAAATGCAAGGGCCTGAGTTCAATCCCCAGTTCCGACAAAAAAAAAGTAAAATCCTCAGTCTGAGAATAAATTGAAAGGGGTAAGGTAGGAAATCCTTCAAAAAGCACATCTTGAAATATTCTTAGAGACAAATAACAGGTGGGGGACTAATCAACCTCAGTCATGCAACACAGGTAAGAATATGATGCACACAGCTACCAGAATGACATACAAGCGCCTCAAACTCAAAGATCCAATTCAAACTGAGTTAACTGTGTTGGTGGATTGTGAAGGAGAAATAAAATACAACTGCATTTCAGGCTTGGCATTCATGTTTTTAACAGTGTCATTTACCACAAAGAAAGGTGTAAGAGAAAGAGGACTTTTGAGAGATAAGAGGGACCAACTGGGATCAAACACAGGGGCAGTCTACTAATGATATAACTACCAAACTTGTGTTTATTTTTTATTTTGGTACAGGGTCTTCCTCCATTGCACATGCTGGCCTTGAACTTATGATCCTCCGGCCTAAGCCTCTCAGATTTCTGGAATTATAGCTCTGTGCCATCACATCCAGTTACAAAGAAAAAACTTTATAAGAAGGGTAGTGACTTTCCAGGTCTGTTATGAAGAAAGTCATTTCTAGAAGTTTATAAGCCATTTGTGTGAATAGGTTCTCAGAAAGTATGTATTTAAAGAGTTCAGAGTTCAAAGTCATGTAGTACTTGATTGAGATCCTGCATCTATTAATTATCTTTCTGTAATTTTGTAGATCTCTGTCTCTTCATCTTTAAACCAAATTAACATTATTCTCACAAAACACTTGTAGTTAATTGTATTAATGTTCCTACAATACAATTTATGGGTTAAAAAGACTGGATTTTTCTCTACAGTATGCAATTGAAAAAAAAAGATACAAAAATAACTCCATGATATTTAAAGTAAGTAAGGGACAACAGTCCAGAAAGGAAAAGGAAAAGGCAGATGAGGAGAAAACAACAATGTATGAAATCTGAACTGAAGCAACAAGAAGCTCCAGGTCTGATAATTATGGTGAAGAGAATTGATAACTACTTGACAAAGGGAGACAGGACAGTGCCTTTAATTTAGAAGATA
>NW_004524722.1:6230263-6234625 GCF_000260255.1 Octodon degus | reverse complement strand
CATTTTTGTTTGATTTTTTTGTCCTTTTGAGACAAGATCTCACTTTGCAGTTCAGGCTGACCTTGAGTTCTCTTTGTAGCGCAGGTTGGTCTTGGACTCACAACAATCCTCCTGCCTCAACCTCCCAAGTGCTTGGATTATAGATGTACACCGCCATGCCTGACTAGCCTTAAATTTAGCAAGAGCAATAATGGAAGCCTTAGTGTTAGTGCTCTTCTGAATTCATCATCACCTTTTCATATAAAGGGTGAGATACATACCCAAAGAAAATTCATGATTTTCCACAAACAAATAAGATTTTTTTCTGCAATTTCCCTTTTGCCTATACTTCATACATGGTTAGAATATTTATATTTCATGTATATGGAACTCATAGATTTATCATTACATCTTCATATACAATATAAAGTTTCACAAAATCAATGTCACCTCAGTTTGTCCCTCAGGTCCATTCACTGTGTCTTCCTCAAAGAGAAGAGAAGAATAAATTTCTCTTGGATCTGCTTGGTCTTCACTCCATAAACAACAGGGTTCAGAGCTGGGGGAATGGCTACATAGAAGTTGGCAAACAGGATGAGAACATTTCGAGGAACGCTGTGCCCAAAGCGATGAGCAAGGATGGAGAAGAAAGCAGGAGTGTAAAACATGAGGATGACGCAGATGTGGGAGCCGCAGGTGCTCAGGGCCTTTTGCCGGGCGCCCTGGGATGAGAGTTGAAAGACAGCGCGGAGGATGAAGATGTAGGAAACGGTGATGAAAATGACATCTGAGATGACAGTCATGAGAGGCACACAGAATCCATACCAAATGTTGATGGAGATGTCATCAGAGGAAAGTCGAGCGACGCCTATATGCTCGCAGTATGTGTGCGGGATGATGCGCGTGATGCAAAATGGTAACCGCTTTAGCAGGAAAACATCCGGGAGGATGATCCAGAAGCTCCTCGTGACGATGCTCACCATCAGCTTAGTGATCACCCGCGGAGTCAGGATGCTGCTGTATCTCAGGGGGAAGCAGATGGCCACGTAGCGATCGAACGCCATTGCCAGCAGGATAGCTGAGTCCATGACAAAGCTGAAATGCAGGAAAAACATCTGAGTCAGGCAACCAGAGAAGGTTATTTCTTGGGAGCCAAACCAGAGGTTACCGAGTAATTTGGGCACTGTGGTGGTGGACAAGATGAGGTCTGTGCTGGCCAGCATAGAGAGAAAGAAAAACATGGGCTCGTGGAGGCTCTGCTCAACCGTGATGAGGTAGAGGAGGATGCAGTTGCCCACAATGGCCACAATATAGATGACACAGAAGGGACTCCCAATCCAGATGTGGAACTTCTGCAGGCCTGGTATTCCAACCAGGATGAAGGAACTGGGGTTGTAGCAGCTCAAGTTATACATGGTCTGCTGTGTGGGATCCACTGGTTCTTGAGCCCTGGGGAAAAATCAGTTGTCATGATGAGAAAGAAAGCTACATTTTCCACTCTGCTGCTGAAAATTGTTGGGGGCTGTAATTGCCACATTCAGGACTTCTGCATTAGAGCTTCCTTCTGTGCCTCTGTTGAGCCACTACATATGCAACTGACTTATTGCCATTGTCATCACTTGATTTCTTTATATACGTAGCAGTAAGCCATCTCAAATCATTATTTTTGTAGGTCAGAAATATCGTAGGATTAAATGTAAATAATATTCTGTATACATGCAGATTATTGAGAATAGAGACATGTCCAGCAGGAGAAAAAGAATCAAATTATTAGGATTAGGGAGTGAGAAGAAGCAGGAGAAGAAAAGAGAATAGTAAAAATACTGAAAATATTATATTGGAGAAAGACTAAGACTTTTGTACAGTACATCTTATATTTCAGACAATGAATTTGACAGTGTAGAGTAAGGAGAAAACATTAAGGAAGGAGAAGGAAACAAAAAAGATTCTAGTTCTGCAGGCGATATGGGAAGCTTTGTTTCACAGTGAATGAAAAATGGTTCCAATTAGGATGAACACATATATGGTTATGAATATAAGAGAGGAACCACATCAGAAAATGCACAGCGATATGTGAACAATATCACAAGGACTTAAGCAGGGATCAGTGAGCTCCGAGGGTTACTGCAAACTTCAGAAGCAGCATTCTACACCTGATGATCCCTGCTGCCTATTGCTACTAGGAGAGACAAACCTATTGGTGAGTCTGACAATGCCCCACTAGGAGAAACAGCCTCTATTGTCCTAAGTAAAGCTGAACAGAGAAAACTGTCACTTCTTAAAATGAAATGTATTTTTTTGCCCCCAGAGTTTCCTTTCTGGTCTGCTTAGAACCTATGCGAAAAACCTAAAGTTTGGATTAAACACAGCCTGCCTTTGGAAGTGGCTTTTGCATTGAACATGCTCTTTGAATATTAACTCCTATGTTGTGATCCAGTTTATAGATTACTATGAGAAGCATTTTTTTTTGGTGGGGGCTGGCTCAGGCTGCCTTAAGGGCTGGTCTGGTAAGGCAGGTAGAGCTAGGAATCAAACTGTGGTATCCTGTGCCTGACTGCCTAACTACATTGGCATGAGCAGGCATTTAAACAACTGAGCTAACTGGCAGGCCCCCTATAGATTACTTTGAAAAGGGGAAGCAAAGGCAGGAACACTGACACCCTGAAGCAAGCACAGCATTGCAGAAGCCCCATAGATGATGAGCTACCCTGAGCTCATTTTGGAGAGGTTTGGCTCTTACTCTTCCCCCAAAAATTAATAAGTCATTTGAAAAGTTTGTAAGGAAAGAAAGTGGATTTTGCAAGCAAGTAGTAATAAATCTTTATTAGAGTGTTTGGCAGGGATCAGGAAATGTGTATAAGAAGAGTGGGTGGATCCTCAAAAGATTTCATAACATTTCGTTGGGGTCCTGATCAAAGCGGTATATAAGTGAGCTTCTTTCTCTCTCTTAGGTTTGTCACGAAAGAATCCTCAGTTAAACAAAATGAAGACATTGCATCTACCTATGAGAAATGTAGCTAGTTCCATATCATAGCCCGTGAGTAGCCTAAGTGATATCTCCTGGCTGAAGCCAATTGAACTCTTATAGGAGCTCATACAGATAAGGTATAGCAATAGGGTATCCATAATACTCCACAAAAAGGTGGCCATGTGATCTCCTGTACACAGGACAGTAAGTAGGCTGTCCTTGAGGCTACACTGCTGTTCAGCCTGTTACACAGATTCACTGCCCCACAATAGAAAATGCATTTTCTCAGTCACACCAAATACACTTAAGGTGTGTGGGGTGGGGGAATAAGTCACAAATCGTGACAACTACAACAGAAGTCAAAAGAAAACATCCCAGCTAAGGTCAGTTGTTATAATTAAACCTATTCTGATTTCATTTCTTTTTACAAGCAGCTCTTTCCTTCCGAATTCCTGGCTGCCCCTCTGGGTACATGAGCTGCTCATCACAAGAAATTGAGAGTCTCCTGCCAGGCTCCGTCTGCTTATCATGGAATCACTGGGGTCAGTAGGATTCCTTTTTCCCAAGGCTGTGCCATCCTGAGCACAGGCCATAGTTGGAGGCAGAGTAAACTACAGACTGTTATCTTGTTTGGGAAAAGATCAGAGCTCATCAAAGTTCTGTCGCTAATGGACTGTAGTTTTAAACTCACCAGGCCTGTCTTCTGGCTGCTGCTTACCTCCCTTGCTGAGAAGACTCTACTTAGAAAGAAGTGAGGACAATTTTGAAATGGGAAAGACTCATGCAAGAGCTAAATGAAAACTTTTATGCATCCCTTTTTATTCCCAAGACATTACTCAGGTTCATTCCCATTTCCTAAAGAGGGCTGGCAGCAATCATAGTAAGTCATTTCTCTTGAGACAAAATGTACCTGAAGGTTTTAATGGCCTGTCGGTAGGAGATCCCTGGGAGAGAGATCCAGGCCTAAACACATTCAGATTGAACTAACTGAGGCAAAATTAGCAGAAGCCCACAAATATTCCTGTACTTTCCATATTTTAATCAGTTTACTTTTATAAATGTACAAATATTATGGAAATATAATTAAAATTATCTACGTTCTTGGTATTGGAGCATGAATTCTTCAACATTGCCCTCAGTATTTTCTTACCCAGTCTAAGCACTTTGCCTTGGCATGAACGTTCATTAGTTTCTTAATGTATAAACTGAGAAACAGCCCTAGCCTTCCAAGGTCAATTAAGACTCAGGACATAGGAGAACTTGTACTGTAACATCATGTAACTCAGTTGTGTCCCCAATTTTCTGATCAAGGAGATTATGGAGCCAAAGAGGAAAGTGATCAATGATGTAGAGTGTGCCTAAGGAGAGTCACATGGAGAGAAAACATTCTCTCAGGCTTTCACAGAGAGCACATT
>NW_004524722.1:6227666-6229013 GCF_000260255.1 Octodon degus | reverse complement strand
AAGAAGAAGAAGAAGAAGAAGAAGAAGAAGAAGAAGAAGAAGAAGAAGAAGAAGAAGAAGAAGAAGAAGAAGAAGAAGAAGAAGAAAAGAAAAAGAAATATATCATCTTACAGCTCTGCCATTCAGAAGTATACCATGGAAGACCGGCCAAATAGCTCAGTGGAAAAAAAAGGCCTACAAGCAGGAGCAGGGGCCAAAGTTTCGATCCCCAGGCCTGCCCTGCTGGCCCTAAACCTAGGGCACTGAGGCGGCAATTGAGACTGGGTGCAGTGGCACGTGCCTCTCATCCCAGCTCTTGGGAGGCTGTAAACAGACAGACCAGTACAAGTCTGATCTAGTAGCAAGACCCTGAACACCCTGTAGACCCTTCACTAAATTTTTTTTTAAAAAAGTACACCATGGGCCATCAGGGCTAAACCCAATGTGCTCAGAGGGCTGCACATCTGGCTAACAGAAGACTCTGCTGTCTTCAGAGCCTGCAGTGCTCTTTCTCTTTGACACAGTAACGTTTTCCTGTTCATTTTCTTCTTCGGCTTTGGAGAATCTTTGTGTCTGCATTTACACTTACTGGATAACTCGATAAAATCTTCCAGACTTAAGGTGTATTAATGTCTTTTATCTGAATTTCAACCTACTGCATTCCATATGATGTTGGCAGTAGTGCTGAATATGATGTTGGCATTATATGTATGACACGCATATAGTATGTATCACATTTTCCTTATGCAATCGATTATTGATGGATATACATGCTGCTTCCAGAACGTAGCTATTATGAATTGTGCTGCTATAAACGCTGTTGTGCGTGGGCTGTTATAATATGATATCTTAAGCCTTTTGGGAAAGATACCTACGAGGGGACTAGCTGGGTTGTATGGAATTTCCAATTTTAATTTTTTAAGAAATCTCTATATTGATGTCCATGGGGATTGGATCATATCATACTAAAAAAGTTGCTGTTCAGCAAAAGATTCAGTTAATAAAGTACAAAGACAACCTACAGAATGAGTAAAAAAATGTACCACCTACTCCTCAGACAAAGGACTAATATCTATAAGAAATAAAGAATCCCAAAAATGTAGACCACCTGAAATGAAAGATCCACTCAAGAAATGGGCAAAAGAAATAACAGACACATCACATAAGAGGAAGTACAAATGGTACATCAATATATTTTAAAAATGTTCAACATCTCTGACCATCAGAGAAATGCAAATTAAAACATCGTTAAAACTCTATCTCACTCAGAAAAGAATATCAAACATCAAAAAATAAAAGAATCACAAATGCTGGCATGACTATGGTGAAAAAAGAATTCTACATTATTGGTTAAACTGTAAGTTAGTT
>NW_004524722.1:6208339-6209687 GCF_000260255.1 Octodon degus | reverse complement strand
CTATTGAAAGGTTCTTATATGTCACTTGAAGAGCCTGTGTTGGATGGAGCATCTCAAACAGACTGTGAGGCTTCTCCTGTGGAGGGCACTTGGGTGTGGTCTACATGTGGAGAAAAGGAGCCAAGAGATATTAAGTGACCAAGGTGAAGGTGGTGACAGAGGCAATATTCACTTGACACAAGTCTGCGACACTTCCTGTATTGTTCAGTTCCTTGGTGCTTAGCTGGGGTCCACAAGCCCACCTGTGAGCAAAACTGCTGAGTCACTCGAAGGGGATGATTGAGCGCTCTGACTGGCCCTCACCTCCTGCCTGGCACTGACAACCCTGAAAAAAGTACATGCTGCTAGGACAACATCACAAGATGGAAGTGATAGTGGGGAAAATGAAACTCCCGACCTCAGAGGTACTTGGGACAAGTTCGTATTCTCTAAAACCTAAGAATGAATTTCAGGAATGAATGGAGGTTAAGAGCAGAACATATTTATTGGAAGAAAGAAAACTTCTATCCTAGAGAGGAACAGAAGTGATAGGTTATGACCCTAGTATGAATTGCTGAATTATTATGGTGGTAGTCCAATATGGCTGAAGCCCTTAAAACAACAGTTTATCTTCCCAGAGACCACCTCCCCCCTTCTTCTCCAACTCAGCCCAGGGTGTAATTTCCTTTCACCCTTCCTGCCACCTCAGCGAATACCCCAGTCAGCTCCTCAGGTCTATCTAAACATGCCCCCCAGCCCCACCCTTGGCAAAAGGCCATTAAAGCCTCAGCCTCCCTTTGTTCCAATCCAGAGAATTCCTTATCTTCCCAAATTCTCTCTGTGTCCTCCAAGATATCAAAGCCCCTTTTCCTTTATAATAAAGCCCCTTTCCCTTTTTCCTTCTGCCTGTTTCCCTGCTGCAACACCATCAAAACCTATCAAGAAGGAGGTCACCAAGCAGATTGTCCCCGGGAAGCTGTGTCTTCCAGGGATTTTTATATAGTAATATCATGCAGTGAGGTGGGTGTCTAAGGTGGTAGAAAACATGGGAACTTGCCTAGGTGGGCATAAGGTAGGACAAAACTATGATCAATCAATGAGATTACAAGCACCACTGCTCAGGTAAAATTGATTAAATCCAGTACCAAATGAGGAAGAGAGTCACATGCAAGCAAGCATGAATACAGGACAGGGTCTCTTTCTGTTGGGGGTTGGGTTAGTGACTCTTTTGGGCTCTTTCAAGGTGATTGATACCTATTTAAAATATCAGTCCTTGGGGCCAGGGAGATGGCTCAGTGGATAAATGCTTCCCTGGCAAGAACAAGGGCCTGAGCTCAATCCCTGGTTCTATAAATAAATAAATAAATAA
>NW_004524722.1:6200665-6207888 GCF_000260255.1 Octodon degus | reverse complement strand
TTCTCTCACACAAGTTAGATCTGCCCTGGAACATTTTCATAAATACCTTGATCTTGCTGGGTATCCCGGTTCCCACCCTATCTTCTTCCTCTCTTCGATCTCCTTCCCTTTCATTTCTTTGTTGCGAAGGTTCTCAAACTTAGCATTTTACTTTTTCTATGACATTTTATATTCACCCCACAAAGTATTGAAAGTTAGCAGAGGAGCCCCTTAAGGAAATTCTTCCACAGACTGCTCTTGCTTTTTTTTTCTCCATTTCTCAAGTTAATTCCTCTATATGGCTGAGTAATACTCCACTCAATTTTTAAATACTTTTATTTTTATTTATAGAGAAAAATATATTTGATATTAGAAATGATACATTTTTAAAAAATAAGATGATATAAAATTAACAATGGGTGTTACATTGCATATTGTTGTATACAAAGTAGTTGCTCAGATGTCAAGATATAATTATGCAAAATGTCAAAATAAAAATTTTTAACATTAACAGCTCCAAAAAAAAGTGTATAAAATCTGGGGGGCCGGGGGAGATAGCTCAGTAAAAAGTGTATAAAATTAGTAGTACAATAATCTTACCTATCCTGTATATATATATACATACATGAGTTTTCCTATTCTTTTTTCTTTTTGCTGTCTTCTCATCCTGATTGTTCATTTCTTTTCAGAAGTTTCTTTACCTTTCACTATATCTATTGTACCTTTCAGATTTTATTTGTTCTTTCAAGTTCTTACACTAGGGAGAAAATATGATGTTTACATATGGAGGTCTGATTTGTTTCCCTCATGGGTATGGCCTCTAGTTGCATTCATGTACCTATGAAAGCCTCTACTATATCTTTCCTTATAGATGCAACATATTCCATTGTATAAAAATACCACACCTTGGTTCTCCATTCCTCAGCTGATAGAGATCTGAGTGGTATCCAAGACAGAGCTATGGCCAAAGGTGCTTCATAGCCGTGGTGCACACACAGCACTGTGGCATGATGCATTTAATTCTTCTGGAAAAATACCCAGGAGAGGAACAGCTGGTTTGAAAGCAACTTCCAATCCTAGTTTTTTGAGGGATCTCCTCACTGATTTCCGGTGTACACTACCATCAACAGTGGAAAAGGGTTTCTTTCTTCTCAGAACCTCTCGATTTGGTATTAGTTGATTTCTATATGATAGACATTCTTCCTGTGGTGAGATGGAATCTCAGTGTTGTCTTAAATTTTGTTTCTCAAATGACAGTGATGTTGAACATATTTTCATATATTTGTTTGCCATATGTATTTTAACATCGGAGAAATATTGTAATGTTTGGATTGGATATATTGCCCATGGAAGACCAAATTAAAACTAATTATTGAATTTTTATTAATTAGTTGGCAACCTATGTTCTCCCCTCCCCATCTGGGAAGTCACAAAAAGCCTGTTTCTTTGTTCCCCACTGCTTCTATAGCTTCTTTGTTGCGATGGCAGCCAGGCAGGACTGTGGTGTCCCCTATACCCTATAGGTGCTTGGTCACAGTAGAAATGTGACTGCCCCTGCATCCTATAGGTACGAGATCTCAGAGGGGTTTATGGCTTAGCATGGACAAATAGTCTGTTGTCTTATTGACCTAAATAGGTACTGTCTCATCCTTTTTTCCTATATGTTTGTGAAGCTTCTGACAGGGCAAGGGAAGGAGTGAGGAATGGGGTAATTTATGCAAAACTACTTCTATGTAAATACCTCAGGCAGGAGTCAATATAACATGGAATGCTGCCTCAGTCTCTTCTACTTCTAAAAGTGAATAGGAAATTATGCTAAATGCCATCCCTTTTAGTATCTATTCATCTCGGGTGTCCATTTTTACATTGGGTCTTTGAAATTTGGAGGCCTGCTTCTTATTTACATATTCTAGATAGACGCCTTATCTAAGGGACTATTGGCTAAGATTTTTCCCAAATTGTGAGGATTTTCTTTTCACTCTGTTGGTGATTCCTTTTGATGTGCAAAATCTTTTCAATCACAGGAAATCCCAATTGTTGATTCTTTGAAGTATTTCCTGTGCATTTTGCTTTTTCAAATTTTTGGTCTATGCATGTCTTCAACAAATGTACCTAGTACCTCTTCCAGTAGTGTCCACGTTTCCCCCCACCTCCATTTCTTAGTTCCTGTCCAATTTACAAAAGATCTAACTCCCTGTATTCTATGATGAGACTCTGCTTTTCATCCCTGGATGAACAAGAAGCATCATGGTGGAAGTGACCTACTCTACCGCTTAGCGCACCTGCTGCAGAGAGAACAGCCTAGGTACGGTCTTCAGTGCACATAAAGTTGGGAGCAAATTTTCTCTCACCTTTCTCACTGGTGGAGGAGGCTGTAAAGACTAGAAACATCAGTCATTGTGGTCTTGCTTAAGAGAAATCAGTCATTTCCTTGAAAGTATGGGAAGCGATGAACTAAGATTCTTTCTGGAGCAAATGGGGACATTGGGAAGAAAATGGAACCAGAGAATTTGTACAGCCTACAGTGAGTGAAGACATGCACTAGGAAAGCCAGAAAAGCAGGCAAATTGGATAAAATGCAACAGGCACCTTCAAGGCAGGAGACACCATGTCAAAGGTGCAGAACACAAAAGGCAGAGGGTGTAAGAAAGTCTGAGGGTTTAGCCCACATAGTGTCACAGGCTCTGAACATCCCCAAGACTGAAAAATAAGAAATTTCAGAGTCTTGAAAATCTCCAACAGGAGCTGGAGGAAAAGTCAAAGGAAAGGGCCAAGGTTCAAGGATCAAAGCTGTCAGACACCACAAACACATTCAACTTGAATTTCTCCTTCACACCTGTGACCCAGAAGCCACATTTAGATTAACAACAAGGAACACTGAAGGTAAAGGGGATTTGGAAGTATGCTCCATCACTTAATCCGAGTAGTCCTCTTCCTGTGAATACTTCCATGAATTGTTAGGTCTTAAGGCCTGGTGCTTTCCTTTCTTTTTGGAATTTGGCCTTGGATTATCTACAACAAAAGGAGCCCATGGATTGTTGCTTGGAGAGGGTTTCACAAAAGCTGTGGAAAAATTACAAGATGGGAGAGGGTCACAGTGAAACACCACATGTGATGTCCCAAGAGGATTCTGGCATGGCCTTATTATTATTATTATTATTATTATTATTATTATTATTTGGTAGAACCAGGGATTGAACTCAAGTCCTTCGGCTTTGCCTGGGAAGCACTTATTCTACTCAGCCACCTCCCCAGTCCATGCAAGACCTTATAAAAAAAACAGCTGGGAAGCACTTCATTCAGGATTCTTAAGGAGAGTAGTACATTTGTAGAAACACACTGTCCACGTGTTGGGAGAGAACTATGGATCTCAACACATGAGAAATGAGGTTGGAAATGCATGGAAGACAAAGAAGCTTATGAAACTATAACTCCTTTTTAATCCATTGATATCAAACATCCATTAGTCTTTTGTGTGTGTGTGTGTGTGTGTGTGTGTGTGTGTGTGTGTGTGCAACTGGGGATTGAACCCAGACCCTTGTGCTTGCCAGGCAAGAGCTTATTCTATTGAGCTATCTCCCCGGTCTTAATCCACTAGCTTTGAGAGGTCAATAATTAATCATAATAAATTCAGCTGAGGGAGTCACACCCACGTCCATTTCCTCTCCAGTCTAGGGAAAGCAAGGGAACTGCCATTGGCCAGGGAATTGGTGACTAGGGATGAATGGTTGCTCCCCAATGATGTGATCACAGCCCCAGCAGATACTAATTTTCCCTCCGCTCCTGTATCCGCATTGGACACTGTTCTATATTCCCTAATGGACTCCTGCCTTCTCTACAGCCCCCAGCTACACCCTTCAACTAACTTTTTTCACTACACCCTGCTCACATTTAGCTGCTATTAGTGCTTGAGCCCAGTCATACTGTATGCTAGGTCAGTGCTCTTCCATGGAGCACATCTCCAACTCTCTAAAAATTTGAGTCAAAGACCCCCTAACTTGCTAAGCTGCTCAGGCTGGATTTGAACTTGCAGTCTCTCTGCCTCAGCCTTCTGGGTAGTAGGATTATAGGCAGGCATGGATCATTGCACCCTCTTAGCACTACTGACCTAGATGAGATTGGAGATACTGTCTCAGATCAGGAGCTTGGAACACCATCTTCTGTCTCTTAGGACAAATTCTTGGTTTCTGCACAGTCAATGACTTACTCCTAGGAAGGAATAAATGAACTTCATATCTCATAGCATTGTCTTTCAAACACCACCTACATCTATTATTTCATTTCATTTTTGCACGTAAAGTTTCCTCACTGGTGATTTCAGGAAAGGAAAAGGAAAACCACTGATTCTGATGTCATCAGAAACACATCTGCCTTTTTAACCATTTGCTGTGACCTTTGGGGGATCATGACCAGTCAGAAGTAGAGTTTTCACTGCTTAATGATTTCACAACAATCCCCCAAACCCTCACCTGATATTAAAACACCATAAAGTATGGAAGAGTTCATGCCATGGGTGCAGGCTCTGGAGAATGGTTGGTCAGTGCATTTGCAGTATCCAGCTCTTAGGAGTCTGGGCTTATCAGCACAGGAGCCCTACCTGGAGGAGCCCAAGAAATTCACAGCTCATTCCCTATGGAAAGGTGCTCAGATGCCATCTGAGATTTCAAGATTTGTTTTTTTCTCTGGGAAAATTACAAATACTTGGCAAGTAAACACAAATCTAATACTGCTCTGAATTCCAGAAGTTTGGAAAAAGTCTGTGCTGCCAGGCAGGTGTGCAACTGTACACAGCAGAATGAGGCCTTTCCTAGTTGTTCTCAACAATATGACAGAGGTGCATTAACTGTTTACATTTGGGTCAAAATTCTGGTTCCCGGACTCAAGTGTGATTTTAGATGTGATGTCTACCATTGCTAGTGGAAAAACATAAATTGCTGTATGTAGGCTTGATTACCATGGACAATTCTTGGTACTTGGTAAAGAAGGTGTATTTAATCTATGATAAAGCAAGCACGTATTGAATATAAAGCTTAGAGTCACATGGAAGTTCACAGTGAATAAAACACAGAGGCCAACGAGGTGGAGAATGTGCCATGATATCCTCAATACCACTAGTGTTCCTGCCCTGACTCCACACAACTCCAGCGCCTGCAGTACAATTTGGGTCCTGCGGCTCTATTCTCAGTAGGACTAAAATAACTGAACTCTGGTCAGTGACAAGGTGCATCCATAATGCCTTCTCGCACACAACATTTGAATCCTTGGCTTCGCACACGTACCTTTCTATGGTGTCCTTCACACCCTGGAGAGAAAGAAGCAAACATGAGTTAACAAGTTGTGGACGTGCCTCCCTGACAAAGTTCTATCATTTTTCACAAGCTGTAATATGTTGAGAATGGAGATTTTCTCAGTGTGACAGAGAAAAAAGCAAGGAAAGACTCAATCCACCCACCCCATGGCTGCCTGAGAGATGACTGATATAATACATGATTGTTTCACTTACTTTACAGAAGCTTACAGTGAGTCACTATTATTTTTCTAGGTATCAATGAGCTTTGAAGAATCAGAGAAAAAGAAATAATAATTCCAGAAAAAAGATACATTGCTTTTGCTGAAGGGACAAGCAAACAAGTGTTTCAGCAGATGTCTCTTGTCATTGCACATGTTAACTAATTCTATTTCTGCTTTGCTTTGCCAGTTCAATGCAGTTTAATACATTCAATATTGAAGAAGCCATTAGGATGAAAAATAGAATGTGTGATATTCAAAACCAAATATGACCCTTTGTCTCTCATAAACCATTGCCCTAAAATTTATAATATTCATCCTGAATTCCAGGCTGCCTTAGCCCAGTGTACCAATTCATGGGTTTGGGCCATTTATTCATGTACATGGCACATACACTTTTGTTTGCAGAGAAATATGAGGATGCACTTGGTGTTCTTCACTGTGGACTTCCTGCTGCTTATAAAAGTTATTAGCAAGAAATAAGGCAAGAGCTGCGTTCGCCACACTTACACATGCACATACACACATACATACACAGTATTGCTCTTCATAAGAGCACTCAAAATAGTATTCATAACATAAATAAATTATGTAAGGTAAAAAGGGTCTTGTTTTCAGAACAGGGGATTGAACTCATGCCCTTGCGCTTGCCAGGGAAGCACTTATTCTACTGAGCCATCTCCCTAGCTCTAAAAGGGTCTACTGTAGGAAGTTATAACTACAGAAACTGCTGATTACACCTCACAGTTATGTTTAGGGTGGCTCTCCATTCTTCTTGAAATTCACAAATTGCACAGAAAGGAAAAATGATTCTCCTAATAACAGCTTTGCAGAAATAAGAACTCTTCCTCTAAGTTTTGCTAAAAGGTTTCCAGCCGGTATGGCGCCCTCTGCGTTAGATCAGACAGCCACCTTAAAATCAACAGTGTTGCTGCTCCAATCATAGGACCTAGACTGAGTCTCTAAGTTTAGGATTCACTGGTACACACTTCCAGACACGCCAACAGTGCACACACTTCTGCGGTAGCAGAAGTGCACAGAGCCCAGCAGGTGAGCCACAGCCAGCCTGAGATCAGTTGGAACTTAGAAGGGCTCCCCACCCAACTTCTCTTGCAGGCAAACAGAAGACCTCCTTGGAATGGGGTGCAGCCTCTGCTTAAGGGCAGAGGTCAGCTAAAGATGCACCGACACTCAAGGGAAACGTGAATACCACCCTGAGTTGACTAAACTCAGCAGAGACATCAGTACTTCTAGGAAAATAACCACACAGAAAGTGACAAACAACCTTCTTAGAGGACAAAAGGATGAGAATCCAGGATGAAAGAATATTATTGTATCTAATATTATATTATATAATATATGTATTGTTAATATAATGTTTTTTGGGGGGCTAGCTCTGACTGCCTTAATGGTGGTTCTGGTAAGGCAGATGAAGCTGGAGATTGAACTGGGGACCCCTGGGCCTGACTGGATTTTCCAGAGCAGACACTTAAACAATTGAGCTAACTCACAAGTCTACCAATAAAATTATTAAAAATGTCAATATTACAATTGAAATGAATGAGAAATACAAGGACAAAAAATGTATGAGTGAACTCAGGAGAAAAATATGAAAAGAATAAACTGAAAATAACTGAGAATGACCCTAGATATTAGATTTCAGAGATTAAAAACTTCCAAAGACCCACAAAAAAAAAAAAAAAAAAGAGTAGGGCTAGGGAGATGGCTCAGTGGAA
>NW_004524722.1:6197966-6199388 GCF_000260255.1 Octodon degus | reverse complement strand
TTGAGGTACACACAACAAGAAAAGAATCTATTAACTGAGTTCTAAATAAGAAAAAATAGTCCTTCTACACAAAGGTACAAAGATGCATTTCCTGAAAAAAAAAAAAAAAAAGATAGTTTAATGCTGTCAGATGAGCGTCACAATTTTATATCTTAAATTGCACAAGAAGGCCCATTCTCCGCACTTCTATCCAATATGGCACAGAAGTTCCAGCATAAGGAACTAGGGAGATGGATGAACAATGGAAGGGAGATGGCTATCCAAAATGGAAGGAAAGAAGTTCACCTGACCTTACTCTCAGACAGGGTGACTTTATAGAAAACACTGACAGTTCCATCAAAACACCTTTTAGGGCTCATAAATAACTTCAGTAAGTAAGGTTGGTCAAATAGCTCAATGGGTTAAAGTGCCTGCGAGCAGGCGCAGGGCCCAGCGGTTCGATTCCCTTCCCAGGCCAGCACCCGCCCATTGGTCTCGATAAGATGGCATGAGACTGGACATAGTGGCGCGTGCCTGTAATCCCAGCTCTTGGGAGGCATAAACAGGTGGATCACTATGAGTCTGATCTAGTAGTGAGACCCTGAACACCCTGTAGACCCTTCCCTAAAACACAAAAATAAATAAAGAAATTGAACAAAGATGTGACAGATTTGGACACTGCAAACTCTAAAACACTGATGATAGAAGTCCAAGAAGCAAACAAATGGACATCTATGGATGATTTGACATTAGCAAGTGTCCATGCTATGTATTATAAACTACAGCTTCAATGCAATCATATCAAAATTCCAACACCTTTTATAGAAATACAGAAAATCATATACTATATATGGAAAGTCTAATATTATATTATATAATATATGTATTATAATATAAAAGCATTCCAAAGTGAAGCTGGATGCATCATTGTAATACCTCATTTTTAAAATCCTCTACAAAACTATGTTAATTAACACACATGGCATTGGTATTCAAAACAGACATATGGGACAATGCGGCAAAAAAGTTCTAAGAAACTGAAATGAATGTATTTAGAATAAGTTGAATTTTGACCAGGGTATCAAGAGTACAACACGTGGAAGGAACTATGTCTTGAATAAGCTACACTGGTATAACTACATATTCACAGACTACACAATAAAATGTCACCCTACATCTCAATCCACACGTAACATTCAACACAAAATGTCTGAAGATGAAAAACATAACAAACGAAAATGAAAAAATTACTGTATGGTCAGTCCAATGGACACTCCCATGATACTTACTGAAGCATTATTTGAAATATACAAGATACGGACTCAATCTAAGCACCCATCAATGTATAAGTAGATAAAGATAATGTAGTATACACACAACATCAAACTCTTTGGCATTGAAAAGAAATAAGGAGCGGCCGGGGAGATGGCTCAGTAGAATAAG
>NW_004524722.1:6187675-6196891 GCF_000260255.1 Octodon degus | reverse complement strand
CACCCTGGCAAGTGCAGGGTCCTCAGTTCAATCCCTGGTACCACAAAAATAAATAAAATAAAATAAAATCTGAAAGGTACAATAGATATAGTAAAAGATAAACTTCTCAAAAGGAATGAACAGGCTGGGGAGATGGTTCAGTAGAATAAGCGTTTCCCTGGTAAGTGCAAGGGCCTAAGTAGAATCCCTGGTTCCGCAAAAAAAAAAAAAAAAAAAAAAGGGGGGGGGAATGAGTAATTAGGATGCGAGAAAGGAAAAGATAAAAAAGGGCTTGGAAAAAAGTCATGTATGTATATACCCAGGACGGATAAGATGATTATATTGCTAATTTCTATAGGTTTTATGAAAGTAGCAGTAAATGCTTACAATTTTTACTTTAACTAATTTCACATGCCTATATCTAATGTGAGCAACTACACTGAGACAACAATGTGGAAAATAACAACCCTATTGAATACTCATCATGTGTTTTTATTTATTTATTTATTTATTTATTTGTATTTTAGGGAAGGGCTTACAGGATGTTCAGGGGCTCACTACTAGATTGGACTCATAGCGATCTGCCTGTTTACCACTTTCCAAGAGCTAGGATTACAGGCAGGCACCACAACACCCAGTCTCATTTTCTTCTCAGGGCGCCCCAGGGGTGGGGCTGGCACAGCAGGCCTGGGGATCTAACCCCTGGCCCCTGCGCCTGTTTGCAAGCACTTTAATCTGCTGAGCTATTATGTATTTTTAATCCCATATGGGTTCCACTGTCCCATTTCTTATTTTTCTATTCCCTTTAAAATAAAAAATAAATAAAAAAGAATAGACTTTGCTGTCACCACTACAAAAGTATTTAAATTAAGGAATAAATTAATTGGCTCCATTTAGACACTCTACAAAGGTACACATTTCAAATAAAAATGTCATATATGATAAACACAAACCATTTCTATTTGACAATTCAAAAAATTAACAGTAACAGAAATAAAAACATTGAAAGGAATTATTATCTTAAAGAAATTCAGTGCACAACATGGTGGTTATATTCAGGAGCAAAGATTATACCTACATGTTCAATTACTTAGATAAAATGAACAAAATCCAACAAAGACATGTCTTACCAACAATTCAAGAATGGATTGTCTAAATGAACCACAGACATGTAAAATATATATATATATATTTCTATTGGTACAGCAGCAAAAGAACAGAAATGAAAGAAATTGACATGGCTTCACTTATCTGTTATTGAATTCTTTTTTTTTTTTTTTTTTTTCTGGAACCAGGGATTGAACTCAGGCCCTTACTGAGCCATCTCCCTGCCCCCCTTTTTTAAATTTATTATTTATTTATTTATTTATTTATTTATTTATTGCTATTGAATATTTAAAGAAAAAATATTAGTCTGTCATGATTATTTTTCAGAAAATGAAATGGATAAAGTCTCATTTGATGCCACAAAGGAAAAGAGAACACCTGCTCTAATCTGAGCTTCCTTTGTTTTCCACGACTGCCCAGAATCATGAAAAGCTACTAGGGAAATGCTTTGTGAGATCCCAGAAAACAGGCAATTCCAGAGCATCATGGGATACCGTGGATCTCCCCGCCCACCTTCCATTTGTGCATTGCACTGCTTGAGAATTGAAATGAGACCCTCCCTTTTTGTACATACCTGAAATTCTCCCCAAAGTCTTTGAAAATGATGTACTTATCTGAGGTACAAATTAGACAAAGAATTTTAGGACCCTCACTAGAAAGCATGACATCCCAGAAGACAAGGAAACACTTTCCATGTCCCCTGAACCGCATAAGCAGGAACTCCCTGTGAGTCTTACCTGCAACATGGCCATGGCTGATGCCTGCAGCCGACGCTGCACATCTGAGATGAGCTCCCTCACCGACTGGGCGTCCAGGGCCAGCTGCTTTTCAGACTCGGCCAGGACCTCGAGAGCATTTTCTTCCTCTTGCTTCAGCTTTTGCAGGTGCTCTTTCTCCTCAGAGTCCAGGATGTTTCTCATTTTTGTAAATTCATCCTGGACATTTTGTATCTCCTCCTGTATTTGTTTCTTCAGGAATGAGAAATAGAGAGGCACGTGAGCTTCCCAGCCAGAAAAATCCCTCTTCTCACAGGGAGGTGCTCAGGGGAAGGGAGGTGGACAGGAGCAACTCAGAGGAAGCAGAATGTTCCTGCCCTTAAAACCTGTGACACTCAGGCAACATTCTCAAGGCTCACCCTGACCCCAATGACACACACAGCTGCCAGCTGATCAGGACCCCCACCCACCTCCCTGCTTTACTCCTCATTCCACTTGTGCCCTCCCAGCCATAATTGGAAAACAGAAAACAATGCAGACCCACTGTCAAGTGTCAGTCTCAGCAGTCTCTATCAAAAGCTAGCACAGCCAAGGAGCACAGGGTTTCCTAACTACCTTCCCTGCAGCACCCAGGGCAAACACCTCACGCCCAGGGCCACTCTGAGGAATGACAATCACTCTACAGACTGCACTCCAGAGGAAAAGCACACACAGGACTCATCAAATGACTTCAGGACTCCGCCAGGGTCAGTGAATAAAGAAGAAGGGCCCCCTGCCCCAGGACCCGCTAGATTCTGGCTAACACCCCAAGGAAGTGCGATCTCTTACCTTCCAGGAAGTTCTTTCTTCTTCAATGTGAACTCCCCACTTCTTAAACTCTTTGTCATCCTCAGTCAGTTTCTCTAGCACTTTATGGAGCGTTTTCTGTGAGAAATGAATCACAGCAAGTCAACCTATGAATTCCTCAGGACATTGACAGGGATAAATGTGGCTGAAGTCTACTTGGTCTCATCAGAAACCACTTGAGTTTCCTGAAAGCAAGAAAAGCCTGATGAGAAAAACACCAGGGAGATGGCTCAGTAGAATAAGCAACTGCCTTGCAAGCTCAAGAGCCTGAGTTCAATCCCCGGTTTGGGGGGGGTACCAACACCAAAGGAGAGGAATGTCCTCTTTATGTCTCTAGGTAATATGAGTCAAGAACTCAGGGAAGAACTTGTGTATGAATTAATCTCCTTTATTCTTTTGTGAAAATAGGCAATCAGAGCTTCTCTTGGGCACCAAATCTCTACCCATCTAGCACAATTTACATGAATTTTTGTTTTTGTCTAGGAAGCTTTACTCACAGTTTTTTTCCACTACAATCAACTGGAGCACACAAAACATAGGTTGGGCTGCAGAAGATTGGCAAAAATGAACAGAAATCACAGACCTGAGTTCTGTGATGGGAAATTAATTAGCAGTGCACAGGAAGTTTCCAACCAGGCATTGTTTCCTAGTCTATCTTCCCAGAACTCTTTTCTCTTACCCGATACTCCCCTTCAGCCTCCTCCATTAAAAGCGTCCAGTGACCATGGTGCTTCTGAGAACGCTCACAAAGCCAGCAAATGACATTCCCATCCTGCTTACAAAACAGCAGGAGTTTCTCCCCATGGAGGCTGCACAGATCTATCTTTGGGGTCAGTGGCAACTTTCCAAGGCTCTCCACTATGTTGGCCACATGTCGACTGGGCCTCAGGTTTTCAAACTGGTACGTAACTCGGCACACGGGGCAGTGGCCCACACCTTCTTCATGTTCTGTGGACTCATAGTTTGAGGTGATGCAGAGTTTGCAGAAAAAGTGGCCACAGTCAGTGCTCACGGGTTCTCTCAAGAGCTCCAAACAGATGGGGCAGGTCACCTCCTCCTTGACATTCTCCAGGACCTCCGAAGCCATAGAAGCTGTTTCCCTCCTCCTATCTGTTCAGACAATAAGGGTTTGCCTACTCTGATCCTGCAGGTGGGAAAATAAAAGTTGGGCAGAGTAAGAAGGGTAGAAATAGAAAGGATGAATACTGACAAGGCAAAAAATCACATAGACATCAAGAATAAAGTATTAAAATTCAGAAAAAGAGTGAAACACAAAAATAAGTTTACTGATTTCATACTCAGTATATCATAATAAAGTGAGGCACTTTACCCTCACTTCATATCATATGAAAAAATTCATGTAGAAAGTGACTTTTATTTTCCCTTCCTTTACTGGGCACAACATCAAATGGAGTCCTCTTCTACCAGAATTCTTGCATAGTCCTTCCTTTTGTTTCACCCACCAAAATCACATGGTCAATATTAAAACCACTAAACTCCTTATACTGCAAGATGCTATCTTTGCTGTCAATATGCTTCTGTAGAATCTCAGACAGCTGCTCTAACTTCCTCATCTGCACAATTTCACAGCTCTGTTTTTTTGGGTTTTTTTGTTTTTGCCAAACCAGGGATTGAACTCAGGCCCTTGTGCTTGTCAGTTAAGTGCTTATTCCACTGAACCATCTCCCCAACCCCTTCACAGTTCTTTATTCATATGTAGTTAGTTCTTTTTAACAATAAGACATAAAAATTTAATCCTCTTATTACATGTACAAATAGACTATACTAAAAGAATTCAAAAGACAATATGATCCTAACTTTGTTCATGACCTTGATTCTTTCCATGTCTCTGACTGCAAACTGAGTTGGACTAAGAACAGAGTTAAATTCAGTGCTTAGCTTCAGTGTGGACCTTATTGAGTTGTTTCCCATCCAGTTCCGCTTAGAGCCTGAATCACGAAGAGAACTGACTTTGTGATCCAAGGCGTCACTGTATAATTTCACGACTTTCAGCTGGAATTAACCCATTCAGTCCTCCTTCAGAAGTCTCTCCTTAGTGTCAGTGTAAGGACATGGAAAGGAGTCTAAAGCTCTGTACGGATGTGTGTGCTGGGGAGGGAGGTGACATAAACATGCTTTCAGGATCCCCTATTTCAGAGATGTGAAAAATCATAATCACAGAGAATTCAGATGTTGCGTGTTTAGTGAAGTCCCCAAATATTAGACATGATCACCTGGCAAATTAGTGATGACAGATCATGTCCTAGCAGCTCTCCCTAAACGTGAAAAGAAACATGATGCCAAACAGAGGCCAAGCACGGTTTAAACAGGATGACGGACTTGGATTCAACTTCATAGTCATATCAATTAAGTAATCAAAAAGATCAAATATGACAAGTCCTGGAGAAATGCACCTGCAGTTACAAAACTAAATGCCAGAAAAAAAGGTGTTATTCTACAATTTGAACCTAAAAATACAATATTTTAAGTGAAGCCAAAAAAATATAAAATACGGCTTAAAAAAGAGACAAATGTGTTAGAACAAATTACAGTGATAAATACATGAAGTAGGGTGCTTGCAGGTTAGCTCAGTTGTTTAAGTGCCTGCCTGGCAGGCTTGTGGGACCACGGTTCGATCCTCAGCTCCACATGCCACACCACATCCACTATTAAGGCAGCCTGAGCTAGGCAAAAAAAAAAAAAAATTATTCTCAATTTTTAAGGGCTGGGAGATAGCTTAGTAGAATAAGTGCTTGCCTGGCAAGCAAGGGCCTGAATGCAATCCCCAGTTCTGAAAAAAAACAGAACATATACACGAAGTATCTTCAGTGATTCTGAAAATGCCAGTACGGCTACTCTAATGAGAGCTGCTGTTTTGGATATTGCATAAACCTATAGGGAAGCAAAAATGTGTTCAATCTCAAAAAACGCAAACACTTAGGACTCTTCCTTCAGAACAAGCAGAAATTCTCGCTGGCAGTCATCAATGGAAGTATTCTACCTCCAGCCAACAGTCTGTGTGGAGTCAACCCAAACACATCAGGTCACTCAAATGCTCCGCACCGTCAGTGGGCAGACAAAAGAGCCCTGGGTTCTGACACTGTCACAGGCACAGGGCTACCTGCCCAGGAGGTCAGTGACCTGCACACTTAGCCAAGGTGAAATCAAAGGTTTAGGCACAAAGGAGTGAAGGGGACTGCCATAGAGTGGCTCTCAGCTGGACAAGAAGCCCGCCCTCAGGAGAGAGAGGGTGCCCTTCCTGCTTACACCCCACACCTCCAGGGCCTCAGCCTGCAGCAGGAAGCAGCAAGCTGGGCCTTTCCCCTGCCCCAGAATGTCTTCAAACCCCGGAAGAAACGCACCCAAGCAAATGCAGCCTTTTCTTCTACAGTCTTCGGAGCTCTGCCCAAGACTTGCTTAATATCACTTTGAAAACCTGTAGAGAAGTCGCGACCGCATGCAACCACGGATGTCAACGGGTCAGCAGCGAGGGTCTGATATACTCACTGGGGAGCCTGGCGGGAAATGAAACTGAAACGGTTTGGAGAGGTGGGGCCAGGCTGGGCGGAAACAGGCTCAGCTGCTGTGACCAATGGGATGCCACTGTGGAAGGCTGGCTGTGAGCCAAGGTGATCCCAGGAGGCCCACTTGGCAAAGAAGCAGCCCCTCCCTTATTGGATTTCCTTGTTTCATCTTATTCTTTTTTTTTTTTTTGGCGGAACCGGTGACTGAATATAGTCATTTTCTTGCTAGCAGTCATCACTGGAAGTATTCTACCTCCCAGCCAACAGTGTGTGTGGAGTCAGCCCAAACACATCAGGTCACTCAAATGCTCCGGACCGACAGTTGGCAGACAAAAGAGCCCTGGGTTCTAACACTGTCACAGGCACAGGGTTATCTGCCCTGGAGGTCAGTGACCTGCACACTTAGCCAAGGTGAAAATAATATTTTATTATTAATATTATTATTATATTATTATTTTGTTCTACGGTGGTGTATTTTATTACTCTGATTATGATTATTTAAAATTGTAATTATTGGGGAAGGGGAGATGGCTCAGTGCAGTAAGAGCTTCCCTGGCAAGCGCAAGGGGCTGAGTTCAATCCCCGGTTCCGCAAAAAAATAAATAAATAAATAAATAAATAAATAAATAAAATTGTAATTATTAAGATGTCTTAAATATACAATGTAGCATTGTGAACATTTTTGTATTAGTAAATTTTTTTAGTATATCAGAAATATAGTCACTGTGGGGAGTTGGCACCTTTGCATAACACGCTTTGGTTTTTTATTCTCTTTCCACTCCTGCAATCTTCCACAAATTAGTGTCACCCAGGAACACTGCCATAAATGCATTGATCTTGCTGCCTATCCCAGTTCTCAACCTCTGTCCTTGTCCTCTGTTTCTTGACCTTCCCCTTCATCTCCTTTTTGCCAAGGATCTCAAAAATTATCATTTTACTTTTTGCGCCACATTTCATATTAACCTTACTGAAAGCTAGGGGAGGTGCCCCTTAAGGAAATTCCTTGCATGGGCTGCTCTTGCTTCTGATTGATCTGTCAGCTGTGTTTTGTTTTCAGGTGGAAGATACTGCCGTAAATACTGTGGTAAGGGCTACACCCACCTATTCCCCTAGGGAAGGACATCAGGGATTGACTTTTTCAGTCATCCTAGGTGGACGACCAAAACCTCTCTACCTCATCCTTCCGGGCAAATCCTTTTCCTTCCAATATATACATGTTATGTGGCTTGCTTTCCCATTTGATTTTCATTTACTGAAAAATTACCTAAGTAAATAATAATGTTTATTTTTGACCAGAGAGAAAAACAGTAAGTATAATGATACAGAATTTCAAAACAAGGGAGTTGCAAATTAACAATGGTCCGTCTATGACATATTGATATTTTTCAAATCAGTTGTTCAGATTACAAGATATAGATGTGTAAAATTGATCAAAGATTATATGGAGAAACCATTCTTTTCTATGAACTAACAGAAATTAGAAGTGTAATTAAGTTAGCTATCTTGTATTTGGTTTTTAGTAAAGATAACTGAACTCAAGACTTTGCACTTGACAGGCAGGCTGTAGCTGCTGAGCCAGATCACCACCGCTTTCCTATCGTGTGTGTGTGTGTGTATATATATATATATATATATATATATATATGTATTTTTTTATTCCATTCCTTCTTTTCACCTTTCCCCCATCCCAGTTTTTCTTTCCTTTTGAACAGTTTATCTCCATTTCATAATACCTACTGTACATTTTGGACATTGTTTACTCTTTCAGTTTCTTCCACTAAAGACAATATGATCTTCACACACACAATTCTAATTCATTTCACTTTTAACTATGGTGTCTAGGGCTGGAGAGATAGCTCAGCAGCTGAAGAGTCTCCCTGGCAAGCTGAAGGTCCTGATTTTGATCCTCAGTACCCACCCAAAGAAGTGTGCTGTGTAATTGCATCCATATATCTATGAAGTGACCTACTCTACCTCTAAGTGCTCATAGCTCATTCTGAAAAGAGAACACATCTATGCAGGACACACAAAGTATGGTGTAAACTATCTCTGATCATTCTCCCTGGCAGGGGAGGCTGTAAAGACTAAAAACATAAATCTTTGTGGTCTTTCTTAAGAGGATCAGTCATTTCCTTGAGAGTATGGGAGGCCTTGAATTATGATTCTTTTTTTTTGCACAAAATTAATGTTTATTCCACCCTTGTGTTATATACCTGGATCCATTACCAGTGTTACATGAAGAAAAAACAAAAACAAAGCAAATGAAAACCTGAAATCAGAATCACTAATGTTATCAAGTAAGGAAACAAATAAATTAAAATTTAGATGGAAAATTAGCAAAGAAGTAGGAGAACTGAACAAGAACTTGGAACAAATGGACTTAGTGGATATATACAGAGTGTTCCACCCAACCACAGCTGAATACACATTTTTTTCAGCTACCCATGAGTCATTTTCTAAAACACACCACATATTAGTCCATAGGTCATGGTTAAGTCTATTCAAGAAAACAGATATTATCGCATGCATACTTTTTTTTTGAACTAGGGTTTGAACTCAGGACCTAGAGCTTGTCAGGCAGGTGTTTAAGCCAATGAGCTACTTCCCTGGACAACCATGCATACTTTCTGACCACATTGCAATGAAACTGGAAATAAATGAGAAAAGAAATGAGAAAAAAAATCTTAAATACATGGGAACTAAACAACACCCTACTCAGGAATCAATGAGTCACAGATGAAATGGACAGATTCCTAGAAAGGTACAAATTACCAAAGCTGAATCAACAAGATATAACCACTCTCATTAGCCCAATAACAGGCAATGAAATACAAGATGCAATAAAAAACCTACCAACAAAGAAAAGTCCAGATGGGCGGGACCCTCTCCCACCCTCTCGGGCTGCCCCCCACCCCTCCCGCCTAGTAGGAATTTCTGCCGACTTCCGGGAACCCCCAGACCCAGTCCTAGCCCAGGTCCGGTGAGTGTGTGGAGTGCTTCCTGCTACCCTCCGCCGGCGGGACCAGTCCCAGCCCAGGCGCAGC
>NW_004524722.1:6180261-6181265 GCF_000260255.1 Octodon degus | reverse complement strand
GTTTGTAAATAGGATCACAAGTCCACATCTTGTACAGCAATTAACCACTAAGAAGAATATATGCAGTGTATTATTTGTTGAAAAATAAAAAAAAGAAAAAAAGAAAAAAAAAGAAAAGTCCAGGTCCAGGTGGATTCATAGCTGAATTCTACAAGACATTTACAGAAGTGTAGTCCCTATCCTCCTCAAACTCTTCAAGGAAATTGAGAAGAAAGCAATCCTCCCAAAATCATTCCTGCAGTCAAGTATTATACTGATACCAAAACCAGGGAAAGACGCAAATAAAAAAGAGAACTACAGGCCAATCTCCCTTGTCAACATTGATGCAAATATCCTCAATAAAATCCTGGAAAATAGAATACAGCAACTCATCAAGAAGATCATACACCATGACCAGGTAGGATTCATCCCAGGAATGCAAGATTGGTTCAATATTTGCAAATCTATAAATGTAATACTCTATATCAATGGAGTGAAAACTAAAACCTACATGATCATCTCAATTGATGCAGAAAAGGCTTTTGACAAAATCTAACACTCAGTCATGTTCAAAGTCCTACAGAAAATTGGAATAGATGACCTCTGCTTCATTCTGATTAAAGCCATTTATGACAACCCAATGGCTAACATAATCTGGTGCAAGACAAAGATGTCCTCTACCACAAATCCTATTCAATATAGCTCTGGAATCATTAGCTAGTCATTAAATAAGAAAGAAAAATAAAAGGAATAAGAATAGGTAAAGAAGAAGTTAAAGTATCATTATTTGCAGATGGTATGATACATTACTTGGAAGACCAAAAAAACTCCACCAAGAAGCTACTAGAATTAATACACAAATTCAGTAGCACAGCAGGATACAAAGTCAATACCCAAATGTCAGCAGCATTCTTCTACACAGATAACAAACACACTGAGAAGAAAATTATAGAACCTTTTACAATAGCACTGAGAAAAATGAAATACCTTGGAATTCATCTAACCAAAGAAGTCAAAGATCTTTT
>NW_004524722.1:6177126-6179211 GCF_000260255.1 Octodon degus | reverse complement strand
TATATATATATATTTAAAGACCCAATCCAGAAATGGGCATCCATGATGAACACACACTTCTCAGAGGATGAAATTATAGAAGCAAATAAATATAAGGAAAAAATGCTCCACCTCACTAACCATCCGTGAAATGCAAATTAAAACAACACTGAGCTATCATCTCACCCCAGAAAGAATGGCTATCATAAAGAAATCAACCAACAACAAATGTTGCAGAGGCTATGGGGAAAAAGGAATCCTTCTCCATTGTTGGTGGGAATGCAGACTGGTATAACCATTAAGGAAATCAGTGTGGAGACTCCTTAAAAAACTAGGACTGGAAATCCCATTCAAACTATTCCCCGAGTGGAAATTTTCCCAGGGGATCTGAAAACATCATATCATAGTGATACATGTATATCTATCTTTATAGCAGCACAATTTATGATAGAAAAATCTTGGAAACAACCAAGGTACCCATCACCTGAGGAATGGATGAAAAAGATGTGGTATTTTTGTACCATGGAGTATTACTCAGCTATAAAGAATGATAAACTCAAAGTCTTTATATTTAAGTGGATGCCACTTAAAGCTATACTCATAAGTGAAATAAACCAGACCCACATGTGTAAATATCATAGTCTCCCTAGTAGAAGAATTCAAAAGAAGAAATATGAACAGAAATGTATAACACAACTAAAAGGAATGCAAGAACTTGAGGACTGGACAATGAGGAGAGGTAAGGAGAAAAGCTGGGAAACAGGACGGGGACAAAGCTATACACTTGTGTGCACAAGATGGGCAAGGCTATGCTTCTGTGAAACATCAGCAGGTTTTTTAACCTAACAGTTAATTGGTAGGATTCTCACCCTGAATAACTATATATGCTGATACCTGTGAACCAAGCAACTGCACTGAAGATAGCAATGTGTAATAGTAGGGTCATGCTTGGAGTGCCTGTCATTCTGCTCTTCTGAATACATGCTGCTTGTGATGACACACCAGGTTGCTACCATGATGTCTTTTGGGTAGATGATTGTTTAAAAAGTAAAGGGGTGATGAATGAAGGCAGGAGAGAGGAAAAAAAGTGTTGCAGGACTGTCCTGCTACAATTCTGTATAATTTTAGTTTTGTAAACTTCTGTGTAAAAATATGTAATTGTTTATTCCTATTTTTTACAATATATTTTAATTTTTTTCTTTACATTCTCTAGGGACTTAAAATTTGACACATCAATACTTGATAAAAAATACCTGTTCCAGGATCTCAGGATAAATCCTGAGGGGCTTTCACTGACCTTATCAGATCCAAAAGCTGCAACTCTTGTTGCATAGGTCCTGCTTTAGCTTGGTCTTAACCATCCAGCAGAAAAGTATAAAAATGAAATAGAAGAAGTAAAGCCATGCTGTTATGTTGAGCTGTAGGGGACTCAGGTCAACAATTTCTGACATTGCCAGTGAAGCGGAAGACCCAATACTATTATGGGCTACTGGACTCTTTTAGAATGTTTTGCTGAGTTTACACACCTATAATATTCAAATGACAGAACTTAACAAAAAAAAAAAGGGTATACAGATGAATGTCCGTTTTGTATCTGTGTATTCAAAGTGGTTAGGATATATAGTTACTCTTAATTCTCTTAATGAATAGAGTGTTTTGTTCTAATGGTGTTTGTAAATAGGGTATTATGTCCGCATCTTGTACAGCAATTAACCACTAGGAAGAATGTATGCAATGTGTTAATTATTGAAAATGTCCTACCAATTTGATTTGAAACTGTTTCATTGCTATTTGTTTATCAATAAAATTATGAGGAAAAATACCTGTTCCATGTTATAATTAAGATATTCGATATTGAGAGAGATAGTGAGGTTAAGCTCAATAGCATAGGTTGTAGGGTAATTACAGTAAGCTTCTCTTCTAGAGGGTTTACAACATAACTTCTACTGCGTTCTCAGGACCCCCAGATCCAACCCTAGCCCAGGCCTGGTGAGTGTGTGGAAGAGTTTCCTCTCCCCCCTACTCCACCTTGTCCCCTCCAGACTCAGCTCAGGCCTGGCATAAGGCCTGGGGTGAAACTCTGCAGCTGCAGTCCTTGCAGAGACA
>NW_004524722.1:6175473-6176138 GCF_000260255.1 Octodon degus | reverse complement strand
ATCTCAATCACAAGCTTGCAAAACTGTTTGAGTGAAAGTGAAGACAAAGTTTCAGATCTTGAAGACCCTGGTGCAGCTAGTGAAAAGGTAAGAAAAGATCTCTTACAAGATAAACAAGGTGTTGTACATGGTTTCAAAGTAAACCCTGACCTTGTCAGATACAAAAGTTACATTTTTACTTATATAGGTCTTGCATTAAATTGGTCTTAACCATCCAGCAGAAAAGTATAACCACAAAGCATAAAAAATAATGCCATATTAATATGCTGAACTGTATAAGGTTGTAAAAAGCTCATTGCTTTTTTCTTTTCTTTCTTTCTTTCTTTCTTTCTTTTTTTTTTTTTTTTTTTCAGAACTGAAGATTGAACTCAGAACCTTGAGCCATCTCACCACCCCTATTGTAAAAGGCTCAAGTCAACAACTTCAGGCACTTGCCAGTTCTGCTGATAACCTACCACTGTTATGGATTACTGGAATATACTGGGCTATTTCTCTGAATTCAAGTACCTACGATGTTTGAACTGGTGTCAATTATGAAAAGGTCCTTTAATTTCTTTTTTATTTTTATTTTTATTTTTTTCCATAATTTTATTAAGAAACAAATAGCAATGAGACAGTTTCAAACCAAATTGGTAGGACAGTTTCAATAATTAACACATTGCATA
>NW_004524722.1:6160961-6175000 GCF_000260255.1 Octodon degus | reverse complement strand
AAATCAAAGGAAGAATTTGGAGCGCTTTATTAGCTCAGTTCAGCAGCAACATTCCCTCTGAGAAACTGAGGAAAATGCACACCGAGTTGAAACAAAGCACAACCTTTAAGGTGAAAAACCTCGGGGTTGTGGGGAGGAGAGGGAGATTCTTGCAAGGTTGAGTCATTGCCCTTTGTTCCCTTACCTGGGAAGGACATTTGGTAACAGTTTAGCCCACTCCTCAGAATGCTGAGGAGCACTTCCTAATTTGGGAAGGAGTACATTTTATGCTCTGGCATGGAAAGGGGATCTATAGAAAAGATCAAGGCTTTACAGAATGGGAGCTATAGAACTTGTTACAAAATGGAATTGGTTAAGCCAGCTTATAACAGTATATACAAAATAGTTAGGATAGATATACAGCTACTTTCTATTAGTTCAATGGGAAGAAAGGTTTGTACTAATATTGTCTAGAAAAGATATCATGTCTACATCTGGCCTTCTGAATAACTACTATGAAGACAAGAATATGTAATGTATTAATCATTGTAATTGTCTAACTAGCCTCTTTTGAAACTGTTTCATAGCTATTTTTTCTCATTAAAATGAATAAAAATTAAAATAAAAATTGAGTTTGGGAGCCAAGTCACTGCTGTGTGCTGTCATGACTTTCAGCTGAAATTAACCCATTCATTGCTCCTGCAGAAGTCTCTCTTCTGTGTTACAGAATAAATAAGAGGTAACTATACAGGTGGAACAACATGGAGAGTAATGCTGTTGTACAAGCAAGTTTCTGAGTACTAGATGGCTCTGGGGAATCACGAAAGTAAATGCTAGGATTTTGTGTTGGCTTTCAAAGTTACCAAGGATGTAGAACACAGCCTAAAGCAATGCATGCTAGGGAGGCAAGTGACACAAATACAATTTCAGAATTCCAGATGTCAGAAACTGTCCTACCAATTTGAAACTGTCCTACCAATTTGATTTGAAACTGTCTCATTGCTATTTGTTTATCAATAAAGTTATGAAAAAAAATAAATCAATAAAGTTATGAAAAAAAATAAAAATAAAAAAGAATTCCAGATGTCAGAGATGTGAAAATCATAATTCCAGAGATATTGGTGTCGAACCTTTAGAGAAGTCCCCAAATATTAGACATTAGCAATGGCAAATTATTATTGAGGATAGAGTATGTCTTAGCTGTTTGACTTCAATCTGAAAAGAAAGACAATGTCAAACAGTGACCAAACATGATTTAAACCACTATGAAGGAGTTGGCATTTAACTTCAAATTCTTGCCAAATAAATAACCAGAAACATGTGAGGTGAGAAATGCACCTGAAGTTACAAAACAGAATGAGAGATCAAAGTTGTTATCCTAAAATTTGAGCCTAAAAATACAAAGTTTTAACTGAAGTCAAAAGTATCTGAAGGAAATATGGACTAAATAAAAGACAAATGTTTTTGCTGAGTTTACACACCTATAATATTCAAATAAGGAACTTGACAAAAAAAGGGGATACAGATGAATGTCCATTTTGTATCTGTGTATTCAAAGTGGTTAGGATAGATATATAGTTACATTCTCTTAATGAATAGAGTGATTTGTTCTAATGGTGTTTGTAAATAGGATATCATGTCGGCATCTTGTACAGCAATTAACTACTAGGAAGAATGTATGCAATGTGTTAATTATTGAAACTGTCCTACCAATTTGATTTGAAAAAAAAAAAAAAGACAAATGTATTAGGTAGAAGAAATCGCACTTTAAATAGCCTGTTCATATTCATAAAGTACTTCAGTGACTTTGAAAAACCCAATAGGGCCACTCTACAAAGAGCAGCTAGCTTTGGGTATCACATGAGCAGGACAGGGAGGAGAAAATGTGTCCTCTCTCAGGTGACACAAACCCTTAGGGCCTCTTCCTTAAAGGAAACAGAAGTTCTTCCAGGCATTGGTCAGTGGAAGTGTTCTACCTCCTGACAAACACTTTGTGTAGAGTCAGCCCAAACAGATCACAACAATGAAAAGCACACCACTGTCACTTTGCAAACAAAAGAGCCCTGGAATCTGACATTGTTCAGGGAGACAGGACTATCTGCCCTGGAGGTCAGGGTCTGGCACACTTAACCAAGGTGGAATCACAGATGCAGGCACCAAAGCGGAGAGGGGATTACAGTGGGGGGAGCTCTCAGCTGGAGAAGGAGCCCACCCTCAGCAGAGGGAGCCATCTCAGGTTACACCTCACTCCTCCAGGCCCTCAGCCTAGGCAGTGGCAAGCAACAAGCTGGGCCTCTCCCCTGCCCCATGAAGGTTTGAAGCACCCAAGGAAATGTATTCAAGCAAACACAAGTTTTTCTTCTAAATTGTTCAGGGCTCTGTCCATCAGGAAATGTTGATCACAGGTTTGGAAACCTGTGAAGTCTGGAGTCCCTGCTGAGGAGGGAACAGGTCAGCAGCTTGGGTCCTATTTTCTTACTGAGGGAGTCTGGTGGGAAATGAAAGTGAAAGAGTTTGGGCAGATGGGGCTGGGAGGGGCTGGGCAGGCAGAGCCAGGATAACTAACTGGAATCCATTGAGGAAGCCTGGCTGTGAGCCCATGTGATACTGGGGGGAGTTTGGCAAAGAAAGAGCTTCCTCCACATTGCATTTCCTTGCTTCAAATTATTGTCTGTGCCCTGAATTCTAATCTAATTAGTATAACTTTGAAATATGTTTGGTGCACATTTCATTGTACCCTCAGTATCTTTTGCTCTGTATCATTGTATTTTGTTAGCCAGATATGATTATTTATTTATTTATTTATTTATTTTGTATTTAGGACAGGATTCTACAAGGTCTCATTGAGTAGATCGGACTGGTAGTGAGCCTCCTGTTTACAGCCTCCCAAGTACTGGGATTACAGTCTTTCCACCATGCCTAGTCTCATTGGCCATCTCAGTGCCCCCTGGGGGTGGGGATGGCACAGCAGGTCCTGGCATTCAACTCCTGGCCCCTGCATCTGCCTAAGCAGGTGCTTGAATCTACTGAGCTATTTGGCCAGCCCTAAATTTGTAACTTTTAACATATGTTAATTACACAATTTGGTCATGTGAGTTTTTTATTCAGAAATCATTTTAGTACATAATGATTACATTCATTGTCAGTAGTTGGTACCTTTGCATAACACACTTTGTTTCTTTCCTTCTCCTCTTCCCTTCCCTTCCATCTTCACAAATCAGCCTTGCCCTAGAACACTGCCATAAATGCACTGATTTTGCTGGCTATCCCAGCTCTCAACCTCTCTGTCCTCCTCCTCTCTTCCGTCTCCTTCTTGTTCATTTCTTTTTCACAAAGGATCTCAAACTTAACATTTCACTTTTTGTGCCACATTTTATTCACTCTACAAAGCATTAAAAGTTAGCAGAGGAGCCTGTTCAGGAAATACCTTCCATGGGCTGCTCTTCCTTCTGATCTGTCAGCTGCATTTTACCTTTTGGGTGGCAGACACTGTCACATATAGCTTGGTGATTTAGAAATACTATGGACTGGTAGACAGAAGCTAGCCTTGGAATGCTAGATGGAAAGACAACTGTGACTAGAGACTCATTCGCTGAAGGCCAGGCTTGAAGACAACATGGAAGGGCTACGCCCACATACTCCCCGAGGGAAGAACAGCAGGAATTGATACTCTAAATCACCTTGGATAGAGGACCAGAACCTCCTTATACTGCCCCTTCCAGGAAGTTCTTGTTCTTCTAGTGTACACTTGCTATACCGTGAGCTTCCCCATGAGATTCCCATTTATTCCGTATTACCTAAGGAACGAGTAATCGTTTTTCAATCACAGGAAAAATGAATAAGTACAATGATACAAAATCTCAAACAAGATAGTTGGAAATTAACAATGGTTCATACATTGCATAATGTTATCTTCAAATTAGTTGCTCGAATTCCAAGAATATAAGGAAAAAACATTCTTTTTTATTAATTAATAAAAAATTAGTACAGTAATTATGTTAGCTATTCTTTTGTTGTTGTTGTTGTTATTTGGTACTGTGGATTGAACACAAGACTGCACTTGCCAGGTAGGCACTGTGCAAGCTCAGCTATATCCCTCATCCTTACCTGTCTGTGAGTGTGTGAGTGTGTGAGTGTGTGTGTGTGTGTGTGTGTGTGTGTGTATTTTCTTCTTTTCCGCATTTCTCCATTCCATATTTTCTATCCTTTGAACAGTTTCTTTTCCTTTCACAATATTCGTTGTACATTTTGTACCTTATGTACACTTTCAACTTCTTCCACTACGGGATAATATGATCTTCCCACATGCAATTCTAATTTATTTCACCTATAAGTATTGTGCCTAAGGCCAGAGTTTGCTCAGGAGTTTAAAACTCTGTCTGGTAAACTGAAGGTCCCGAGTTCAATTCCCAGAACCAAGGGAAAAATGCATGGTAGCTATTTGTATCCATCTACTGATGAAAACCTCAAGTTTATGATTCTTTGTATATAATTAGTACTGTATTGGATAAAAATACTTCTAGGTTGAAGTCTTTAATTTGAGAAGCTAATATCTAAGGTTATTCCCAATTTCTCAGGACTTTTTCACTCTTTTGGTGATTGTTGGGTTTTTTTAAATTTTTTTATTGAGAAATACATATGAATGAGACAGTTTCACAGCTGACTAATAGGACAGTTTTGATAATCAATACATTATGCATTGTTACCTTATTAGAGGTTATCCATAGTACAAGAAGCACACAGGATATTCTGTCCAAACACCTCTTTCTTCTCTTTGAATTAAGTGAAAATAGCTGTAAATTTACCCTATTTTGTACATATAAATACAAAATGATCATTCCTGTGTATCATTTTTTATTGTCTGTCAGAGGTGAATATTCTATTGGCATCTAAATACTATAGGTGTTTGAATTCTACTCAACAATCTAACACTGTCTAGCAGTCTATAATATTAGTGGGTTATCCTTAGAAGTTATTGACTTGAGCCTTTTACAGCTCATCGTATTAATATGGCTTTACTTTATATACCTCTTTTTTATACTTTTCTGCTGGATGGCTAAGACCAAGATACAGCAAGACCTATATAACAAGAAATGTAACTTTTGTATCTGGTAAGGTCAGCCAAGTACTCTCAGGATTTATCCTGTAGCCCTGTACCACCCTGGTGATTGTTTTGTGATGTACAAGATCTGTTCAACCATAGGAGTTATCTTTGTTTATTCTTTGAAGTATTTTATAAGCAACATTGTTTTTTCATGAATTATCTACCCACCAAAGTCTTTAAGAAATCTACCTACCATCTCTTCCAGTAGATTTAGTGTTTCCCCTACCTGCATGTCTGAGTTCCTGTCCCATTTGCAAAAGATCCATCTACCTGCTTTCTATTATAAGATTCTGGTGTTCACCTCTGGATGAATAAGAAGCATTGGAATGGAAGTGACCTAAAAAAAATTAAGAAAGTGACCTACTGGACTGCTAAAGGCTCATGCTGCACAGAGAACAGGCTTAGGCACAGTCTTCAGTGTGCAGAAAGCTGGGTGTAAACTTTGCCTCACCTTTCTCACTGACAGATAAGGAGGCTGTAACACTGTGTTGTACAGTCAGTAACAGTCTTTCTTAACATGAATCAGTCATTTCCTTGGGTGTTTGGAAGCAATGAATTAAGATTCTCTGCTGAGCAAATGAAGCATGGGAAGAAAACAATGCCACAGAATTTGTACAGCCTACAATGAGTGAAGCCGTCCACATGAAAGGCTAGGAATGCAGGGAAATCAGGAAAAATGCAACAGGCACGAGAGACACACCTTGCCTAGGAAGAGGCAAAGAAGGTAAAAGGTTCAAGAGTTTGATCCACATAATATCAGAGGCTCTTATCATCATCAAAGAAGGAAAAATAAGGAACCCTTACCAGAAAAGGAACAGTGAGAGAATTCATAGATGAGAACCTGGTGGTGTGTTACACTGTAGAATTCAGAGTATGAGGCTCAGAGTCCAGAAATCTTCAACAAGAGCTAGAGGAACAGCCATAAAAAGGCCAAAGTCCAAGGATCAGAGGTATGAGACACCATAAAAGCATTGTACTTAAGTTTCTCCTGCACTCCTATGACCTATTAGCTACATTTTGGTTGATAACTAGGAACATGGAAGTTAAAGGGGGTTTTGAAGTATATTTCACCCTCAATGCCAGTAGTGCTTCTTCCAGAAAGGCGGCCCTGAGTCAGATCTTAAGGCTTGGATGCTTCTATGCATTTGCATGGCTCCAATGGAAATCTGCAGAAACGGTGAAATTCATGCAGTTGCTTGGAGTCAGAATCATGGAAGCTGTCGAAAAATTAAAAGGTAGGTGAGGGACATGATAAAACACTGTGTGTGGTGTTCCAAGAGAATTCGGGAAGACCTTACTAAAATAGGACGAGAGGAACTCCATTCAGGACTATTAAAGAGAGTATAGTGCATCTGCAGAAACACTGCGCATGTGTAGGGGAAGGAGCAGCGTGCATCTCAATAGAGGATGAATATGGTAGAAATATGTGGAAGACAGGGATCTTATGAAACTATAATTTCTCTTTAACCCAGTAGCATTGGACATCCATTAGCTTTGAAAGGTCAAAAAGGCACCCTGTTAAATGGAGGGGAAGGAGTTTTATCAACATCCATTTGTTCTCCCATCTAGGGATGGCAAGGATACTGTGACTGGCTCTTGAATTGGATTGCTCCTCAGTAGTACAATTAAGGCCCCCTTTTTCTCTACTCTCCTGTGTCCACACTAAACACTGCTCTATCTTCCCCATGCCCTCCTGTCTTCACCAAAGTCCCCCAGCACCACACTTGACCTTCCTTTCTTCACCACACCTTTCTCCCTATTGGCTGCTATTAGTCCCTGAACACTGTCCTACTCTATGATAGATAAGTGCTCCTCCATGTAGCACATGCTCAACCCTTTCAAAATTTAATCCAGCCAAAATCTCCCTAACTTTTAAGCTGTTCAGGCTGGACTTGAACTTGCAGTCTCTCTGCCTTGGCCTCCTGAGAGCCTGGGATTCTAGGCAGGGATGGATCATCATGCCCTCTTAGCTCTACTCATCTTGATGAGATTGCCGAATCCCTTTCAGGTCACGGGCTTGGAACACCCCTCTGCCCCTTTGATCAAGTTCTTGGTTTTTTCACAGTCAATGACATACTCCTAAGGATGGAAAAGGGAACTCCAGATCTCATAGCTGTGTCTTTCAAATACCACTCACTTATATCATTTCATCTTATTTTCACACACAAAATCTCCTCCTTGGAGATCCAGGAAAGGGACAAGACAAACCTCTAGAACTGTCATCAAAAGAAAAAGATTTGTGGGCCAGTGAGACAGCTCAGTGGACAAAAGTGCCTGGTTAGGAAAGCCTGGGCAAGAGCAGGGGACTGAGGTTCAATCCCCAGCACCATACGCAGGACCAGCCCCAACACCTGGGTGGGCTTAGCCCCACAGAATCTGTGCATGGTGTGACCCACCTATGATCCCAGCAGTGGGGAGGCTGAAAGCAGGAGGACCAGCACAAGTCTAAGCTGTAACAACCAAATACACTAAAAAAAATAAATAAATAAGTAGATCTGCCTTCTCAACCATTTGGAAGGATCTTGGGAGGGTCTTAACCAGTCCAAAGCAGAATTTTCCTTGTGAAGGATTTTAAATTATATATTTGCTACAGGTTCTTTTTTCTTAAATTTTTTTATTAAAAATTTTATTTATTTGTTTATTTATTTACTTTGTGTGTGGCCAGCTCAGCCCACCAGGGGGCGGGGCTGGCTGGCATGTGGTGCTGGGGGATTGAACCGCAGTCCCTGTGCTTTGCTTAGCTTAGCTTGTTCTAAGTAGGTGCTTTAGACACTGAGCCATCTCACCAGCCCCGATATATATATTTTTTCTGTATTTAGGACAGGGTCAATAGGGCCTCACTACATAGATCAGACTCATAGTGATTCTCCTGTTTTCAGTGTCCCAAGTGCTGGGATTATAGACATGTGCGACCACAGCCAGTCTTTTTTTTTTTTTTTTTTTTTTTTTTTTTTTCTTTTCGGCAGAACCGGGGTTTGAACTCAGACTCTTACGCTTGCTAGGGAAGCACTTATTCTACTGGGCCATCTCTCCAGCCCCTGCTACAGGTTCTTGCTGCACAGCTCAGACTCATAGTGATCCTCCTGTATCAACCCCCACAGTGTGGCAGGCCTGGCACCGCATGCAGTACGGAGGATGAAACCCTGGTCCATGCACTTGTCAGACAGGCGCTTGGACCACTGAGCTATCTCCCTGACCCTTTCTAAAGGAAGTTAGAATAACCCCTCCCCACCTGAAATTCAAACACAATATGTGGAAAAAGTTCCTGCTATTAGTGCGGGCTCATGAGAATCGGGTCGGTAAGTGCATTTGCAGAATCCTGTTCTTAGGGGTCTGCGCTTGTCAGCATAGGAACCCCACCTGGAGGAGCCAAAGAAGCCAACAGCTCAATGTCTATGGAGAAGCCCTCACATACCACATCAGTTTTCAGAATTTATTTTTTCTCTTTGAGAAAATGACAAATAGTTGCCAAAGGAACACCAAACTAATACTGCTCTGAATTTGACAAGTTTGGAAAAGCTCCGTGCTGCCAGCAGGCATGCAGTTGTACACAGCAGGATGAGGCCTTTCGCAGTGCTTTTGAGCAGGGTGACTAAGCTGCACCAACTGTGTGCACTTGGGGCACACAGTTCTGTTTCACAAGTTCAAAAGTGATTACAGGCATGATGTCTAAGGTCTTTAGTGGAAAATATAGACAGACAGACAGACAGACAGACAGACAGACAGACAGACAGATAGATTGCTGTTGACAGGGTTGATTGCAATGGAAAATTCTTGCTACTTGCTTAAAAAGATACATCCCATTTATGACAAAGCCTACTGAACCCAAAGCCTAGAGCTCCATGGAGGTTTACACTGCATAAACTGCAGAGCCCGAGCACTGTATCCTTCATAGCTCCACTCTTCCTGCCGTGACTCTACACAGCTCCAGCGCCTCCTGGACCACTGGTGTCCTGCTGCTCTATTCTCAGTAGCACTAAAATAACTCAACTCTGGTCAGTGACAAGGTGCGTCCGCAATGCCCTCTGCTCACACACAACATTCCAATCCTTGGCTCGCACATGTACCTTTCTATGGTGTCCTTCACACCCTGGAGAGAAAGAAGCAAACATGAGTTAACAAAGTGTGGACGTGCCTCACTGATAAAGTTCTGTCATTTTTCACAAGCCCTAATATGCTGAGAATGGAGATTTTCCCGGTGTGAAAGAGAAAAAGCAGGGTAACACTCGATCCTCCCATCCCATTGCGGCCCATGAGATGACTGAAATAATATACACGGTTCTTTCACTTACATTACAGATGCCTACAATGATTCACTATTATTTTCTAGGTATCAATGAGCTTTGCAGACACAGAGATAAATAATAGTTCCAGAAAAAATATACATGGTTTTTGCTGAAGGAACAAGTAAACAAGTGTTTCAAGAAATGCCTCTTCTAAGGGCCAGGGAGATGGCTCAGTAGAATAAGTGCTTCCCTGGCAAGCACAAGGCCCTGAATTCAATCCCTGGTTTGGGAAAAAAAAAAGAAATGTCTCTTCTCATTTTACATGTTAACTAATTCTATTTTTACTTAACTTTGCTAGTAAATAAAGTTTAATATAGTCAATATTGAAGAATTCATTAGGATGAAAAGTATGATGTGTGATATTCAAAACCAAATGTGACTTCTTCTCTCCCATAATCCATTGCCCTAAAATTTATCATGTCTATCATGTCAGGATTGGCCTCTAGCATAATACTCTAGTCACTTTTGGAAGTAGAAGAGACCGATGCAGAATTCAATTTAGTTTAACCCTTGCCTGAAGTGTTTACATAGAAGCAGCTTTGGCTAAGTTTCTCCATTCCTCATTCCTTCCCTTGCCCTATCAGAACTTCACAAACATACAGGAGATAGAACTCATTTATGACAATAAGATACAGACTACTTGCCCATGCTTAGCCATAAATCCTTCTTCCCAAGACCCCCAACTATAGGATGTAGGGGCACCACATTCCTGCAGTGACTGCACCTACACGATATAGGGGGCACTACCTTCCTGCTCAGTTGCCATAGCAACTAAGAAACTATAAAAGCAGGTACAGAACAAAGACCTGGGCCTTGGCGTCTTCCCAGATGAGGTGGGGAGCTCATAGGTACTGCCTAATTAATAAAAGTTTCTGTAACTCCTTTTAATTTGGCCTCTCGCAGGCAATATATTCACACTGAACTGTTCGGATCTTAATATTCACCCTGAATTGCAAGCTGCATTAGCCCAGTATACCCCACACTCTTTGTGGGTTTTGTCCACGTTTTCATTTATCATTGTACATATGCTTTTCTTTGCAGAGAAGTATGAGGAAGCGCTTGATGTTCTTCACTGTGGACTTCCTCCTGCTTGGCAAAGTTATTAGCAAGAAATAAGGCAAGAGCTGCCTCCACCACACTTACACATGCACATACACACATACATACACAGTTTTACTCTTCATAAGAGCACTCATATTGTTCATAACATAAACCAATAAATTATGTTTAAAGGTAAAAGGGGTCTATTGTGCGAAGTTTAAGTGCAGCAACTGCTGACTTAGACCTCACAGTTATGTTTAGGGGTGGCTCACCATCTTTCTTGAAATTCATGAAATGCACAAGGAGGAAATATGACTCTCCTATTAATAGTTTTACAGAAAGAAGAACTCTTCCTTTAAGTTTTACCAAAAGGTTTCCAGCCTGTATGGCGCCCTCTGTGTTAGATCAGGCAGCCATGTTAAAATCCACCTGTGTTGCTGCTCCAATCACAGGATCTGTATAGAGTCACTAAACTAGGATTAAGGGGCACACACTTCTGGATGTGCCAATGGCTCACACATAGCAACAGCAGAGGTGCACAGAGCCCATCATAACCTTGATTCTCTGCATGATGTTCATTTCAAACTGAGTTGGATGAGAACAGAATTAAATTCAGTGCTTAGCTTCAGTGTTGACCTCATTGGTTTGTTTCCCGTCCAGCTCAGTTTGGGGCCTGAAGTATGAAAAGAATTGAGTGTGTGAACCAAGGCACCACTGTATACTTTCTTGACTTTCACCTGGAATTACCACATTCAGCCTTCCTTCAAAGTCTCTCCTTACTGTCATAGAATTAAAAAAAAAAAAAAAAACAGTGAGGGTAAGTATACAAGAGGATCACACTCAGAGCAAGGTGGCTGTAGTAGAAAGCTTCTGAGTACCAGATGACTGTGGGGAACCGTGATTGTAAATGCTAGGATTCTATCTTGTTCTTGAAATTCACCAAGGACTAGCAAAGGAGTCCAAAGCTCTGTATGTACATGTGTGCCAGGGAAGAGCTGATGCAAACATGCTTTCAGAATCCCCCGTTTCAGAGTTGTGAAAAGCATAACTGTGGAGCAATGGGATATTCCATGTGGGGAGAACACCCCATTTATTAGACATGATCGCCCGGAAAATTATTGATAGCAGATTATATTCTAGCAGCTCGACATCAATATGAAAAGAAACATAATGCCAAACAGAGGCCAAACATGGTTTAAACAGGATGATGGACTTGGCCCCAACCCAAGGGCATGCTGAGGCAGCAATTGAGACTGGGTGCAGTGGTGCACGCCTCTAATCCCAGCTCTTGGGAGGCTATAAACAGGCAGATCAGTACAAGTCTGATCTAGTAGCGAGACCCTGAACCCCCTGTAGACCCTTCAATAAATACAAAAACAAAACAAAAAGTACACCATGGACCATCAGGGCTAAACCCATTGTGCTCAGAGGGCCGCACATCTGGCTAACAGAAGCCTCTGCTGTCTTCAGAGCCTGCAGTGCTCTTTCTCTTTGACACAGTAACATTTTCCTGTTCATTTTCTTCTTCCCCTTTGAAAAACCTTTGTGTCTGCATTTACACTTACTGGATAACTCGATAAAATCTTCCAGACTTAAGGTGTATTAATGTCTTTTATCTGAATTTCAACCTACTGCATTCCATATGATGTTGGCAGTAGTGCTGAATATGATGTTGGCATTATATGTATGACACGCATATAGTATGTATCACATTTTCCTTATGCAATCGATTATTGATGGATATACATGCTGCTTCCAGAACGTAGCTATTAGGAATTGTGCTGCTATAAACGCTGTTGTGCGTGGGCTGTTATAATATGATATCTTAAGCCTTTTGGGAAAGATACCTACGAGGGGACTAGCTGGGTTGTATGGAATTTCCAATTTTAATTTTTTAAGAAATCTCTATATTGATGTCCATGGGGATTGGATCATATCATACTAAAAAAGTTGCTGTTCAGCAAAAGATTCAATTAATAAAGTACAAGGATAACCTATAGAATAAGTTAAAAAATGGACCACCTACTCCTCAGACAAAGGACTAATATCTATAAGAAATAAAGAATCCCAAAAATTTAGACCACCTAAAATGAAAGATCCACTCAAGAAATGGGCAAAAAAAAGAACAATAACAACAACAACAACAAAAAAAACAAAACCAGACACTTCACATAAGAGGAAGTACAATGGTACACTAATATATTTTTAAAAGTTCAACATCTCTGACCATCAGAGAAATGCAAATTAAAACTATATCTTACTCAGAAAAGAATATCAAACATCAAGAAATAAAACTATAACAAATGCTGGCATGACTATGGTGAAAAAAGAATCTTACATTATTGATGAAACTGTGAACTAATCTTTATTCTAGCAGTGCCTGTTGTATTTCACTGTTTTCTTTAATTTTAATTTTTTTGTGTATTTAGTACAGAGCCTACAGGGTTTCACTATATAGTTCAGACTATTCATGGTGATTCTCCTGTTTTCAGCTTCCCAAGCTCTGGGATTATGGATGTGTGCCACCGTGCCCAGTCTCAATTCCCATCTCAGTCTCAATTGCCCTCTCAGCATGCCCCAGGGGAGGGACCGGCATGGCTCACTGAGGATTGAATTCCAGCCACTGCGTTCCACCTAAGCAGGCACTTTAGTGCACTGAGCTATCTGGCCAGCCCTTAATTTTAAATTTAATACTTAACTTTATATTTGTTGCTTTAACTTTTGACTGTTACTAATACACTGTGCAGTACATAATGAATACATTTACCGTAGGGGATTGGTACATGAACATAACAAGTTTCAATTATTTTTTCCTTCTTTTTTCAACCCCCTTTTATTGTTCCAGCATCAGCTTCACTTATTTATAAGAATGTATAAAGTTAATTATCTTTGGTACAGATTAAAAAACACACTAATAGGCAAAAAATACATATATAAGACATGTAGGACAATTATACTAATTCAAGATATACTTTTTAGTGGGCTGGGGAGATGGCTCAGTAAAATAAACACTTCCCTGGCAAGCACAAGGGCCTGAATTCAGTCCCCGGTTCCACCAAAAAATTAAAATTAAAATTTAAAAAAAGATATACTTTTAGCTACATTGTGCTAAATTAAAACAATTTTTCTCTTCTCTCTTTGTCTGCCTTTTATTTGTATTTTGTATATTATATATACTACATATATAAATAACTTTTTCCATATAAGAGAAACCCTAAGCCGTATAATGGGTAAGCTTGTGTATCTGCTTTACTTCACCTCACATCGTGGTCTCAAGGTGCATCCGTGTTCCTACAAACGACCCAAGCGGGGAGGGCTGCCTAGCTGGAAGACGTACAGGAGCAGCACCATCATCCTACAGAGAGCTCTTCCTAGGAGTTACCCCTAACAAATCTCATTTACTCGTTATAAAATTGTCTTAATTAAATATGCTTCTTGTCGTCTAATAATTCTGAGAAGCAGGAAAATTCAGTGTCTACGTACAGAGGAAAATAAATTTGAATTTTCAGTTGTTTAATACAATGCCATTAGTCACATAGAAAGGAAAACGTGAGGCAATTGCTGGTTGAATGATTTTTCTGATGGGTCTCTCCAAGCGTGGACATGGTTCTAAAATCCTTTCTCTCTTT
>NW_004524722.1:6149170-6160216 GCF_000260255.1 Octodon degus | reverse complement strand
GTACTGGAAAAAAAAAAAAAAAAGAACAAGAAAGAAAGAAAAAAGAAAGAAAGGAAGAAAGAAAGAAAAAAGAAAGAAAGAAAGAAAGAAGGAAGGAAGGAAGGAAGGAAGGAAGGAAGGAAGGAAGAAAGAAAGAAAGAAAGAAAGAAAGAAAGAAAGAAAGAAAGAAAGAAAGAAAGAAAGAAAGAAAGAAAGAGGATAGTGTGGTCTGCTAAGCCGACCTGGGCAGGCAGAGGGAGCACGCCGGCCAGAGAAGCCAGCTCTGTGGGGAACTTTGACTCCTTTCCCTCGGCCGGCTCACACCCATCTATGCGGTCCGATGTAAATAAGTCCAAAGTGGAAGAATAACAAAATGGAGGTAGAATTTTAGTATCATTTGCGTAACAAAAAAGCTTATAACAGTAAACCAGAGCGATGGTGATACGTGTTACACAGCAGAACCGTGGTGCTGCTGCGTCCTGTGTAAACACACAGCCTCCCTCCCCATCTTGCAGCTCTGCAGGAGACGCTGGGAAATAACCTGTTAGTCATATGTTGGCTACATTTGGAGAGGGAAGCAAAATGAAAGAATCGGAAAAATGGAAATAATTGGTCACCTGGCAAACACAGAAAAATAGGCAGGGTGACTGCATCCTTTGCTGTTGCTACTACAGCAAATGACTACCAGTTTAGTGGCTTAAAGCAACACACATTTATTATCTTCCCAGTCCACATTTCACTAATCCGAAATGAAATTCACAGAGTAGAACAAAGGTATTGGCAGAGCTGTTCCCCTTCCGGGAGGCCCTGGGGAGAAATCATTTTCTTTCTTTTTCCAGCTTCCAGAGGTGATTTGTGGCCCCACTTCAGCTCCAAAGTGAGCAAAGCCATTGCTGCTTGAGTGATTTTTCTGACGGCTCCCTCCGAGCATGGACATGAGTTCTAAACTCCTTTCATATTTAATGCCTTATCCCTTCTCAGCCTTATCACTCCTCATAAATGAAATTGCTCAGGATTTGGGGATTAAATTTGGCTGTTCATAATGGTTTATCAATTAGCAATCATAATTCCATCTGTAACTGGAATTCTCTTTTGCATTCTAACCGAACATACTCAGAGGTGCCAGATGTTAGACACAGATGTCTTTGGGAAGTGGCAATGCAAGCTAAAGACAGTACTCAGAGCCTTGTGAAAGTGAAGAAATGAACCACTTCTGAATACCAAGAAAGAGATGATTTTTTTAAAGCTTCAAGCAGAAATCTCTCAATAAACTTTCTCAGTTAAGAAGGCAGGCCAGATAGCTCAGTGGATTAAAGTGCCTCCTTAGGCAGACTGAGCAGCTGGGGTTCGGATCTCTGGCCTGCCATACTGGACCCACCCTCAGGCCACGCTAAGAGGGTGTTTAAGACTGGGTGTGGTGGTGTGCACCTGTAATCCCAGGGCTTGAGAGGCTGAAAACAGGAGAATCACTATGAGTTCAATCTATGTAGTGAGACCCTGTAGACTTGTACTAAATACATTTTTAAAAAGCTAAAAAAAATTAAAAGTGAATTTCTAGTTGAAAAAAAAAATTCTAGTTGAGACCAAGGCTGGTCTTACCTACCTGTAATCTCAGCCATTTGGGAGGCTCAGGCAGGAGGCTTACAACTCTGAAGTCAGCCTGGGTAATTTAGAGAGACCCTGACTCAAAATGAAAAACAACTTTAAAGGAGCGCAGTGATACAGTGCTTCCCTCCATTCATACAGCCCTATGTTCAATCTCCAGGACAGAAAATAAAAAAGGTTTTCTCAATTTATTAAAATCCCTAAGGAAAAAGAAATGCGATGGCTTTCCTGTCTGGTAAACTTCTTGGATAGGTAAAGCAGCTATACGACAAACATCAGATTAAAGGTAGTATCTTCCTTCCTACTAAACCAGGATAGGTCCACGTTCACCAGCAGTATGCGCAGAAAGAAGTACATGGACATAGTGAGGGGAAAACGGAGAAAGCTTCATGACTGAGTCTTTAAGTGATTTGAGGGTTTATTGGAGGACACATCACTGGAATCCAATAGATGAGAAGCCCGTAACAAACAGACTCTGCCAAAGAAACCAAGAGTTCAGCTAAGAAAGCTTTGGACCATTCAGGAGATAACTCCTACTCTCCAAGCTTTCAGCACCAGGAAGTAGGCTGAGAAGGCTGGCTGCCCACAGGACGGGTACTTCGTAGTTTCCAACTCTCATTTTAGCTTGTGATCTGGGCAGAAAAGAGAGGTATATAAAGATTAGTTTTCCTGTGCCTACAGGAGGAACGGATGGAAGTATTCTTACTACAGGGTCAAGAATCTTCTCCCAAATCCAGAATTTAGAGCATTTCTCTCAGATTCCATTGTGGTTCTAATAACAGAATATTGCAGATGGGTAAATTATAATATATATAAGTTTTTTCTTGGCATGGTGACACACGGTCATCCTCCCAACACTCGGGGGCGCTTGAATATGAGGATCACTGCTGATTTGCAGCCAACCTGGGCCACTTACTGCATTCAAGGTCAGCCTGCACTACACAATGAGACTTTGTCTCAGGGAAAAAAAAAAGTAGTTTATTTGGCTTAGAGTTCTGAAAGGTCAAGTCCAAACCTGAGAGGCCACATCTGGTGAGTGTCTTATTGCTATGTCATAATGTGGTGGTTGCATAGACAAAGGACATGAAACAGGGAGAGTTGGAGGGATGCTGAGGTTCCCCTTTATACCCGCCTCACTATAGATGTCTCTTCCCATAATAAGGGTTGCAGTTGATTGATGAGGTTGCTGTTCCTGTGACCCAGTCACCAGTGGTTCCATCTCTTCATATCACCACAATGGCAGTTAAATTTTAACACCAGTGTCTGACAGCACATTGAAGCAATAACGCTTCCAAACGGCTACCCAGTGGGGGGTCCACGAGTCTTATGAAGGCTGCCTGTCATGGGTTTGATATATTTCACCATTAAAAAAATTTAAGAAAGCTGAGGAAAGAGGATCACTGTGAGTTTGATGCCAGCCTGGGATACAAAGAAAGTTCAAGGTCAGCCTGAAATGAATAGTGAAATCTTGTCTTGAAAAGAAAAAATAAAAATGGTTAAATGTCCCTATTAACATTATTAAAGAATGAGTAACAAATGGATTTCCTTTTAATTATAAGTTTTTGGATTAAAAAAAAAAAGCACAACCAAATCTATTGAAAGGATCTTGTATGTCACTTGAAGAGCCTGTGTTGGATGGAGCATCTCAAACAGACTGTGAGGCTTCTCCTGTGGGGACTTGGGTGTGGTCTATATGTGGAGAAAAGGAGCCAAGAGATATTAAGTGACCAAGGTGAAGATGGTGACAGAGACAATATTCACTTGACACAAGTCTGCGACACTTCCTGTATTGCTCAGTTCCCTGGTGCTTAGCTGGGGTCCATGAGCCCACCTGTGAGCAAACTGCTGAGTCACCCCAAGATGAAGGGGATGACTGAGCGCTCTGACTGGCCCTCACCTCCTGCCTGGCACTGGCAACTCTGAAAAAAGTACATGCTGCTAGGACAACATCACAAGATGGACGTGATAGCTGGGAAAATGAAACTCCTGATGTCAGAGGTACCTGGGACAAGTTCATGGTCTCCAAAACCAAAGAATGAATTTTAGGAACTAACGGAGGTTAAGAGCAGAATATATTTATTGGAGGAAAGAAAGCTTCTATCCTAGAGCTAGAAGAACAGAAGGAGGTCCCCAAGCAGATTGTACCCAGGAAGCTGTCTTTTCCAAGAACTTTTATAGAGTAATATCATGCAGTGAGGTGGGTGTCTAAAGTGGTAGAAAACATGGGAACTCGCCTAGGTGAGCATAAAATAGGACAAAACTATAATCAACCAATGAGATTACAAGCACCACTGCTCGGACAAAATTGATTAAATCCAGTACCAAATGAAGAAGAGAGTCACATGCAAGCAAGCATGAATACGTGACAGGGTCTCTTCTTGTTGGGGGTTGGGTTAGTGACTCTTGGGCTCTTTCAAGGTGATTGATATCTATTTAAAATATCAATCCTTGGGGCCAGGAGTTGGCTCAGAGGGATAAGCGCTTCCCTGGCAAGCCCAAGGGCCTAAGTTCAATCCCTGATTCTGCAAAATAAATTAAATACATAAAAAATAAATAAATAAAATTAGATATCAATCCTTGATGCCCATCCCTAGGGAAGTACATGGCTATATTTGTTTACTCTTTTGTTTTGAGGTCTGGCCCACAGCAGAGAGATTCTATCTCTGCCAAAATTGCAAAGTCACTTTGTCTTCCATATTGCCCTTGAGGGCCTGGCCCTGCCTGACTGCCTATATTATTTCTATCTAATTTAGCTGCCTACAACAGAAGAATCGAGGACGCCTGAGCTGCTAGAAGAAAAACAGATCTTGTTTATGCCCACTAGATTGTAAAAGAAAAAGTAATGAACCCAGTTGATAATTCACTGAAAGTGTGTGATCTGTCACCATAAGGTGGCTGACACCACCCTTTTACATGTCCATTCTGAGGTGACCATGAGCACACAGTGGCAGATGTTAAGAAATCAGGGAATGCATGAGTGTGACTCTCAAAGGAAAAGACGAAGCTGGAGATGCCAACTTGGAAGCCATCATAATTTATAGAACTCAAAGTCATACAATGAACTGTAAGTAGGGAAATGTAGCTCAAGCAAAGGACATAGAGGGGACCGGGGAGATAGCTCAGTAGAATAAGCACTTGCCTGGCAAGTGCAAGGTCCTGAGTTCAATCCCTGGTACCACAAAAAAAAAAAAAAAAAAAAAAAAAAAAAAAAAAACTGTTAAAAAAATAAAATAAATTTAAAAAAATAAATAAAAAGAAAAGGACATAGAATCACACTACAGTGGCTTGTTTCAACCTTCTCATGTCTAGATATGTGTGCTGTACATAATTTTTTCTGTTTTCCATGTAACCCCCTAACTTGCTCTTTGTCCATGTGTTCAGCCTGGAGATTCAACTCTATGGGTAGCCCCTGTGTCTATGACAGTTGGCCATTTTACTGAATGACTGAGATGATTTTTTTTTTACATATAATGTTTAACATTTGTTATACATAAAATGTAATCGGTATCAACCTTAATATTTTCAACAGTTTAGCTTTAAAAAAGCACTTCATTACTTAGCATCCAATTGGATTGGTTTTTAAAAATCTTATAATGATAATCAGACATAACAATGGCCTTGATACACTCTTGGAAGGTAAATAGGAGAAGGCACAGGAGCCTCAGGAAATCCTGGAAGGCTTAGGGTATACCAACCTAAGACTCCCTCAGACTCTTCCCCAAGGCAACAAATGTTTGACTTAGAGTAACGGCTAACACTGAGAGCCTACACAATTCTGGACTATCTTTACAGAAGCTTCAGAGCATGGGTTGAATGGCTCAATATTATCGATTAAAACTAAATTTCCAAAAGATAGGGGTCAAAAATAAGAAAGTAAGGATCTGGGGAGATAGCTCAGTGGAATAAGTGTTTGCCTGGCAAGTGCAAGGTCCTGAATTCAATCCCTGGTACTGAAAAAAATAAAATAAAATAAATCAGAATATAAGGGAGTCGGGATTTGAATGCAGACTAATTTTATTTCCAAGTCCATATTGCTGAGCCAGAATATACTACCTTGTCTAAACTTGAGCAATTGTTGGCAAGTTCTGTTTGCTCCTAATAAAAGCAAACTACAAAGAGGCCTGGAGCTTTCTAAAGCCTTCCTTGAAATGGATAACATGCATACTGTCCCTGATCTGTTTGGTCTTCACTCCATATTTAATGGGGTTAAGTATGGGAGAAACTAAAACAGAGATTTGCCAGGAGGGTGTGGACACAGTGGGGAATATTTTTTGCCAAAGCAATAGGTAAGGAAAGTGAGAATGCTGGTATGGAGAATAACTCCAATGTGAGAACCACAGGTTCTGAGAGCTTTATGTTAAGCACCCTGGCAGGTCTATGCCCAACTCAGAGAATCAAAGAACAGGAAATGCCGATGAGTGCAACAGCTATCAAAACTGACGCCATATACCCTAAGAAGCTACACAAGATATTGATGATGTTGTCAGCACAGGCTAATGGAGCCACCCCATTTTGCTCACAGTATGAGTGGGGGTGAAATTGTAGTAGGAAGCTAAATTAGATAGAAATATTCTAAGAGTCAGACAGGGCCAGGCCCTCCAAGACAATATGGAAGGTAAGGTGACTTTGCAACTTTGGAAGAGACAGACACACCCTTATGGGCCAGATCATGAGACAAAAGAGTCAACAAATACAGTCACATACTTCCCTAGGGATGGGCATCAGAGATTAATATTCTAAATAGATATGAATCACCTTGGAGGGGCCGCTGAGATAGCTAAGTAGAATAAGCGCTTCTCTGGCAAGCACAAGGACCTGAGTTCAATCCCTGACCACAAAACAAAAAAACAAAACAAAACAAAAAATCATCCTGAAAGAGACCTAAAAGAGTCATTAACTCAACCCCTAACAGGAAGAAACCCTGTTCTATATTCACGCCTGCTTGCTACCTGACTCACTTCCCCATTTGGTACTGGATTTAATCAATTTTACCTAAGCAGTGGTGCTTGTAATATCATTAGTTGACCATAGTTTTGTCCACCTCATGCTCACCTAAGCAAGTTCCCACATTCTCCACCACCTAAAATTCATTCTTCACTTTTAGAGAACACGAACACATCCCAGGTACCTTACAGGTGAGGGTTTCATTTTCCCCTATATCAGTGTTGGCCCTGCAGTATAGTCAACACAAATATATTAAAATTAAAAAGAAATAGTCCCAATCACCATCTCCAGATGGCCAGGGCCGTTTTTCCAACTGCCATGAGAGTTAAGATGCTTTTGTGTAGGGCAATGGAGTATAGATGGTTTTCTAAACTGTATTCTACAGGTGAAACTGTCCTAGAGAATGCTCACCTGGGTGTAGTCATGGCTTCTCCACATTTATGCTTCCTTTATAGACAGAATATCTCTGGCAATAATGTCTCAAGGTCCAATACAGGCTACTCCTGCCTCTTCTTGCTGTGCCCCATGAATTTGCTCCATGCCTATGTTTTAGTCCTTCACTGTACCAGGTCCATATAAGTGTTCCTTGCCCCACATGTTCTTGCATTTCTCCCTTCCCCAGGATTTTTCTTTCCTGTGTTTAACTGATTTTCCCTCCTGTTCAACCTCTCTTTACCAAGTTTTAACCTTAAAGCACCTCCTTAGCATACACCACTTTCTGACATGTTCATGACTGTATATCCCCATCCTGAAGACAATGTTTTAATTTGATAATATTTAGTCATATTGCTTATCTGGTCACTATTTTGAACATTTCAAGGGACACTTGCACTTACGGTTCTCTGTGCGTGGAAGTAGCTTCCCAAGTGGAACCTGAGAAGGACATAAGGGTGTACTTACCATTCTGACCTAGACTCCCATCTTCTCTCAAGCCAAGGAGCACCAGGGCAGCAACTGAGGCCTAAAGAGCAATCGCAACTCTTCTCAGCAACTTCCCATGCTCCTTCCCAGATGATTTCATACAAGCAGTACTGGACTGCGTCCAGATCTTTTGCTATTAGTACAAGTTTGTGACACTAAATAATGACATGCGCATGAAGGAGACAACACACACACACAGCGCCTCTGGGTCACTTTTACTGTCCTTCCCCACTACCTCTCTGCCTCCTTCCCCAGATTCCTTTCCCGTCTCCACAGAGTCTGCCTCTCTGCTTCTTCTCTTCTCTTTCATTTGCTCTTTAAAGTACTTCTATTGTGGGTCCCTTGTGTGTGAGAAGCCATGCTGCTAGCCCAGAGAACCCTGAAGCCTCCGGAGAAACCCTTCTGAGTAAAGGAAACCAATGCATTCTGTCCTCCTGCCCTTTCTTGGCTCCACTAACAGCACACACATCCCATACCCTACCCCTACCCCTTACCACACACACCTCTTGTTTCTTAAGCCTCAGGATGCAGCTATCTGTGCTGCTAAAAGGTGTTAAAAATAGTCCCTCTTAAGTTTTCCCACCATTCATGTAACAATTTACTGTCCCGTTATTATGTTTATTAAACCATTTAGAAATAAAATAGTGGTGCAATGTGCCTTTTACTTGTGCACAATATGCATTGATTTCTTTTTTCCCATTCTCTGCTCTCTTCAACCCATCTTCCCTTCCTTACTTACAAAACTGTTTCCATTTTGTCCCTCCTTTTTTGTCTTCCTTTCTCATGTTTTCTTTTAACTCCCTTTCTTTCCCTCTCCCCTCTTCCTAGTTCCCCTTTCCTCCCAATTTATTTCACTATACCGATTACACATTTTGACTATTTATGAAATAAGAATCAAGAAATTGTCTCACATCAGAGAGACAATGCAATATTTACACAGTTGCCCAATTTATTTCTCTCTAGAGTATGGTCTCAAAGCCCATTCATTTAGCTATCAGTCTCAAGCTAATCCTGCTTTATGGCTGAGTAGTACTCCACTGAATTTTTAAAAACTTTTTATTTAAAGACAAAAATATTAAATAAGACATTTAAAATGATACACCTTTTAAAAAATTTTTCTCAATTGTTATTTAGCTTTATTCATAACCATAAACTTGGGTCTTTGGATATGGCTCAGTGGAATAAGCACTTCCCTGGCAAGTGCAAGGGCATGAGTTCAATCCCCGGTTCCACCAAAACAAAACAAACAAACAAACAAAAAACATAATCATAAACTTAACTCTGCAATCCAGGTACATTTGGAGGGAAGCAAGGAAAATATGGAACCCAAAGAGCTACGATAAGAGCAGAGATGATGGGGCGTTTTGAGCAGGGAGGGCGCAGGGTGCTCTTCTGAGCAATACACACAAGTCACACTTGTTAGAGCTGTCCACAGTCGACGATGACGATCTTCTTGCTGGTCTTGCCGTTCCTGGACCCGAAGCGCTCCATGGCCTCCACCGTGTTCATGCCCTCTTTCACCTTCCCGAAGACCACGTGCTTCCCGTCCAACCACTCGAGCTTGGTAGTGCAGATGAAAAACTGGGACCCATTTGTGTTTGGCCCAGCATTTGCCATGGACAGGATGCCCGGGCCTGTGTGCTTCAGGATGAAGTTCTCATCATCAAATTTCTCCCCGTAGATGGACTTGCTGCCTGTGCCATCGTGGCGTGTGAAGTCACCACCCTGGCAAATAAATCTTGGAATAATTCTGTGAAAGCAGGAGCCCTTATAACCAAATCCTTTCTCTCCAGTGCTCAGAGCACGAAAGTTTTCTACTGTCTTTGGAACTATCTCTGCAAATAGCTCGAAAAAGATGCGGCCCAAGGGCTCACCGTCGGCAGCGATATCGAAGAACACAGTGGGGGTGTCCACGGTTGGCAACAAATGACTAAGAGGATGGATAGACGCATCTGCAAAGCACATGATAGACATTTTTTAAAAATAAGATACAAAATTAACAATGGGTGTTACATTGCATATTACTGTACACAAAGTAGTTGCTCAGATGTCAAGTTATAATTATGCAAAATGTCAAAATAAAAATTTTTAACATTAACTGCTCACATAAAAAGTATAGAAAGGTATATCATCTTACCTATCCTGTATATATACATTTATGAGTTTTCCTATCCTTCTTTCTTTTCACTCTTTTCTCATCCCAATTGTTCATTTCCTTTCAGAAGTTTCTTTTCCTTTTACTGTATCTATTGTACCTTTCAGATTTTATTTGTTCAAGTTCTTACACTAGGGAGAAAATATGATGTTTACATATGGAGGTCTGATTTGTTCCCCTTGTGGGTATGACCACTAGTTACATTCAAGTACCTATAAAAGCCTCTACTGTATCTTTCCTTATAGCTGCATCATATTCCATTGTATAAAAATATCACATCATTTTTTATCCATTCCTGAGTTGATAGAGATCTGGGTAGTATCCAAGATATAGCATATCTTTGGTCATATCACATATGACCAAATGTGCTTCCATAACCGTGGGTGCACATGCATCACTGCAGCATTATGCATTTAATTCTTCTGGAAAAAGATCTGGGAGAGGAACAGCTGGTTTGAGAGCAACTTCCAAACCTAGTTTTTTGAGGGATCTCCATACTGATTTCCACAAACCTTATAGCAGTGCACACTACCATCAACAGTGGAAAAGGGTTCTTTTCTCCTCAGAGCCTCTTCTCGATTTGTTATTAGTTGATTTCTGTATGATAGACATTCTTCCTGGGATGAAATGGAATCTTGGTGTTGTCTTAAGTTTTGTTTCTCAAATGACCAATGATGTTGAACACATTTTCATATACTTATTTGCCACATGTATTTTAACATCGGAGAAATATGGCAATGTCTGTATTGGATATATGGCCCTTGGAAGATCAAATTAAAACTAATTACCTAATTTTTATTAATTAGCTGGCAACCTATGTTCTCCCCTCCCCATCTGGGAAGACACAAAAGGCCCAGTTCTTTGTTCCCCACTGCTTCTATAGTTTCTTTGCTGCTATGACAACCAGGCAGGAATGTGGTGCCCGCTATATCCTATAAGTGCTTCATAACAGTAGAAATGTGATTGCCCCTATATCCAATAGATACAAGGTCTCAGACAGAGGGGTTTATGGCTTCGTATGGGCAAATAGTCTGTCTTCTTATTGCCCCAAATAAGTCCTGTCTCCTTCTTATTTCCTACATGATTGTGAAGTTTCTGACAGGGTAGGGAAAGGAGTGAGGAATGGGGTAATTTACGCAAAACTACTTCTATGTAAATACTTCAGGCAGGAGTCAATCTATTATGGAATCCTGCCTCAGTCTCTTCTACTTCTAAAAGTGAATAGGGGACTGGGGAGGTGGTCAGTGGAATAAGTGCTTCCCTGGCAAGCACAAGGACCTGAGTTAAATCCCTGGTTCTGCCAAAAAATAAAAAAATAAAAATAAAAAACAACAACAACAAAAAAGAATAAAAGTGAATGGGAGGGGGGCCAGGAAGATAGCTCAGTAGAATAAGGGCCTGAGTTCAATTTCTGGTTCCATTAAAAAAAAAAAAAAAAAAAA
>NW_004524722.1:6141052-6148985 GCF_000260255.1 Octodon degus | reverse complement strand
TTTGAATTTTGGGGTCCTGCTTCTTAATTTATATATTGTAGATAGACGTCTTATGTAAGGGACTATTGGCTAAGATTTTTCCCAAATTGTGAGGATTTTCTTTTCACTCTGTTGGTGATTCCTTTTGATGTGCAAAATCTTTTCAATCACAGGAAATCCCAATTGTTGATTCTTTGAAGTATTTCCTGTGCATTTTGCTTTTTTTTCATGAATTCTCTGCCTACGCACGTCTTCAACAAATGTACCTGCTACCTCTTCCAGTAGAGTCCATGTTTCCCCCTACCTCCATTTCTTAGTTCCTGTCCAATTTAAAAAAGATCTAACTCCCTGTATTCTATGATGAGACTCTGCTTTTCATCCCTGGATGAACAAGAAGCATCATGATGGAAGTGACCTACTCTACCACTCAGGGCACCTGCTGCAGAGAGAACAGCCTAGGCATGGTCTTCAGTGCACATAAAGTTGCGTGCGAGTTTTCTCTCACTTTTCTCACTGGCAGAGGAGGCTGTAAAGACTAGAAACATGAGTCACTGTGGTCTTTCTTAAGAGGAATTCGTCATTTCCTTGAGAGTATGGGAAGCGATGAACTAAGATTCTTTCTGGAGCAAATGGGGACATTGGGAAGAAAATGGAACCAGAGAATTTGTACAGCATACAGTGAGTGAAGACATCCACTAGGTAGGCCAGGAAAGCAGGCAAATTGGATAAAATGCAACAGGCACATTTAAGGCAGGACACATCTTGGCCAGAGGCACAGAACAGAAAGGGTGTAGAAAAGTTTGAGGGTTTGGCCCACATAGTGTCACAGGCTTGGAACATCCCCAAGAATGAAAAATAAGAAACCCTCACCAGAAAAGGAAAAGTGAAAGTACTCATAGATGAGAATCACGTGGTGTGAAAATTGTAAAATGCAGAGTATCAGGCTGAGTCTAGAAGATCTCCAACAGGAGCTGGAGGAACAGTTAAAGGAAAGGGCCAAGGTCCAAAGATCAGAACTGTCAGACACCACAAATACATTGTATTTGAATTTCTTCTGCATGCTGTGACCCATAAGCCACATTTAGGTTGACAAGGAACACTCAAGGTAAAGGGTATTTGGAAGCATGCTCCATCACTTAATCCCAGTAGTCTTCTTCCCATGAATATTGCAATGGATTATTAGGTCTTAAGGCCTAGTAGTTGCCTTTCCTTTGGGAAGTCAGCCATAGCCATGGATTATCTACAGGACAAGTAATATTGGAATGTTGCTCAGACAGGGTTTCACAAAAGCTGTGGAAAAATTACAAGATGAGTGAGGGTCACAGTAAAACACCACCTGTGGTGTTCCAAGAGGATTTGGGCAAGATCTTTTTAAAGAAATGACTGGAAGAACTTCATTCAGGAGTCTTAAGGAGTAGTGCATTTGCAGAAACACACTGTGCATGTATTGGGAGAGAAGAACTATGGATCTCAACACCTGAGAAATGAGATGTGAAATATACGAAGACAGGGAAGCTTATGAAACTATGACTCCTTTTTAACCCAGTGACATCGAACATCCATTACCTTTGAAAGGTCAAAAATTCATCATAATAAGTGCAGGTGAAGGAGTCACACCCACGTCCATTTCCTCTCCAGTCTAGGGAAGGCAAGGGAACTGCCACTGGCTAGTGAATTGGTGACTAGGGTTGAATGGTTGCTACTCAATAATATGATCACAACCCCAGCAGATACTAATTTTCCCTCCACTCCTGTATCCACACTGGACACTGTTCTATATTCCCTAATTGCCTGCTATCTTCTCTACAGCCCCCAGCTACACCCTTCAACTAACTTTTTTCACTACACCCTGCTCCCATTTGGCTGCTATTAGTGCCTGAGCCCAGTCGTACTGTATGCTAGGTCAGTGCTCTTCCATGGAGCACATCTCCAACTCTCTAAAAATTTGAGTCAAAGACCCCCTAACTTGCTAAGCTGCTCTGCCTGGATTTGAACTTGCAGTCTCTCTGCCTCAGCCTTCTGAGTAGTAGGATTATAGGCAGGCATGGATCATTGCACCCTCTTAGCACTACTGACCTTGATGAGATTGGAGATACTGTCTCAGATCAGGAGCTTGAAACACCATCTTCTGTCTCTTAGGGCAAATTCTTGGTTTCTGCACAGTCAATGACTTACTCCTAGGAAGGAATAAATGAACTTCATATCTCATAACGTTGTCTTTCAAACACCACCTACATCTATTATTTAATTTCATTTTTGCACATAAAATTTCCTCACTGGTGATTTCAGGAAAGGAAAAGGAAAACTACTGATTCTGACGTCATCAGAAACATATCTGCCTTTTTAACAATTTGTTATGACCTTTGGAGGATCATGACCAGTCAGAAGTAGAGTTCTCACTGCTGAACGATTTTAGAACAATCCCCCAAACCCTCACCTGATATTAAAACACCATAATGTATGGAAGAGTTCATGCCATGGGTGCAGGCTCTGGAGAATGGTTGGTCAGTGCATTTGCAGTATCCAGCTCTTAGGAGTCTGGGCTTATCAGCACAGGAGCCCTACCTGGAGGAGCCCAAGAAATTCACAGCTCATTCCCTATGGAAAGGTGCTCAGATGCCATCTGAGATTTCAAGATTTGTTTTTTTCTCTGGGAAAATTACAAATACTTGGCAAGTAAACACAAATCTAATACTGCTCTGAATTCCAGAAGTTTGGAAAAAGTCTGTGCTGCCAGGCAGGTGTGCAACTGTACACAGCAGAATGAGGCCTTTCCTAGTTGTTCTCAACAATATGACAGAGGTGCATTAACTGTTTACATTTGGGTCAAAATTCTGGTTCCCGGACTCAAGTGTGATTTTAGATGTGATGTCTACCATTGCTAGTGGAAAAACATAAATTGCTGTATGTAGGCTTGATTACCATGGACAATTCTTGGTACTTGGTAAAGAAGGTGTATTTAATCTATGATAAAGCAAGCACGTATTGAATATAAAGCTTAGAGTCACATGGAAGTTCACAGTGAATAAAACACAGAGGCCAACGAGGTGGAGAATGTGCCATGATATCCTCAATACCACTAGTGTTCCTGCCCTGACTCCACACAACTCCAGCGCCTGCAGTACAATTTGGGTCCTGCGGCTCTATTCTCAGTAGGACTAAAATAACTGAACTCTGGTCAGTGACAAGGTGCATCCATAATGCCTTCTTCTCGCACACAACATTTGAATCCTTGGCTTCGCACACGTACCTTTCTATGGTGTCCTTCACACCCTGGAGAGAAAGAAGCAAACATGAGTTAACAAGTTGTGGACGTGCCTCCCTGACAAAGTTCTATCATTTTTCACAAGCCCTAATATGCTGCGAATGGAGATTTTCCCAGTGTGACAGAGAAAAAAGCAAGGTAAGACTCAATCCACCCACCCCATGGCTGCCTGAGAGATGACTGATATAATACATGATTGTTTCACTTACTTTACAGATGCCTACAATGATTCACGATTATTTTCTAGGTATCAACAAGCTCTGTAGAATCAGAAATAAACCAATAATAATTCCAGAAAAAATGTACATTGCTTTTGCTGAAGGAACAAGTAAACAAGTGTTTCAAGAAATGCCTCTTCTCATTTTACATGTTAACTAATTCTATGTTTGCTTAGCTTTGCCAGTTCAACGCAGTTTAATACCTTCAATATTGAAGAAGCCATAGGATGAAAAATAGGATGTGTAATATTCAAAACCAATCATGACTTCTTGTCTCGCATAATCCATTGCCCTAAAATTTATAACATTCACCCTGAATTCCAGGCTGCCTTAGCTCAGTGTACCCCATACTCTTCATGGTTTTGGGCCATTTATTCATGTACATTGTACATATACTTTTGTTTGCAGAGAAATATGAGGATGCACTTGGTGTTCTTCACTGTAGACTTCTTCCAGCTTTTAACAGTTATTAGCAAGAAATAAGGCAAGAGCTGCATCCACCACACATACACATGTACGTACACACATGCATACAGAGTTTTGCTCCTCACAAGAATGCACTTATATAGTTCAGAACATAAACCAACAAATTATGTTACAAGTTAAAAATGGGCTATTGTAGGAAGTTATAACTACAGCAACTGCTGACTTATACTGCACAGTTATGTTTAGGGGTGGCTCTCCATCTTTCTTGAAATTCACAAATTGCACATGAAGGAAAAATGACTCCTTATAACAGCTGTGCAGAAATAAGAACTCGTCCTCTAAGTTTTGCCAAGAGGTTTCCAGCCTGTATGGCGCCCTCTGTGTTAGATCAGACAGCCACCTGAAAATCCAGCTGTGCCGCTGCTCCAATAATGGGACCTCGAGTGGGTCCCTAAGTTTAGGATTAAAAGGCATACACTTCCGGATGTGCCAACCGTGCACACATAGCAGCAGCAGAGGTTCACAGAGCCCAGCGGATGAGCCATAGCCAGCTTGAAGTCAGCTGGGGCTTAGAAAGGGCTCCCTACCCCACTGCTCCTCCAGGTGGATGGAGGACCTCCTTGGAATGGGGTGCAGCCTCTGCTTAAGGGCAGAGCTCAGCTAAAGATGCCCTGACACTCAAGGGAAGTGCAGAATGCCACCCTGAGCAGTGGGGCTTCCTTTGACTCTAAACTCAGCAGGGACATCAGTACCTACAGGAAAATAACCACATAGAAAGTGAGAAAAAACCTTTTTAGAGGATAAAAGGATGAGAATCCAGGATAAAAAAAATACTATTGTAGGGCAGGGGGTGTAGCTCAGTGGTGTAAGGGACTGCCTGCCAAGTGCAAAGACCAGGCTTCAATCCCCCGCACCACATGCCTGCTGTCCCTGGGCGGAGCCAGCCACCAAAACTGGATGTGATGGTGCACACCTGTAATCTCAGTGCTGGGGAGGCTGAAACAGGAGACTCACTATAAGTCTGAGCTGTATATAGAGACCCTGTGCCAAGTAAATATATAAAATTTAAAAAAATGCAATTGTATCTATTATTATATTATATAATACATATATTGTTAATATAATAATTTTTTTTGGCTGGCTCAGGCTGCCTCAATGGCAGGTCTGATAAGGCAGGTGGAGATGGGGATCTACTGGGGTTCCCTGTGCCTGACTGGGTTTTCCAGAGTAGGCACTTAAATAATTGAGCTAACCCTGAAGCCACCTCCAAAAATTATTAAAAATGTCAATTTTACAATTGAAATGAATGAGAAATACAAGGACAAAAAATGTATGACCCAACTCAGGAAAAATACAAAAAGAATAAACTGAAAATGACTGTGAATGACCCTAGATATTGGCATTCAGAGATAAAAACTTCCAAGGAACTATTCTAAGCAGATTAAAAAAAAAATCTAAGGACCGCTATGCCAGAGGCAATCAGGCACGACAATAACCCAAAGTAGAGATTTTGCAGTAAGGAGATGCTTAAAAATGAAAATTTTCAGATGTTTAATTAAAATAATAAAAATAAAATATTATTAGATGGGATTAACAGCAGATTAAGATAGCAGAGGAAATGTTGACCGAGCATGAAGATGGCTCTGAAGAAAATTTTCAGTCAAGAATGGAGATCTACAGCTCAGTGGTGCAGTGCTTGACTTCGGTATGAAAAGGAATGAGGCTTAAGGAAGAAATATTTTGGCTGGGATCATAGCTCAGGGTACAGCCCTACAAGCATAAGTCCTTCATTCGATGCCAGGTACACACACACACACACACACACACACACACACAAAGGGAGCAGTACAGCAAAGGTGAAACCCATGTGTGGGGCCATGTATGTAATGCCAGCACAGTGAAAGACTGAGGTATGAAGATCACAAGTTCAAGCCCAGCTATGGCATTTTGGGACTCAGTGAGACTTCAACTCAAAATAAACAATAAAAAAGAGTTCCAGAGATCGAACTCAGTTTGAAAAACAAAACAAAAGACTGTAATGTTGAAGACAGCTTCACTGACATAAGACATGTGAGCCAACATCAACATAAATGTCCACATATGTATGCAGTGGGTGTTCCTGTAGATAAAAGAGAAAGCAGATGAAGAAACACACAAAAAACTTTTCCAAATTCAATAAAAGATATTAATAAAACACTGATGTTCAATGGACCAGATTACACAAACAAAATGATTTCAGTGCAATACAGACAGGCTTATGGCAATCAAAATCAGAGAGAAGGGGCTAGAAATGTCTCTCGGTGGTCAGGGGCTCCTGAGAGAGGGAGAAGCCCTGAGCTCCATCACCAGAACTTCACGGCCAAGTTAAATTAACCAATTCAAAAAAAAAAAAGGAAAATATGGTAACATGGTAAAACAGTAGGAGAAAGAACAACCCTGACAGAAGAAAAGCCATCAAAACAGTTAATGTCGGGCTGGGGAGATAGCTCAGTAGAATAAGCGCTTGCCTGGCAAGTGCAGGGTCCTGAGTTCAATCCCTGGTACCATTAAAAAAAAAATCAAAGCAGTTAATATCTAACGGCTCGTCTGACAGAAGAGAGGCCAGAAAGACTAGACTGAGGTACACACAACAAGAAAAGAATCTGTCAACTGAGTACTGAATAAGGAGAAACACTCCTTCTACACAAAGGTACAAAGATGCATTTCCTGAAGAAAAAAAAAAAGATAGTTTAATGATGTCAGATGAACTTTACAATTTTATTTCTTACATTGCACAAGAAGGCCCATTCTCAGCACTTCTATCCAGTATGGCACAGGAAGTTCCAGCCTAAGGAACTAGGGAGATGGACAACGATTGTCCAGAATGGAAGGAAAGAAATTCAACTGCCCTTACTCTCTGACAGTGTGACATTACAGAAAACGCTGACAGTTCCACCAAAACACCTTTTAGGGCTCATAAATAACTTCAGTAAGTAAGGCTGGCCAAATAGCTCAGTGGGTTAAAGTGCCTGCAAGCAGGCGCAAGGGCCAGCAGTTCGATTCCCAGGCGCTTAAAAAGGTGGATCACTATGAGTCTGATCTAGTAGTGAGACCCTGAACACCCTGTAGACCCTTCCCTAAAATAAAAAAGTAAATAAAGAAATTGAACAAAGATGTGACAGATCTGGACACTGCAAACTCTGAAACACTGATGATAGAAGTCCAAGAAGCAAACAAGTGGATATTGATGGCTGATTTAACATTAGCAAGTGTCCATACTATGTATTATAAACTATAGCTTCAATGTAATCATATCAAAATTTCAACACCTTTTATAGAAATACAGAAAACAATCATATAACATATATGGAAAGTCTACATAAAAGAGCTCCAAAGTGAAGCTGGATGCATCATTATAATACCTCATTTTTTAAATCTACTACAAAACTATGGTAATTAACACACATGGCATTGGCATTTAAAACAGACATACAGGACAATGTGGAAAAAAGTTCTAAGAAACTGAAATGAATGTATTTAGAATTAGTTGAATTTTGATCAGGGTATCAAGAGTACATGTGGAAGGGACTATGTCTTGAATAAGCTGCACTGGGATAACTGCACATTTGCAGGCTACACAATAAAATGTCACCATACATCTCAATCTACATGTAACATTCAACTAAAAATGTATGAAGATGGAAAACATAACAAACATAGGAGAACCTGTACTGTATCAACATGTAACTCAGTTGTGCTCCAAATTTGCTGATCAAGAAGATTATGGAGCCACAGAGAAATGTGTTTGAGGATCTAAAGTGAGCCTGGGGAGAGTCACATGGAAAGAAAAAACATTTTCTCAAGCTTTCACAGAGCAAATTGGTCAAGGAATGGCCGTGACTCATCCTCATGTCAGACACTGACAAAAGGATGTACAAAGGGTGGTACAGGGCTACAGGATAAATCCTGAGAGTACTTGGCTGACCTTACCAGATACAAAAGTTACATTTCTGGGTATATAGGTCTTGCTATATCTTGGTCTTAGCCATCCAGCAGAAAAGTATAA
>NW_004524722.1:6125015-6140631 GCF_000260255.1 Octodon degus | reverse complement strand
ATATAAAAAAAGAAAAATATAACAAATGAAAATGAAAAAATTACCAGAAGGAAACATAGGAAAAAACACCATGACAATGCCTTGGCGAAGATTTTTGGGCATAAAATCCAGTGTAGTGTAAAAACAGTCAAAAGTAGAAAAGCAGGATTATAGCAAACTACAAAGCTCTTGCCCCATAAATAAAATAGCTAACAAAAAAAAAAAGAGCAGACAGGCTATTGAATAGCAGAACATATTTGCAAGCCATGTGTGTGAAGAAGAATTGAAATCCAAACACATAAATGAGTCATTTAACTGAAAATCAGCAAAACAACTGTTTTAATTTATAAAATGGACAAGACACCCTGAATAGACATTTTCATAAAGACATACAAATGGATTCTACCTATATGAAAAATGCTCAAAATCATTAATTATCCAAAACACATAAATTAAAACTATAGTGAGATAGCCCCTCACTACTGTCAGATGGACTGCTGACATTAAAGCCAACAGCAAGGGATGGCAAAGTTGTGGAGAACAGGAGCCTCTTACACTACAGTGGGCATGTGATTTAGTTTAGTCATTGTGGTAAACCTTGTGGAAGGTCCTCAAGAAATTAAAAATATATAAGTAGCACATAATGTAGCAATCTAAACACCAGCAATTTGTCCAAAGGACAGGAATAGCTATGCTCAGTCTGATGGACACTCCCCTGATACTTACTGAAGCATTATTCGAAATATCCAAGATATGGACTCAATCTAAGCACCTATCAATCTATAAGTAGATAAAGGTAAGGTGATATATACACAGCGTTAAACTCTTTGACATAGAAAAGAAATAAGGAATAAAATCATGTCATTTGCGGAAACATGGATGAGTGTGAAGGATTTTATGACAAAAGAAATGAGCCAGGCCCAGAAATTCAGTAATATAAATATTAATTCAGTAATATAATATGTGGATTGACCAAATGGTGATCTCACGTAGGTAGAAGCAGAATGTAAGGAGTGTAGTGGGTCTGAGATGGGCAGATATTTGTCAAAAGATACAAAATGGAAGGTAGGATAAAAGATTATCTTAAAAGAAATTCAGTGCACAACATGGTGGCTATACTCAGGAACTGTTTTATAGTCTTAAAAATTTCCTGGGGCTGGGGAGATAGCTCAGTGGAATAAGCACTTGCCTGGCAAGCGAAAGGACCTGAGTTCAATCCCTGGTTCCAAAAAAAAAAAATTTCCTAAGGAATAAATTATGTTGGTAAATAAATGTTAAAAAAAAGTTCAACAGCATTAGTGATTCAAGAAATGCTAATCAAAACAGCACTGTGATTCCATCTCACCCCAGGAAGAGTGGCTATCATAAAGAAATCAACTAGTGACAATCCTGGAGAGACTGTGGGGAAAAAGGAACCCTTCTCCACTGTTGGTGGGAATGTAGATTGGTAAAACATTTGTGGAAAACAGTGTGGCGATTCCTCAGAAAACTAGGAGTGAAGGTCCCATTCACACAGGTATTCCCATTCTGGGTATTTTTCCAGAAGAATTAAAAACATCATACCACAATGATGCATGTGCACCTATGATTACAAAAGCACAGTTTGGCATAGCTAAATCTTGGAAATAACCTTAATTCCCCTCAATTAAGGAATGGATAAAAAAGATGTGTTATTTTTATATGAAGTATTACTCACCTATAAAGAAAAACTTGAAGTTTTCATAGGTAAATGGGTGCAACTAGGGGAGGGATACTCATAAGTGAAATAAATCAGAGCCACATGGGTAAACATACTATTGTTTCCCTACTATAAGAACCTGAGGGGCCAGTGAGATGGCCCAGTAGAATAAGTGCTTCCCTGGCAAGCACAAGGGCCTGAGTTCAATCCCTGGTTCTGCCTAGAACAAAAAAAAAAAAAGAGAAGAACCTGAAAGAGTAAATAAAATCAGAAAGGTACACCCTGGAAAGCACAGGGTCCTGAGTTCAATCCCTGGTACCACAAAAATAAAATAAAATCTAAAAGGTACAACAGATATAGTTAAAGTTAAACTTCTCAAAAGGAATGAATGGGATGGGGAGATGGCCCAGTAGAATAAGCGCTCCCCTGGCAAGCACAAGGGCCTGAGTTCAATCCCTCGTTCCACCCAAAAAAAGAAAAGAACAATTAGGATGAGAGAAAGGTAAAGATAAAAAAGGGCTAAGAAAAATGTCATATATGTATATACCCAGGGTACCTAAGATGATTATACCACTAATTTCTATTAGTTTTATGAAAGTAGCAGTAAATGCTTACAATTTTTACTTTAACTAATTTCACATGCCTATATCTAATGTGAGCAACTACACTGAGACAACAATGTGGAAAATAACAACCCTATTGAATACTCATCATGTATTTATTTATTTTTTGTATTTTAGGGAAGGGTTCACAGGGTGTTCAGGGTCTCACTAGTAGATTGGACTCTAGTGATCCACCTGTTTACAGTCTCCCAAGAGCTGGGATTAGAAGTAGGCATCACCACACGCAGTCTTAATTGCTGTCTCAGTGCACCCCAGGGGCGGGGCTGGCACAGCAGGCCTGGGGATTGAACACCTGGCCCCTGCGCATGCTTGCAAGCACTTTAATCTGCTGAGCTATGCATGTGTTTTAATTGCTAATGGGTTCCAATGTCCCATTTGTTATTTTTCTATTCTCTTTAAAATAAAAAAGAATAGACTTTCCTGTCACCACTACAAAAGTATTTAAGGAATACATTTATTGGCTCCATTTAGACACTCCACAAAGGTATATGTTTCAACTAAAAATGCCACATATGATAAACAGACTATTTCTATTTGACAATTAAAAAAATTAACAGTAACAGAAATAAAAACTTTGTAAGGAATTATTATCTTAAAGAAACTCAGTGGGCTGGGGAGATGGCTCAGTGGAATAAGCGCTTCGCTGGCAAGCGCAAGGGCCTGAGATCAATCTCTGGTTCCACCAAAAAAAAAAAAAAAAAGAAAAGAAAGAAAGAAATTCAGTGCACAACATGGTGGCTATATTCAAGAACAAGGATTATGCCTACAAGTTCAATTATTTACACAAAATGAACAAACTCCAACACAGACATGTCTCACCAACAATTCAAGAATAGATTGTCTAAATGAAGCACAGACATGTAAGAAAATAAAATATTTCTATTGGTACAGCAGCAGAAGAACAGAAATGAAAAAAGTGACATGGCTTCACTTATCTGTCACTGATTTTTTTTTTTTTTTTTTCAGAACCAGGGATTTAACTCAGGCCCATACTAAGCCATCTCTCTGGCCCCTTTTTTTAACTTTTATTTATTTTGTTTTTATTTTTATTTTTTTGCTATTGTATATTTTAAAAAAATAGTAATCTGTCATCATTATTTTTCAGAAAATGAAATGGAAAATTCTTATTTGATGCCACACAGGAAAACAGAACACCTGCTCTAATCTGAGCTTCCTTTGTTTTCCACGACTGCCCAGAATCATGAAAAGCTACTAGGGAAATGCTTTGTGAGATCCCAGAAAACAGGCAATTCCAGAGCATCATGGGATACCATGGATCTCCCCGCCCACCTTCCATTTGTGCATTGCACTGCATAAGAATTGAAATGAGACCCTCCCTTTTTGTACATACCTGAAATTCTCCCCAAAGTCTTTGAAAATGATGTACTTATCTGAGGTACAAATTAGACAAAGAATTTTAGGACCCTCACTAGAAAGCATGACATCCCAGAAGAGAAGGAAACACTTTCCATGTCCCCTGAACCGCATAAGCGGGAACTCCCTGCGAGTCTTACCTGCAACATGGCCATGGCTGATGCCTGCAGCCGACGCTGCACATCTGAGATGAGCTCCCTCACGGACTGGGCGTCCCGGGCCAGCTGCTTTTCAGACTCGGCCAGGACCTTGAGAGCATTTTCTTCCTCTTGCTTCAGTTTTTGCAGGTGCTCTTTCTCCTCAGAGTCCAGGATGTTTCTCATTTTTGTAAATTCATCCTGGACATTTTGCATCTCCTCCTGTATTTGTTTCTTCAGGAATGAGAAATAGAGAGGCACGTGAGCTTCCCAGCCAGAAAAATCCCTCTTCTCACAGGGAGGTGCTCAGGGGAAGGGAGGTGGACAGGAGCAACTCAGAGGAAGCAGAATGTTCCTGCCCTTAAAACCTGTGACACTCAGGCAACATTCTCAAGGCTCACCCTGACCCCAATGACACAGAGCTGCCAGCTGATCAGGACCCCCACCCACCTCCCTGCTTTACTCCTTGTTCCACTTGTGCCCTCCCTGCCAAAATTGGAAAACAAAACACAGAATGCAGACCCACTGTCAAGTGTCAGTCTCAGTAGAGTCCCTCCCAAAAGCTAGCACAGCCAAGGAGCACATTTCCTAGCCACCTTCCCTGCAGCGCCCAGGGCAAACACTTCCCTCCCAGCGCCATCTGATGAGTGACAATCACTCCACAGACTGCACTCCAGAGGAAAAGCACACACAGGACTCATAAATGACTTCAGGACTCTGCTAGGGCCAATGAATAAAGAAGAAGGGACCCCTGCCCCAGGACCCGCCAGATTCTGGCTAACACCCTGAGGAAGTGCGATCTCCTACCTTCCAGGAAGTTCTTTCTTCTTCAATGTGAGCTTCCCACTTCTTAAACTCTTTTTCATCCTGAGTCAGCTTCTCTAGCATTTCTTGAAGTGTTCTCTGTGAGAAATGAATCACAGCAATTCAACCTGTGAGATCCTCAGAACACAGAGAGGGGATAAATGTGGCTGAAGTCTACTTGGTCTCACCAGAAACCTGAGTTTCCTGAAAACATGAAAAAGCTGATAAGAAATTCACCAGTGGAAAGGACTGTCCTCTTTATGTCTCTAGGTAATTCTTCCTTAAGCAGGAAGCCAAGTGCCCTTCACCAATTGTAGACTGATTCTTCTGACCTATAACTGAAAGCTGAGTCTACATCAAGGCAAGAACTTGTGTGTGAAATAATCTCATCTATTCTTTTGTGCAAATAGGCAATCAGAGCTTCTCTTGGGCTCCAAGTCTTTACCCATCTAGTACAATTTACAAGAATTTTTCTTTTTCTCTATGAAGTGTCACTCACAGCTTATTCTACTACAATTAACTGGAGCACACAAAACATAGGTTGGGCTGGAGAAGATTGGCAAAAATAGACAGAAATCACATAGCTGACTTCTATGGTGGGAAATTAATTAATAGTGCACAAGAAGTTTCCAACCAGGCATTGTTTCCTAGTCTATCTTCCCAGAATTCTGATCTCTTACCCGATACTTCCGTTCAGCGTCCTCCATTAAAAGCGTGCAGTGACCACGGTGCTTCTGAGAACGCTCACAAAGCCAGCAAATGACATCCTCATCCTGCTTACAAAACAGCAGGAGTTTCTCCCCATGGAGGCTGCACAGATCTATCTTCGGGGTCAGTGGCAACTTTCCAAGGCTCTCCACTATGTTGACCACGTGTCGACTGGGTCTCAGGTTTTCAAACTGGTACATTATTCGGCACACAGGGCAGTGGCCCACACCTTCATGTTCCGTGGACTCATAGTTTGAGGTGATGCAGTGTTTGCAGAAACTGTGGCCACAGTTGATGCTCACGGCTTCTCTCATGAGCTCCAAGCAGATGGGGCAGGTCACCGCCTCCTTGACATTCTCCAGGACCTCTGAAGCCATAGAAGCTGTTTCCCTGCTCCTGTCTGTTCAGACAGTAAGGCTTTGCCTACTCTGATCCTGAAGGTGGGAAAATAAAAGTTGGGCAAAGTAGGAAAGGTAGGAATAGAATGGATGAATACTGACAAGGCAAAAATCACATAGACATCAAGACTGAAAAAATAAAGTCAGAAAAGGAGTGAAACACAAAAATGAGTTTACTGATTTCTTACTCAATATATCATAATAATTTTAGGCACTTTACCCTCACTTCATATCATAGGAAAAAATTAATGTAGAAAATGATTTTTATTTTCCCTTCCTTTACTGGACACAAGATCAAATGGAGTCCTCTTCTACCAGAATTCTTGCATAGTCCTTACTTTTGTTTCACCCACCAGAATTACATGGTCAGTGTTAAAACCACTAAAGTCCTTATACTGCATGACACTATCTTTGCTGTCAATATGCTTCTGTACTTGCACTTCCTGTACAAGTTAAAGTTAGCATCTCAGACAGCTGCTCTAACTTCCTCAACTGCACAATTTCACAGCTCTTTATTCATATGTAGTTGGTTCTTTTTAACAATAAGCCATAAAAATTTAATCCTTATATTACATGTACAAGTAGACTACACTAAAAGAATTCCAAAGACAATATGATCCTAACTTTGTTCATGACCTTGATTCTTTCCATGACTCTGATTGCAAAGTGAGCAGGACAAGAACAGAATTACACTCAGTGGTTAGCTTCAGTGTGGACCATCTTGGGTTGTTTCTCATCCAGTTCTGTTTACGGCCTGAAGCATGAAGAGAAGTGACTTTGTGATCCACAATTCTTGCATAGTCCTTACTTCTGTTTCACCCACCAGAATTACACGGAATTACACTGTATAACTTCATGACTTTCAGCTGGAATTAACCCATTCAATCCTCCTTCAGAAGTCTCTCCTTAGTGTCAGTGTAAGGACATGGAAAGGAGTCTAAAGCTCTGTACGGATGTATGTGCTGGGGAGGGAGGTGACGTAAACATGCTTTCAGGATCCCCTATTTCAGAGATGTGCAAAATCATAATCACAGAGAATTCAGATGTTGCATGTTTAGTGAAGTCCCCAAATATTAGACATGATCACCTGGCAAATTAGTGATGACAGATCATGTCCTAGCAGCTCTCCCTAAACATGAAAACAAACATGATGCCAAACAGAGGCCAAGCACGGTTTAAACAGGATGACGAACTTGGATTCAACTTCATAATCATATCAATTAAGTAATCAAAAAGATCAAATATGACAAGTCCTGGAGAAATGCACCTGCAGTTACAAAACTAAATGCCAGAAAAAAAGGTGTTATTCTACAATTTGAACCTAAAAATACAATATTTTAAGTGAAGCCAAAAAAATATGAAACAAATACAGGTTAAAAAGGAGACAAATGTGTTAGAACAAATTACCGCAATAAATAGCTTGTTCATATACATGAAGTAGGCTGCTTGCAGGTTGGCTCTGTTGTTTAAGCGCCTGCCTGGCAGGCTTGTGGGACCGCGGATCGATCCCCAGCTCCACATGCCACACCACATCTGTCATTAAGGCAGCCTGAGCTAGGCCAAAAAAAAAAAAAAAAAAATCTTCTCAACTTTTAAGGGCTGGGAGATAGCTTAGTAGAATAAGTGCTTGCCTGGCAAGCAAGGGCCTGAATGCAATCCCCAGTTCTGAAAAAAAAAAAGCAAAACAGAACATATACACGAAGTATCTTCAGTGATTCTGAAAATGCCAGCAGAGCTACTCTAATGAGAGCTGCTATGTTTTGGATATTGCATAAACCTATAGGGAAGCAAAAATGTGTTCAATTTCAAAAAACGCAAACACGACTCTTCCTTCAGAACAAGCAGAAATTCTCGCTGGCAGTCATCAATGGAAGTATTCTACCTCCAGCCAACAGTCTGTGTGGAGTCAGCCCAAACACATCAGGTCACTCAAATGCTCCGGACAGTCAGTGGGCAGACAAAAGAGCCCTGGGTTCTGACACTGTCACAGGCACAGGGCTATGTGCCCTGGAGGTCAGTGACCTGCACACTTAGCCAAGGTGAAATCAAAGGTTCAGGCGCAAAGGAGTGAAGGGGACTGCCATAGAGTGGCTCTCAGCTGCACAAGAAGCCCGCCCTCAGGAGAGAGAGAGAGGGTGCCCTTCCTGCTTACACCCCACACCTCCAGGGCCTCAGCCTGCAGCAGGAAGCAGCAAGCTGGGCCTTTCCCCTGCCCCAGAAAGTCTTCAAACCCCGGAAGAAACGCACCCAAGCAAATGCAGCCTTTTCTTCTACAGTCTTCGGAGCTCTGCCCAAGAATTGCTTAACATGGCTTTGGAAACCTGTGGAGAAGTCGCGAGCACAGCGAAGGATGTTAGCAAGTCAGCAGCCAGGGTCTGATTTACTTACTGAGGGAGCCTGACAGGAAATGAAACTGATAAGAGTTTGTGGAGGTGGGGCCAGGCTGATTGGAACAAGCAGAGCTGCTGTGACCAATGGGACGACCCTGTGGAAGACTGGATGTGAGCCGCCAGAGGAGCACTTGGCAAAGAAGCAGCCCCTCCCTTATTGGGTTTCTTTGCTTCATCCTACTTTTTTTTTTTTTTTTGGCGGAATCGGTGTTTTAACTCGCCCTTGTGCTTGCTGGAGTACTTAGTCTCCTGAGTCTTTTCCCCGGCCCCTCATCCTACTCTTAATGCCTTCGTCTGTGATCTAATTAGTGCAGCTTTGAAATATGTTTGATAAAGTACTTCACTGGGATATTATTCTCAGTTAATATCTTTTGTTCTGCAGTGGTGTATTTTGTTACCCAGATAATGATTATTTAAAATTGTAATTATTAAGATGTCTTAAATGTACAAGGGAGCATTGTGAACATTTTTGTATTAGTAAACTTTTTTAGTACATCAGAAATATATTCATTGTGGAGAGTTGGTATCTTTGCATAACACGCTTTGGTTTTTTATTCTCTTTCCACTCCTGCCATCTTCCACAAATTAGTGCCCCCCAGGAACACTGCCATCAGTGCACTGATCTTGCTGCCTATCCCAGCTCCCAACCTCTGTCCTTGTCCTCTATTTCTTGACCTTCCCCTTCATCTCCTTTTTGCCAAGGATCTCAAAAATTATCATTTTACTTTTAGCGCCACATTTCATATTAACCTTACAAGTACTAAAAGCTAGGAGAGGTGCCCCTTAAGGAAATTCCTTGCATGGGTTGCTCTTGCTTTTTTTTTTTTTTTTTCCGGTACCGGAGATTGAACTCAGGACCCTGAGCTCACCAGGCAAGCACCTGTTCTACTGAGCTATTTCCCCAGACCCTGCTGTTGCTTCTGATCCATCAGCTGAATTTTGTTTTTGGGTGGCAGATACTGCCGTAAATACTGTGGCTACTTAGAAATATTGTAGTCAGTTGACAGAGATGTGACCTAGACTGACTGATGCACAAGGCAACTGGGGCTAGAGACACATTCACTGAAGGCCAGGCTTGGAGACAATGTGGAAGGGCTACACCCACCTATTCCCCTAGGGAAGGACATCAGGGATTGACCTTCTCAGTCACCCTGGGTGGAAGACCAAAACCTCTCCACCTCACCCTTCTAGGCAAGTCTCTTTCCTTCCAATATATACTTGCTGTGTGGCTTGCTTTCCCATTTCATGTCCACTTACTGAAAATTACCTAAGCAAATAATATTCTTTATTTTTGATCAGAGAGAAAAACAGTAAGTACAATGATATAGAATTTCAAAACAAGAGAGTTACAAATTAATGGTCCGTCTATGGCATATTGATATTTTCAAATCAGTTGCTCAAATTACAAGAGATGTGCAAAATGGATCAAAGATTATAAGAAGAAACCATTCTTTTCTATGAACTAACAAATTAGAAGTGTAATTAAGTTAGGTATCTTGTTTTGGTTTTTAGTTCAGATAATTGAACTCAAGACTTTGCACTTCACAGGCAGGCTGTGGCTGCTGAGCCAGATCACTGGTGCTTCCCTATCATGTGTGTGTGTATAAACATGTATGTATTTTTTATTCTGTTCTGTCTTTTCACCTTTCCCCCATCCCAGTTTTTCTTTCCTTTTGAACAGTTTATCGCCATTTCATAATACCTACTGTACATTTTGGACATTGTTTACTCTTTCAGTTTCTTCCACTAAAGACAATATGATCTTTACACACACAATTCTGATTCATTTCACTTTTAACTATGGTGTCTAGGGCTGGAGAGATAGCTCCGTGGCTTAAGAGTCTCCCTGGCAAGCTGAAAGTCCTGACTTTGATCCTCAGAACCCCTCAAAGAAGTATGCTGTGTTGGGGGCCAGGGAGATGGCTCAGTGGAATAAGTGCTTCCCTGGCAAGCTCAAGTGCCTTGAGTTCAATCCCCGGTTTCCAAAAAAAAAAAAAAAAAAGAAGTGTGCTGTGTAATTGCATCCATATATCTATGAAGTGACTTCCTCTACCTCTAAGTGCTCATGCTGAGAAGAGAACACACCTATGCAGTGCACACAAAGTAGGGTGTAAACTTTCCCTCATCTTTCTCACTGGATGTAGAGCCTGTAAAGACTAGAAACATAAGTCACTGTCGTCTTTGTTAAGAGGAATCAGTCATTTCCTTGAGAGTATGGGAGGCATTGAATTAAGATTCTCTCTGGAGCAGACGAACCGCGGGGAAGAAAATCGCATCACAGAATTTGTTCAGCCTACAGTGAGTAAAGACGTCCACATGGAAGGTCAGGAAAGCAGGCAAATCAGATAAAATGCAGCAGGTATTTCAGAGGGACAAGACATACCCACCAGGTGAAGAGCAGGGAAGAGGGAGAGAATGGAACAAAGTCCAATGGTATGGCCACATACTGGCACAGACTCTGAATGTCCCCAAGACTGAGAAATAAGAAACTCTCACCAGAAAAGCAACAATGAGAGAACTCACAGATGAGAAATGCTTGATATGTCACACTGTGGAATGCAGAGTTTGAGGCTCAGAGGGTACAAAATCTCCAACAGGAGTTGGAGGAACAGACAGCCAAATGGTGAAGGTCTAAAGATCAAAGCTGTCAGACACTGCATTAGCATTATACTTAAATTTCTCCTGCAAGCCTGTGACCCAGTAGCCATATTAAGATTGATAACTCAGAACACTGAAGGCAAAATATGTTTTGAAGTAGTTCAATCAGAGATTGTGTCGGTAGCCCTTCTCCAGGATTGTGACAATAAATTTCCAAATCTTAAGTCCTGGAAGCTTCCATATGACGTGTGAGGCAGCAGTGCAGGATCTGCAGAAACAGTAATATTTTGATTATTGCTTGGAGAGTGTTTCACAAAAGCTGTGGAAAAATTGCAAGGTGGGTGAGGGACATGATGAAACACCATGTGTGATATTCCAAGAAGATTCTAGGAAGATCTAATGAAAATAGGACTGGGAAGAGCTATATAAAGGAGTCTTAGGGAGAGCAGTGCAGAAACACACTGTGCGAGTGTTGGGGAAGAAAAAACTATGGATGTCAACACGTGAGAAATAAGGCATAAAATATATGGAGGACAGGGAAGCTTATAAAACTATAATTCCCTTTTAACCCTATGGCATTGGACATCCGTTAGCTTTGAAAGTCAAAAAATCATCATAATAAGTGTAGGTGAAGGAGTCACACCCACATCCATTTCCTCTCCAGTCTAGGGAAGGCAGGGAACTGCCACTGGCCAGTAAATTGGTGACTAGGGATGAATGGTCACTCCCCTATAATATGATCACAGCCCCAGCAGGTACTAATATTCCCACCTCTCCTGTATCCACCCTGGACACAGCTCTCTTTCCCCATGGCCTCCTGCCTTCTCTAGAGTCCCCTAGCCACACTCTTCATGTAGCTTTCTTCACTACACACTGCTCACAATTCACCAGCATTAGTGATTTAGTCCTATCCTGCTGTATGCTAGGTAAGTGCTTCTCCACAGAGTACATTTCCAATCTTTTCAAACTTGACTTTGAGACAGAGTCTTCCTAACTTGCTAATCTGCTCAGTGTTGACTTGAACTTGAAGTCGCTCTGTGCTGGCCTCGTGAGTAGCTAGGTTTCCAGGCAGGGATGGATCATCACAGCCTCTTCGCTCTACTCACCTTGATGAGATTGGAGAAACTCTCTTAAATCAGGAGCTTGGAACACCACCCTCTGTTTCTTGGGGCTACTTCTTGGTTTCTTCACAATTAATAACTTACACCTAGGGAGGAAAAAGGGAACTCCAGATCTCATATTTGTGTATTTCAAACATCAGTCACATCTATCATTTCATCTTATTTTCACACACAAAATCTCTGCCATGGTGACCCAGGAAAGGGACAAGACAAACCTCTGAAACTGACATGAAAAGAAACAGATTTGTGGGCCAGTGAGATAGCTCAGCAGACTAAAGCACCTGGTTAGGCAAGCTTAGGCAAGCGCAGGGGACTGAGGTTTCATTCCCAAAAACACATGCCATGCCAACCATGCCCCCAGGGTAGGCTGAGCCCGCCTGAGTCTGGGCATGGTGGCACCCGTCTATAATTCTAGTGCTGGGGAGGCTGAAAGCAGTAGGATCACCACGAGTCCGAGCTGCATGATTTGACCCTGTAACAACCAAATACAATAACTAAATATCTCCCTTCTCCACCATTTGGTGGGATCTTTGACTGATCTTAATCAGTCCGAAATGGAGTTTTCCATGTGAAGGATTTCAGTTTACATATTTGCTGTAGATTCTCACTGTGCATGCAGCTCAGACTCATAGTGATCCTTGTATCAGCCTCTCTAGTGTGGTGGGCCTGCCACTGCATGCGGAACCCTGGCCTTGCACTTGCCAGGCAGGCATGCAGACCATGGAGCTATCTCCCCAGCCCTTTTAGAAGCAAGTGAAAATAATCCCCTCCCTGCCTAAAATTCAAATGTCATAATGTTTAGACGAGTTCCTGCTATCAGTGTGGGCTCCTGAGAATCGGGTCAGTAAGTGCATTTGCAGCATCCGGCTCTTAGGGGTCTGTGCTTATCAGCATAGGAACCCCACGTGGAGGAGCACGAGAAGTCCACGGTTCCATGACTACAGAAAAGTCCTCAGATACTACCTGAGGTTTCAAGATTTATTTTCCCTCTGGGAAAAATGAAAAATAGTTGGCAAAGGAAAACTAAAATCATACTGCTCTGAATTCCAGAAGTTTGAAAAAGCTCCATGCTGCCAGCAAGCATGCAATTGTACACAGAAGGATGAGGCCTTTCGCAGTGCTTCTGAACAGGGTGGCTAACCTGCACCAACTGCCTGCATTTGGGGCACAGTTTTGTTTCACAGACTCAAGTGCAATTTCAGGGGTGATGTCTACTCTCTCTAGTGGAAAAATATATATTGTTGAATGTAGGGTTGATTGCAATGGATAATTCTTGCTGCTTGCTTAAAAGGATACATTCCATCTATGATGAAGCCTATTGAACCCAAAGCCTAGAGCTCCATGGAGGTTTACACTACATAATGTGCAGAGGCCAAGCACTGTATCCTTAATAGCACTACTGTTCCTGCCGTGACTCTGCACAACTCCAGCACCTCCCAGACCATTTGGGTCCCACTGCTCTATTCTCAGTAGCACGAAAGTAACTCAACTCTGGTCAGTGACAAGGAGTGTCCACAATGCTCTCTTCTCACACACAACATTCCAATCTTTGGCATCACACACGTACCTTTCTATGGTGTCCTTCACACCCTGGAGAGAACGAAGCAAACATGAGTCAACAAACTGTGGACATGCTTCCCTGACAAAGTCTTGTCATTTTTCACAAGCCCTAATATGCTAGAATGGAGATTTTCCTGGTGTGAAAGAGAAAAAGCAGGGTAACACTCGATCCTCCCATCCCATTGCTGCCCGTGAGATGACTGAAAGAATACAGGGTTCTTTCATTTACTTTACAGATGCCTACAATGATCTGCTATTATTTTCTAAGTAAGAATGGGCTTTACATAATCAACAATAAGCAAATAATACTTCCAGAAAACATCTACATGGCTTTTGCTGAGTGGATAAGTAAACAAGTTCTTAATAAGTACTTCTCACTTTACCTGTTTACTAATTCTATTGTTACTTAACTTTACCAATTTAATATATTCAACACTGAAGAAGCCATAAAATAAAAGTAGGATGTGTGACATCCAATACCAAGCCTGACATCTTCTGTCTCACAATTCATTGCCCTTAAATTTATAATATTCACCCTGAATTCCAGGCTCTCCCATCCCAGGTCCACCCATATCCATCATGGCTTTTCTTCATTTGTTCATTTTATCATTGTGGATACACATTTGTTTGCAGAGAAATATGGTAGTGCACTTGGGGATCTTCACCTCTGACTTTGTCCTCCTTATAAAGTTATCAGCAAAATATAAAGCAAGTGCAGGGCCCACATATACGTAGAGAGCTTTGCTCTTTGTAATACTACACTTATACTGTTCATAACATGAACCAAACAAATTATGTTTAGAGGTAAAAACGTTCCGTCATCGGAAGTTCTAAAGATAGTCACTTCCAACTTTTACAACTCACAATTATGTTGAGGATTATCTCTACATATTTCTTGAAATTAATGTTTTCCACATTAAAGAAAGGTAACTCTCCCCACACTAGCTTTGCAGAAATAAGAACTTTTCTTCTGAGTTTTAACACAAGAATTCCAGCCTCTTTAGTGCTCTCTGTGTTAGATCAGATGACTTAAAATCCAGCTGTGGTGCTGCTGAATCACAGGAGCTGGACAGACTCGCTAAGCTAGGATTAAGTGGCACACACTTCTGGACATGCCAGAGGTACACACATAGCAGCAGCAGAGGTGCACAGAGCTCATCGGGTGAGCCACGGCCAGCTTGAAATGGGCTGGAATTTAGAAAGGCCTCCTTACCCAAATGCAATAAGAATAATTATTAAAAATTCCAATTTTAGGGCTGGCCTAATAGCTCAACAGAATAAAGTGCCTACTAGCAGGCTTAGGGGTGGGGAGTTCTATCCCTGAGCCTGCCTTGCCAGCCCTGCCCCCAGGGCATACTGAAAGAGCATTTGAGCCTGGGCATGGTGGCACACGCCTGTAATCCCAGCTCTTGGGAGGTTGTAAACAAGTGGATCATTACGGAGTCCGATCTAGAAGTGAGACCCTGAACACCCTGTGAACCCTTCCCTAAAATAATAATAACAAAATCTAATTTTACAATTAAAATTGATGAGGAAAAAAAATGGAGAAAAGAATGTATGACCCAATCCAGGGGGAAAATATGAAAAGAATAAGCAGAATAACTCTGAATGTCCCCTTGACACTGGATTTCAGAGATAAAAACTTCCAAGGAGCTATTCTAGAGGAAGATTTTATTTTTGTTTTTGCTGTGAATGACCAAACCCAGGGCTTCTAGCTTGCTAGGCAAGTGTTCTACCACTGAGCAAATTCCCCAGCCCCACTCCAAGGCACTGTCCTAAGTAGGTGAAAAATGTGAGGACAACTATGCTAGAGGAAATAAAGCACGTAAGCAATAATTCAAAGCAGAGATTTTGCAGGGAGGAGGTGTTTAAAAATGAAAAATTTCAGATGCTTCAGTAAAATCAAAAGCCAAAATATTATTAGATGGCTTTAACAACAGATTAGGACAGCAGAGAAAAGGTTGACTGAGCCTGAAAATGCCTCTAAAGAAAAATTTAAGTCCCAAATCAGGTCTTCATCTCGTTGGTGCAGTGCTTGACTATGGTATGAAAAGTCATGAAATTCAACAACCAATATTTTGGCTGCACACATGGATTGGGGTACAAGTACCTGCCTGACAAGAGCAAGGCACTGAGCTTCATTCCTGGTAGGAGGAAAAAAAATGGAACTAAGGGGCTGGTGAGATGGCTCAGTGGTCTAAAGCACCTACTTAGAACAAGCTAAGCTAAGCAAAACACAGGGACTG
>NW_004524722.1:6120050-6124645 GCF_000260255.1 Octodon degus | reverse complement strand
CATGTAATGGGTCATCCCGGAAAGACAAAAGACAAAGACAGATAAAGAAGCAATTAGGAAAAACGTTTCCAAATTCTACAGCCGATGCTCACCACTCACTGAGGCTCCATGAGCCAGCTTAAGGAAACAAAATGATTCCAGCACAATGCAGACAGGCTTCTGGCAAACAAAATCAGAGACAGAGGGCTAGAAATGCAGTTCTGTGGGCAGGGGATTCTGGGTGCATGGGAAGCCCTCTTCTCCATCACTGGTGCTGACAGGTGAAATAACACTAACCAAACCAAAAAGAAGCACAAGAAAATGTGGTAAAATGGCAAAGCAGCCAGAGAATGAACAATCCTCACAGAACAAAAGCCATCAAAGTGGTTAATGGGAGGACCAGCAAGATAGTTCTGCAAATTAAACGCTTAGGCAAGCATAGGGACTGGCATTGAGCTCCTCTGGTACCCCATGCCCCACCAGCCCCACCCTTGTCTGGACACAGTGACGTCTGTAATACCAGCCCTGGGGAGGCTGAAAAAAGCAGAATCTCTAGGAGACTGAGTTTCATTCATAGTGAGACCCTGTACCAAATACATTTTTTTTGGGGGGGTGGGCTTGGCTCCGAATGCCTTCAGGGCAGGTTTGGCTGGCTTGAGTTGTGGGGATCGAACCACAGCAACCTGAGCCTGACTGCTTTGTTGAAGCAGCCACTTAAAGAACTGAGCTAAAGGGGCAGCCCCCGACCCCCAAATACATTTAAAAAAGGAAAGGAAAAGTGGTTAAGGGCAACTGCTCATCTGACACAGAAGAGCCCAGAAAGACTAGATGGAGGTATGCACACCAAGAAAACAGTCTGTCACCTGGGAGTTTCCAATTAGGCAAAAATAGACTTTGTAAATAAAGGTACAAGGAAATATTTCCTAAAAAATTGATAGTTTATTGCTGCCATTTACCAGTACAATTGCATTTTTAAATTAGATAAGAAGGCTCATTCTCAGCACTTCTATCCAATATGGCACAGGAAGTTCCAACTTCAGGAACTAGGGATGTAGAAAATAGTGGCTATCCAGTAATGTCAGGAAAGAAGTTCATCTGCCTTCACGCTGAAACGGTGTGACTCTGTAAAACACTGACGACTCCATCGAACACCTTTTGGAACTCATATAAATTCAGTAAAATTGTAGGATAAAAATATCAGCATATCAATATCTAACACATTTTATGCACTACCAACCAACTGCCCAAAGAGAAAGAAACAACCCACTTAAAATAGTAATAAAAGATAATATTTAAGAATAAATTGAACGAAGATGTGAAATATCTGGACACATCAAACTCTAAAAGCTTGATGAAAGAGGATAAAGAAACAAACAAATGGAAATCTACGGAAGTTCTAACATTTGTAAAATGTCCATACTACTTACTGTAAACTATAGATTCAGCGCAAGACAATCATATCAAACTTTCCACACTTTTTAAAGAAATAGAAAAAAAATCATAAAATATATATGGAGGGCTGGCCAGATAGCTCAGCAGATTAACGCGCCTTCTTAGGCAGACATGGAGACTGGGATTTGATTCTGGGGAGCTGGGGGGCTCTACCAGCCTTCCTCACAGGGTGTGCTGAGATGGGAACTGAAACTGAGTTTGGTGGTGCACTCCTATAATACTAGTGCTTGGGAGGCTGAAAACCAGAGGATCAGTATGAGTCCAATCTGCGTAGTGAGATGCTGTAGACCCAGATATAGATAGATAGATAGATAGATAGATAGATAGATAGATAGATAGATAGATGATAGATAGATAAAGATATAGATATAGATATAGATATAGATATAGATAGTTCATAAAACAGATCCAAAAGGCCAAACGGTCTTCAGAATTAGAGTGAAACTGGAAGCATGCTTATAATACCTCCTAAAATACCATTTGAAATCTACTCCAAAGCTATGGTAATCAACATACATGGTTTTGGCCTTCAAAACAAGACATATTAGACAATGTAGGAAAATAAAGTTCTAAGAAACTGAAATGAATTTAGAATAAGTTGGATTTTGACCAGGGTATCAAGAAGACACTGTGTGGAAGGAATTATGTCTTGAATAAACTGGATGGGATAACTGCACATTAGCAGGCGACATAACGAAATGTCACCCTATGTCTCAAAGCACACATAAGGGCTGGGGAGATGGCTCAGTAGAATAAGTGCTTGCCTGGCAAGTGCAAGGGCATGAGTTCAATCCCTGGTTAAAAAAAAAAAAAAAAAGAAAGAAAGAAAGAAAGAAAGAAAGAAAGAAAGAAAGAAAGATCAAACCACATGTAAAGCTCAACTCCAGGGCCAGCCAAATAGCTCAGCAGATTAAAGTACCTGCAAGCAGGCTCAGGTGCCAGGAGTTCGATCCCCAGGCCTGCCATGATGGCCCCACCCCCAGTGCTTGTTGAGACAGCCACTGAGACCAGGTGTGGTGGCACATGCCTGTAATCCCAGTTCTTGGGAGGCTGTAAACAGGGGGATCACTACAAGTCCGATCTAGTAGTGAGACCCTGAACACCCTGTAGACCCTTCCATAAAATAAAAAAGAAAAAATCAACTGCAAATATGTGAAGATGCTGAACAAAACAAATGAAAATGAAAAATTACTAGAAGAAAACACAGGGAAAAGCTCCAAGACAGTGCATGGTAAAGACTTTTTTAATATGAAATCCAAAGTAGTGTAAAAAAGCAAAAGTAGAAAGGCAGAGGTACATCAAACTACAAAGCTTTTGCACAGCAAATGCAACAGTGAACCAAATGAGCATGCAGGCTGTGGATTGGGAGAAGACATTTGCAAACATGTATGGGATAAAGCAATGAAACCCAAAGACATAAAGAACTCATGTAACTTGCCATCATAGAAACAACTATTTCAATTTACAAAATGGACAAGCACCTGAATAGACATTCCCTTAAAGATGTACAAATGGACTGCAGCTATACAAAAAATTCTCAAAATCATTAATCATAAAAACATGTAAAGTAAAACTACAGTGAGGCAGCCCCTCACTACTGTTAGAATGACTGCTGATGTTAAAGCAAACAGCAAGGGAAGGCAATGATGTGGAGATATGGAGCCTGTTACAGGATGGTGGATGTGGAATTTAGTCATTATGGTGAATATTATGGAAGGTTCTCAACACATTAAAAATACAGAAACAGCACATAATGTAGCAATCTAAACACTAGGAGTATGTAAGAAAGGTATGAATCCCTATGCCCAGCTCTTATGTACTCTCATGTTACCTTCTGAAGTATTATTCAAAATATCCAGGATATGGAATCAATCTGAGCTCCTGTCAATGTATAAATGAATAGAGATAAAGTGGCAAACACACGATGTCAAATTCTTTGACTTGGAAAATAAAGAATGAAATCTTGTCATTTGCAGCAACATGGAGGAGGATGGAGGATTTTATGATAAATGAAACCAGAAAAACCCAGATAATCAGTAATGTGTATCATCACATAAATATGTGGAATGAACAAATGGGGATCTCACGTAAGCCAAAGTGGAATGTGGGGAGGGTTGAGGGTCTAAGATGGGCAGATATTTGTCAAAAGATATGAAATAGAAGTTAGAAAGAACAAATATATTAGAGAAATTTGCTGCATTGTATGATAGCTACACTGAGGAACAATGTGCTATATTCTTTTTTTTTTTCTTCATTTCTGTATTTGGTTCAGGGTCTCACTACACAGATCAGTCTCATGGCGATCCTCTATTTCCAGCCTCCCCAGCAATGAGATTACAGGAATGTTCCACGATGCCTGGAGTCTGTCACCAGCTCAGTGCAAACTCCATGGAAACCAGAATGGAGATTGCTCAAAATCTAGGATTAGGGGCCGGGGAGATGACTCAGTAGAATAAGCGCTTCCCTGGCAAGAGCAATGGCCTGAGTTCAATCCCCGGTTCCGCAAAAAAAAAAAAAAAAAAAAAATCTAGGACTGGAAGTTCCATTAAAATCAGCTATTCTCCTTTTGGGTATTATTACAGAAGAATTAAATACATCATACAACAGCAATATATGTGCACCCATGCTCATAGAAGCACAACTGTCATTACTAAGTCTTGGAAACAGTGCAAATGCCCACAAACTGAGGTATCAATAAAAAAAGTTGTGGTATTTTTATGCAATGAAAAATTACTCAGTTATAAAGAAAGGTAAACTTGAACTTTCCATACCTAAATGGTACAACTATAGGCCATGCTTATAAGTAAATAAATCAGACCCACATGTGTAGATGCCCTATTGTCTCCTTAGTATATGAATCAGAAAGAATAAATAAAATTTGAAAGGTACAATAAAAGTAGTAAAACTCGAAGCTTTTATATTGAAGTGGATGCCACTTGAACATATACTCATAAGTGAAACAAACCAGACATACATGTGTAAATATTGTGTGGTCTTCCTAGTATAAGAACTCAAAAGAAGAAATACAAATAGAAAGGTATAATACAAGTAAAAGGAAAGCAGGATCTCAAGGACTAACTAGTCAAGAGAGGGAAAGGAGAAGAGCTAGGAAACATGAATAAGTCAAGCCATACAGTTATATGTAGAAGATGGGCAAGGCAATG
>NW_004524722.1:6090334-6118320 GCF_000260255.1 Octodon degus | reverse complement strand
CAATAAATAAATACAATAAAATAAAAGTTGTAAAAGGCAAAGAAGAACAATTGGCATGAGGGAAATGTGAAAAAGAAGGGGGAAAATGTATGTATATTCATAGGATAGTTAAGGTGATTGTACTACTAATTTCTATTAGTTTTTTGAAGGTAACAGCTAATGATTGAAATGTTTCTTTCAGAAATTTTACATGTCTGTATCATGTAATCTGATCAACTCTATAAAGACAACAATGTGAAATATAAATATGATGTTCACTATTTATCATCTTTTTAATTGTGTATCATTTCTAATATCTTACCTATTATTTTTCTATTATCATTAAAATAAAAATAGACTTTGCTGTCAGCATTAAGAAACTTTTTAAATTAGTGAGTAAATTAATTAATTCCATTTAGGCATTCCCCAATGTATACATATTTCAAACAAATATAGTATATGTGAAAGATATCAAAATTCTGAACCTCAAGAATTATATGCTGTCTAAATGAATCAGGTACAAGTAAGAGAATAAAAACTTCATATTGGTAAAAACAGCAAAAGAACATAAATGAAAACAAAAAAGAAACCACTCACATGATTTCAATTAGGAATATTACTGAACATTTACAGAAAAAATACTAGTTTGTCACAATTATTTTTCAGAGAATTAAATTGAAACATTTCACTTGATGTCACAAAGACAAATAGAACATCTTTTCTAAGCTGAAGTTCCTTTGTATACCACTGACTGCCCAGAATCATGAAAAGATGGTAGAGTAATGGTTTGCACAAGATCCGAGAAAACAGAAAATCATAGGATAATGTGGACCATTGCTCCCACATGCCATTTTTGCACAGTACTTCATGAGATTTTGTATGAGATTCTCCCTTTTGTACAAACAGGCAATTCCTTCCACAACCACTGAAAGTAATGCACTTCTGTGAGGTATGATTTAGATAAAGACATTTCTGAGCCTCACTAGAAAGCAGGGCAGCCCAGAAGAAAGGAGTGACTTCTCACATCACCTGAATCTCAGAAGTACGCACTTCCTGCAAGTCTTACCTGCAACATGGTCCTTGCTGACCCCTGCAGCCGATGCTGCACATCTGAGATGAGCGCCCTCACAGACTGGGCCTCCTGGGCCAGCTCCTTTTCAGACTCAGCCAGGTCCCTCAGAACATCTTCCTCCTCTTTCTTCAGTTTTCTCAGGTGCTTTTCCTCCTCAGAGTCCAGGATGTTTCTCATTTTCCTAAACTCAGCCTGGACACCTTCTATCTCCCTCTGTATTTGCTTCTTCAGGGATAAGAAAGAGATAGGCACTCAGTCAGAAGGTGCTTTCCAGCCAGAAAAAAATCCCTCTTTTCACAGGGAGGCTCTCAGGGGAAGGCTGGTAGGCAGGAGCAACTCTTAGGGAAGCAGAGTGTTCCTATGATTATTTTCCCTTCCTGCAGTTAAAATTCATGACATTCAGACAACATTCTCAAGGCTCACCCTGACCCCAGTGGGACACCCACACCTCCCAGTTGATCACGACCCCACCCATCTCCCTGATTTACTCCTCATTCCTCTTATGCACTCCCTGCCAGAACTGGAATATGGAAGACAGACACAAGATTCATTGTCAAGTGTCTCAATAAAATCCTTCTCAAAAACCAGCAAGCCCAGCAGCATGGCATTTCTTAACTACTTTGCCTGCAGCCCATTCCCAAACACCTCCCTCCCAGCACCACACTCATTAGGGACAATTACTCTACAGACTGTATTCCATGAGGAAAAGCACACACAGGATTTATCAAATGATTTGGGGACTGCCCAAGGACCAGAGGATAAAGAGGGCACTTCCTCCCCCGGCCCCTGCTGGGTTACACCCCAAGGAGGTGTGATCTCCTGCCTTCCAAGAAGTTTGTTCTCTTTCAATGCGAGCTTTCCACTTCTCAATCTTTTTCTCATCCTTCATCAGCTTCTTCAGCACTCCACGCAGCTTCTCCTGTGAGAAGGGAATCACAGCAGAGTTGAGCCATGAGCTCCTCAGCACTCGGAGAGGGAATAAACGTGGATGAAATCTAGGTGATCTCATCCAAACCTCAGTTCACTAAAAATGAGCAAGAGGTGATGACAAAAACAGCAGAGAGGCGAAGAATGCCCTCTTTATGTCCCTAGGGAGTTTTTCTTTAAGTAGAAAGCCAAGTGCCCTTCACCTAGTGTAGACTGATTTTTTTCTGTCCAAGACAAACCTGAGTCTATATCAAAGGGAGAACTCGTGTCTGAATCAGTCTTATTTATTCTTTTGTGAAAATAGTTAATCAGAGCTTCTCTTGGGCACCAAATCTCCACTAATATACTACACTTCACATGAATTTTTGCTTCTGTCTAGGAACTTTTACTCTAAGTTTATTCTATTGCCATCAACTGATGTGTATAAAACTTACATTGGGCTAAGTAAGATAAGCAAAAAATGGACAGAAACCACAGACCTGTGTTTTTTGTTTTTTTTTTTTTAAAGGTCTTCATGGTCTCACTACTAGATCAGACTCTTAGTGATCCACCTGTTTACAGTCTACCAAGAGGTGGGATTACAGGAGGCCACCATCACACCCAATATCAATTTGAGCACCACCCCCCATTTTTTGTAACGTGAGTTCTGTGGTGGGAAACTAATAAACTGTAGTTCACAGGGAGGTTTTCCACCAGGTACTGTTTCTTAGTCTACCTTTCCATAACTCTGATCTCTTACCTGATATTCCTGTACAGCGTCCTCCATAATAACTATGTGGCGACTGTGATACTTCTGAGAATACTCACAAAGCCAGCAAATAACTCTCTCATTCTTCTTACAGAATAGCTGGAGTTTCTCACCATGGAGGTCACACAGATCTGACTTTGGAGTCGGTGTCACCTTGTTGAGCCTGTCCACTATGTTGGCCACATGTCGACTGGGCCTCAGGTTTTCAAACGGGAACAGGAGTCGACACACTGGGCATTGGACAAATCCTTCATATTCTGTGAACTCATAGCTTGAGGTGATGCAGTGTTTGCAGAAAATGTGGCCACAGTCGATGCTCATAGGTTCTGTCATGAGCTCCAGACAGATGGGGCACGTCACCTCCTCCTTGACATTCTCCAGGAATGAAGCCATAGAAGCCATTTTCTTCTCCCGTCTGTTCAGAATCACAGTGTTCTCTGGATCCTGTGGTTGGGGAAAACTGAAGTGGGGCACGGTAAGAAAGGTGAATGGTATAGAGGAAATAAGATCAGAAATATTTTTTGAAGCCAAAAAAGAAATGATAACTATAATGAAAGAATTACTAAGTGCTTCTAAAAAACACACTGATAAAAAAAAATAGAGGAGGGGGGGATCTGCCCCTTAGCTCAGTTCTTTAAGTGGCTGCTTCAACAAAGCAGTCAGGCTCAGGCTGCTGTGGTTTGATCCCCACAACTCAAGCCAGCCAAACTTGCCCTGAAGGTATTTGGAACAAAAAAAAATCCTTAAAAATTAGAGGAGGATAGAAAAAGGATGTAATCCTTGAATGAACAATATAAGAGAGAAATACAATACATGAAACAGATTCAAAAAGATACACAAGAAATTAAAACCTCAATCACAAGCTGGCAAAACCGCTTGAATGAAAGTAAAGATAGAGTTTCAGATCTTTATGAAACCATCCAGCTAGTGAAAAGGTAAAAAAAAAGATCTCTTAAAAACAACTAGGTTGTAGGAAAAAGTAATTCAACATCTGAAAGATGATACAAAGGTGAACAACATAAGACTAATAGGCATCAATGAGAAAAGAGTCAATAAAAATGATATAAAAAGAACATGGGCAGAAGTAATAGCAGAAAACTTCCCAAATATGGGGAAACAATCTGACACTCTGGTAAACGAGGCATATACAATACCAAATAACTTCAACCCAATTAAAAACGCACTGAGACATATAATAATCAAGATCCCAGAAATCCAGCACAAGAAATGTGTACTAAAAGCCACTAGAGAAAAGAAACAGATCACGTTCAAAAGAAAGACCATCAGAATAAAGATAGATTTCTCTTCAAAAACCATCTAGTCAAGAAGAGCACAGAGAAAATACTTCAAGTCCTTCAAGAAAGCAAATTCCAGCCCAGACTGCTATACCCTGCAAAACTCCCTTTCAAATTTGATGGAGAAGTGAAATACTCCCATGACAAAGAACAAGTAAAGAATTTCATTATGACAAAGTCAACCCTACACAGACTAATAAAAAAGATATTCAAGAGAGAGAGCAAGATGAGCACAACTCCACAAAAGAGAATAGAAAGAATCAAGCAAATACGGCGAACAATTAAACACAGGAGAAAAAGGAGTAAACAACAGCAGGTAAGCAACATGTCACTCATAAGTCAATACATCTCAATTATAACCATAAACATAAATGGACTCAGTTCACTAACTAAAAGAAATAGATGGGCAGAGTGGATTAGGAAACAAAAACCAACAATATGTTGTATAGAAGCAACACACAAAACTCATAAAGAAATTCTTATGCTGAAAGTCAAAGGATGAAAAACAATCCTTTGACTACATGCCCCAGCAACTCAGAAAAAAGCAGAGGTAGAAACATTCAAGAGGAAAAGGTAACACTAATAATATGTATCTGCCAAACATGGCAGCACCCAACTATATAAGATAAATCTTAATTGACATGAAATATTTAATATCCAATACCACAATCTTAATAGGAGACCTTAACATCACTTACCCACAAAAAATAGGTCAAGCAGACAAAAAATTAGCAAAGAAGAAACACTGAAGTAGAACTTTGAACAAATGGACTTAGTAGACATACAGAGTGTTCCGTCCAACCACTGCTGAATACACATTCTTTTCAGCTGCACACGGGGCATTTTCTAAAATAGACCACATATTAACCCATAGGTCATTTTTAAGTATATGGAAGACAACCAAAATTTCCCCATGTATATTATTTGAACACAGTGCAATGAAACTGGAAATAAATGACAAAAGGAACCAGAAAAATACATGGAATCCCATAAATACATGGAAATTAAAGAACACCCTCCTCAGGAACCAATTTACAGATGAAATTAAACAAGAAATTAAACAATATCCACAACAATGAAAATTCAAGCACAACTTATCAGAATTTATGGGATACAAAGAAAGCAGTGCTTAGAGAGAAATTTATCAATGTGAATTCACGCATTAGGAAAACAGAAAGGGAACAAATACATACACTAATGCTTCACCTCAAATGGCTAGCAAAAGAAGAGGAAATCAAACCCAAAGCCCAAAGACAGGAGATATTATAAAAATTAGAGACCAGATTAATACAATTGAGACAATCAAAACAATACAAAGAATTAATGAATCAAAAAGCTGGCTCTTTGAAATATTAAATAAAACTGATAAGCCCCTACCTAACTTCATCAAAAACAGGAAAGAATAATCATAAATTCAAGCAATGAGGAATGAAAAGGATAAAATTACCAAAAATCCTGTGGAAATTCAGAAGATCTTCAACAGCTATTTTGAGAATCTTTACTCTCACAGAACTGAAGACAGAGAAGAAATGGCCAGATTCCTACAAAGGTAAAAATTACCAAAACTGAATCAAGAAGATGTAAGAACTCTCAATAAACCAATAACAGTCAATCAAATTCAAAATGTAATAAACTATATACCGACAAAGAAAAGTCCAGGCCCTGATGGATTCATAGCTGAGTTCTACAAGAAATTTACAGGGGCCAGGGAGATGGTTCAGTGGAATAAGCACCTCTCTAGCAAGCACAAGGGCCTGATTTCAATCTATGGTTCTGAAAAAAAAATTTACAGAAGATATAATCCCAATACTCTCAAACTCTTCAATGAAATTGAAAAGGAAACAATTCTGCCAAAATCATTCCTAGGAATAAGTATTATACTGATTCCAAAACCAGAGAAGGGGCTGGGGAGATGGCTCAGTGGAATAAGTGCTTCCCTGGCAAGCGCAAGGGCCTGAGTTCAATCCCTGGTTCCGCCAAAAAAAAAAAAAAAAAAAGAAATGGAGATATTTAGGAACACATAGACAGAGGTGCTGGAAAGTCACTGCTTCAGGATGGGCAAAGACAAAGATACTCCAAGCCAAAACCAGAGAAAGATGCAACCAAAAAAGATAACTACAGCCCAATGTCCCCATGAACATACATGCAAAAATCCTCAATAAACTCCAAGCAAATAGAATACAGCAAATCATTAAGAACATTATACACCTTGACCTAGGATTCATCCCAGGGATGCAAAGATGGCTCAATATTTGCAAATCTACAAATGTAATACATTATTTCAATAGAGCCAAATCCAAAAGCCACATGATCATCTCAATTGATGTAGAAAAGGCTTTCAACAAAGTCCAACACTCATTCATGTTCAAAGTCCTATAGAAAATTGGAATAGAAGGCCTCCAACTCAATCTGATGAAAGCCATCTATAACAATGCAACTGCAAATATAATCCTATATGGGAAAAAAACTGAAATATTTTGCTCTCAGATGAGGTACAGGACAAGGATGTCCTCTACCACCACTCCTATTCAATATAATTCTGGAATCATTAGCTAGAGCCATTAGACAAGAGAGAGAGAGACAAAAGGAATAAGAATAGGTAAAGAAGGGGCCGAGGAGATGTCTCAGTGGAATAAGAGCTTGCATGGCAAGCACAGGGGCCTGAGTTCAATGCACTGCTCTGCAAATAAATAAATAAATAAATAAATAAATAAATAAATAAATAAATTTTTAGAAAGAATAGGTAAAGAAGAACTTAAATTATCATTTGCAGATGACATGATGCTCTACCTAGAAGACCCAGAATATGCCACCAAGAAGCTACTAGAATTAATACACAAATTCAGTAGCATAGCAGGATACAATCAATATGCAAAAGTCAATAACATTTCTCTACACAGATAACAAATACACTGAAAGAGAAATTAGAGAAACAATACCTTTTACAATTGCACTTTGGAAAATGAAATATATAGGAATTAATCTAACTAAAGAAGTAAAAGATCTACTGAATGAAAATTACAGTACTTGGAAAAAAGATATCATACAGGATTTCAGAAAATGGAAAGATATTCCCTGCTCATGGGTAAAAAGAACCAACATTGAAGATGGCCATACTCCCAAAAATTTTATATAGATTAAATGTAATCCCTATCAAAATACCAACAACATACATCACAAACCTAGAGAAGTCATTCCTAAAATTTATTTGGAACCAGAAAAAACCTGGAATAGCAAAGGCAATCCTGGGCAACAAAGGAAAGGCAGAAGACATTACAATTCCTGACTTGAAATTATACTACAAAGCTACTGTAATAAAATCAGCATGGTAATGGAAAAAAAATAGACCTGAGGATCAATGGAATAGATTACAAAATGCAGATGCAACCACAAACACACTCAGCCATCTTATCTTTAATAAAGGAGCCAAACATGCTTACTGGAAGAAAGATAGCCTCTTTAACAAATGGTGATGGAAAAAACTGTCTCTCTACATGCTGAAAACTAAACCTTGACCCAGGTCTATCATCATGCACTAAGATAAAGTCAAAATGGATTAAAGATCTAAATATTAAAACCAAAACACTAAGTCTCCTGGAAGAGAAAGTAGATGGAAATCTTGAAGACATAGATGTAAGCTAACAGTTCATGAACAGAAATGAAACTCCATGGGAAATACCTGAAAGAAGCAACAAGTGGGACCTCCTGTTATTGAGAAGTTTTTGCACATCAAAATAAATTACCAACAGAGGGCAGACGATATAGCTCAGTGGATTAAAGCACCTGTAAATAGGTGCAGGGGCCAGGGCTTTGATCCCTGGGCCTGCCATGTGGGCCCCACTCCCAGGGCTGGCTGAGACAGCAATCGAGACTGGGCGTGGTGGCATACACCTGTAATCCCAGCTCTTGCAAGGCTGTAAACAGGAGGATCATGAGAAGTCCATCTAGTACTGAGACCTTGAACACCCTGCAGAACCTTTAATAAAAAAATAAATAAATAGATAAATAAATAAAATTATCAATAGAGTGAAAAGTCAGCTGACAAATTTGGAAAAAAATCTTAATTTATAAGCACTCAGACAAAGGTTTGTTCTCTAGAATTTGTAAAGAACTAAAAAAATTAGAGCCCAAAAATTTAAAGACCCAGTCCAAAAATGGGCATCCAAGATGAACACATGCTTCTCAGAGGAAGAAATACAAGAAGCTAATAAATACATGAAAAAATGCTTCACATCACTAGTCATTCATAAAATTCACATTAAAACTACTCTGAGATACCATCTCACCCCAGAAAAAATGTCTATCATAAAGAAATCAACCAACAACAAATGTTGGAGAGGCTGCGGGGGGTAAGAGGAGCCCTTCTCCACTGCTGGTGGGAATGTAGACTGGTGCAACCATTATGGAAATTAGTGTGGAGATTCCTCAAAAAACTTGGACTGGAAATCCTATTCAATCCCTCTATCCTCCTTCTGGGAATTTTCCCAAAAGAACTGAAAACATCCTGACCTAGCGATGTATGTGCACCTATGTATATGGCAGCACAATTTGTGATAGTCAAATCTTGGAAGCAACCAAAATGCCTTATCACATGAGGAATGGATGAAAAAGATGTGGTATTTTTTTCCTCACTCTTCAGAAAATTTTATTTCAAGATAAAGCATAACTTCCATCCACATCATGGTCCCAATGTGTGGGGAAAAAAAAGGTGTTTTGCCTCATTTTACCCTTCAAAAGAGGCACGGTGGTGTAAATGCCTTTAAAATGCCTCTGCATGGTCTCAAAAATGACAGTACAATGACTGAAAATGCTTTCCCATTTTCATGCGAGGTATGGTTTATTAGGAAACCTCTGTAACAACTTATTCATTTTCTTGGGAAGTAAACTTCCAGACTCTCCCAAGGTCTCCTGGCTTGATCTCATCTTTCGGGCTTCCTGAGGCCTTGAAGAGCAATCAAAAAAGTCTTGGATGTCTTTTTTGCACGCACTGTCATGGAATTCATTCTGCTTCCAGGAAGTCATCATCACCAATATATCTGTGATAAATGTTGCCTCACCCTTCTCACGGCGCCATTCTCCAACTTTATTAGCTAGGATGAGAGGTTTATTGGGCTTCATTGTAGGCTTCCGCGAGTTCATTAGCTGCACTAGGTATCCCCGTAGGCTGGGCGCTGCCATTGCACACTGCACTCCCAGCACCCCAAGATGTATTTTTATATAATAGAGTATTACTTAGCTATAAAGAATGATAAACTTGAAACCTGCATTTATAAGTGGATTTTACTTGAAGAGATACACATAAGTGAAATAAACAAGACCCACATGGTTAAATATCATATTGTCTCCCTAGTGCAAGAACTCAAAAGAAGAAATAAAAATTAAAATGACTAACACAGTCAAATGGAAAGTGAGAATTTAAGGATTAAACAAGGAAGAGAGTGAAAGGAGAAAAGATAAAAAATATGGCAGAGGCACAACCATACAGTTATATATACAAGATGGTTAAGGCAGTGGTCCTAAGACTCTGCATCAGGATTCTGAAGATAGCAGTTGATGGGTAGGGTTCTCACCCTGACTGATTATATATGCTCATGTCTCTGAACTGAGCAACTGAACTGGGGATAGTGGTGTGTAATACAAAAACCATGCCTGAAATACCTGTCATTTTGGTCTTCCAAATGCGTGCTCCTTCTACTATCATATCAATTGTTGCTGTATTCTCTTTTAAATAAATATTTGTAAAGAAAAAAGGTAATACAAGTAAACAAGAGACAAAAAAAGAAGTCATAGGATTGTCCTGCTACAATGTTGTATATGGTTTGCTTTCTAAATTTCTGTGTAAAAAGGTGTAATTGTTTTTTTCACATTCTATAGGGATTTAAAGTTTAGAATATCCATGATTTTTGGAAAATAGCAGTTCCATGTTTTCTCTAAGGCATTTGATATTCAGACAGATTGTGATGTTAAGCTCAACTGGCTCTGTTACAGGATAACAATATCATTAAGCTTATCTTCTGGATGTTTAACAACTAAAGTGTGCAGACTAAAAATTAGAGAAAAAGAAAGGCTACAAGGATAGCCACACTTTTGGCCATAGCCCTTCAAGGTCAGGGAGGACTCAGGACATAAGAGAATCTGTTCTGTGACATCTTGTAACTTAGTGGTGCCCAAATTTTCTGATCAAAATGATTATGTGGCAGTTGAAGAAAGTGATCAATGATGTATAGTGTGCCTAAGGAGAGTCACCTAGAGAGAAAAAATCCTCTCAGAGTTTCGCAGAGAACAAATTGGTCAAGCAATGGCCATGACTCATCCAGATGGCTGACACTTACAAAAGATCAACAAGGTGCTGTACATGGTTTCAAAGTAAATCCTGGGGGGATTTGACTGACCTTGCCAGATACAAAAGTTACAGTTTTACTTATATGGGTCTTGCATTAAATTGGTCTTAACCGTCCAGCAGAAAAGTATAACCAGAAAGCCTAATAAGTGATGCCATATTAACATGCTGAGCTGTAAAAGGCTCATTTGCTTTTTTTTCAGAACTGGGGATTGAACTCAGACCCTTGCACTTGCCAGGCAAGTGCTTATTCTACTGAGCCATCTCCTCAGCTCCTACTGTAAAAGGCTCAAGTCAACAACTTCAGGAATTTGCCAGTTCTGCTGATAACCTACTAGTATCATGGACTACTGGAATGTACTGGGCTATTTCACTGAATTCAAGTGCCTACAATCTTTGAACTGGCATCAAGTATGAAAAGGTCCTTTAATGAGTTCTCCAAATAAAACTTCTCTAACAACAACAGAACACTCATCTCTGACAAAACAAAACAAAAAAGGGGGATACAAATGAAGGACCATTTTGCAGTGAAAAAATATATTTATGTATATACAAAATACAATATATACACAGCTACCTTCTATTAGTTCAATGAGAAGAAAGGTCTGCACTAATATTGCCTAGACAAGATATCATGTCTGCATCTGGTCCTCTGAATAATTACTATGAAAACAAGAATATGCAATGTACTAATCATTGTAATTGTCTTGCTAGCCTCTTTTGAAACTGTTTCATTGCTATTTTCTTCTCACTAAAATGAATAAAAATTAAAAAAAAAAAAGAATTGAGTTTGTGAGCCAAGATACCACTGTGTGCTGTCATGACCTTCAGCTGGAATTAACCCATTCTTTTTCTCCTGTGTTTAAGTGTTTGCCTTGTTTGGTGGGTTCTTTCCATTCTCATTCATGGAGTTGTGGTCATTTTGCTCCCTCTCAGAAACATCTTCTAGTAGTCTGTAGGCTTGGCTTTGTCATCATGAAATTCTTTAGTTGTTCTTTGTCATGGAAGTATTTCATTTCTCCATTATACTTGAAAGAGAGTTTTGCAGGGTATATCAGTCTGGGTTGCAATTTGGTTTTTTTGCAAGACTTGAAGTACTTTGCTCCATGCTCTACTTGCCTTCATAGTTTGTGAAGAGAAATCTGCTGTTCTTCTGATGGGTTTTCCATTAAATGTGATCTGTTTCTTTTCTTTAGCACTTTTTAGTGTACTGTTCCTGTGCTGAATTTCTGGGATCTTGATTATTATATGTCTGGATGTGGTTTTAATTGGGTTGATGTTATTTGGAGTTCTATATGCTTCAGCTACCTGAATGTCAGATAGTTTCCCCATATTTGGGAAGTCTTCTGCTCTTCCTGCCATCCATATTGTTTTTATATCATTTGTATTGACTCCTTCCTTCTCATTGATGCCCATTAGTCTCATGTTATTCATCTTTTCATCATCTTTCAGGTATTAAATTATTTTTTCCTGCATCCTAGTTGTTTTTAAGAGATCTTTTCTTACTTTTTCACTAGCTGCAATGCTGCCTTTAAGGTCTGAAAGTCTATTCTCCCTTTCATTCAAACGGTTTTGCTGGCTTGTGATTGAGGTTTTAAATTCCTGTATATCACTTTGGATCTGCTTCATGCATTCTATTTCTTTCCTATATTGCTCATTCAAGGATTCCATAATTTTTATATTCAGCTCTATTTTTATCAGTGTCTTTAGAAGCACTTAGTACTTCTTTCATTATAGTTATTATTTCTTTTTTTACTTCAGAAACTATTTCCAGTCTGATTTCCTATATACCTTTCTGCACTTGTTTCTTTACTTCAGACACTACTATTTCAGACATTTCAGGTGTGTGATTTTCAATTTCTTCTATGCTAGTGTCTTCTGCATTTGTTCTAGGTGGGCTCAGGGCCTGAGACTGCAATTTGTTCCTTCTCTTTGCCATTTTCTACAGCGCTGTCTTCTGACCTTTGGTGTAGAGCTTAGAGTTATTACCTTAGCACCATGTCCAGATCTACCAAGTTCAAACTCCTCTAACTGGGTGTAGCTTGGGTCGGGTTGCTGTGCTCCACTTTTTCCTGCTGCAGCCCTTGGAGTTGAATGCTCTGTGCCACTCTGGCAAGATGTTCTTTTCCTGAATCAGCTGGGTGGGTCTTCCTCTAGTCTCTTTGTAGGGAGTTCTAGTTCAGGCTCCATGCTGGGCCTGGGTTCTGAGTCAAATTGCGGTCCAGTGGACACTAGGTGGTCTTACTCACATGCTCAGTGACTTTTAAAATGCCAATAAAGCCACTCTGCAAGGAGCAGCAAGCTTTGGGTATCACATGAGCAGGACAGGGAGGAGAAAATGTGTCCTCTCTCAGGTGACACAAACCCTTAGGGCCTCTTCTTTAAAGGAAACAGAAGTTCTTCCTGGCATTCGTCAGTGGAAGTGTTCTACCTCCTGACAAACACTTTGTGTAGAGTCAGCTCAAACAAATCACAACAATGAAAAGCACACCACTGTCACTTTGCAAAAAAAAAGAGCCCTGGGATCTGACACTTAAGGGAGACAGGGCTACCTGCCCTGGAGGTCAGTGTCTTACACACTTAACCAAGGTGAAATCACAGATGCAGGCACCAAGGAGGAGAGGGGACTGCTGTGGTGTGGCTCTCAGCAGGAGAAGGAGCCCACCCTCAGCAGAGGAAGCCCTCCCTGCTTACACCTCTTTCCTCCAGGGCCTCAGCCTCTGAAGCAGAAAGCAGAAAGCTGGACCTTTCCCTGCCCCAGAAAGGCTTCACACCTCCAAGGAAACATACCCAAGCAAATGCAGCTTTTCTTTTCAATTGTTTGGAGCTCTGTCCACCACGAAATGCTGATTACAGGTTTGGAAATCTGTGGAGAATTCTGGAGTCCCTGCTGAGGAGGAAACAGGTCAGCAGCTTGGGTCCTATTTATTCACTGAGGGAACCTGGTTGGAAATGAAAGTGAAAGAGTTGGGGCAGGTAAGCCTGGGCGAGGCTAAGCAGGTAGAGACAGGATGATTAATTGGAATCCATTGAGGAAGCCTGGCTGTAATCCCATGTGATACTGGGGGGAGTTTGGCAAAGAAAGCTTCCCCACATTGTATTTTCCTGTTTTAAATTATTGTCTGTCCCCTGAACTTTAATCTAATTAGTATAACATTGAAATATGTTTGGTAGACATTTCATTGTACTCTCAGTATCTTTTGCTCTGTATCATTGTATTTTGTTAGTCAGATATGATTATTTATTTATTTATTTTGTATTTAGGACAGGATTCTACAAGGTCTCATTGAGTAGATCGGACTCGTAGTGAGCCTCCTGTTTACAGCCTCCCAAGTACTGGGATTACAGTCTCTCCACCATGCCTAGTCTCATTGGCCATCTCAGTGTCCTCTGGGGGTGGGGATGGCACAGCAGGTCCTGGGATTCAACTCCTGGCCCCTGCATCTGCCTAAGCAGGTGCTTGAATCTACTGAGCTATTTGGCCAGCCCTAAATTTGTAACTTTTAGCATGTCTTAATTATACAATTTGGTCGTGTGAGTTTTTTTATTCAGAAATGCTTTTAGTACATAATGATTACATTCGTTGTCAGTAGTTGGTACTTCTGCATAACACACTTTGTTTCTTCTCCTTCTCTTCCCTTCCCTTCCATCTTCACAAATCAGTGCTGCCCTGGAACACTGATCATAAGTGCACTGATCTTGCTGGCTATCCCAGCTCCCAACTCCTCTGTCTTCCTCCCCTTTCCCATCTCCTTCCCCTTCATTTGTTTTTCACAAAGGATCTCAAACTTATCATTGCACTTTTTGTGCCACATTTATATTCACCCTACAAAGCATTAAAAGGTAGCAGAGGAGCCTGTTCAGGAAATACCTTCCATGGGATGCTCTTGCTTATGGTCTGTCAGCTGCACTTTATTTTTTGGGTGGTAGACACTGTCACATATAGCTTGGTGATTTAGAAATATTATAGACCGTTAGACAGAGGTGGGCCCTGGGCTGATTGATGCAGAAGACAACTGTGGCTAGAGACTCATTCCCTGAAGGCCAGGCTTGAAGACTACGTGGAAGGGCTACACCCACATACTCCAATAGGGAAGAACAGCAGGGATTGATATTCTAAGTCACCTTGAATGGAAGACCAGAACCTCCTTAACCTGCATCTTCCAGGAAGTTCTTGTTCTTCTAGTGTGTGCTTGCCATATGGCAAGCTTCTCCATTTCATGCCCATTTATTAAATATTACCGAAGTAACTAACAATCCTTTTTATCAGAGAAAAAAATCACTAAGTACAATGATATAGAATTTCAAACAAGATAGATGGAAATTAACAATGGTTAATACATTGCATATTGTTATCTTCAAATTAATTGCCCAAATTCCAAGATATAGATGTGCAAAATTTATCAAAGAATATAAGATAAAACCATTCCTTTCTATTAATTAATTTAAAAAAATTCTACTGTAATTATGTTAGCTCTCCTTTTGTTGCTGTTTGGTACTGTGGATTGAACTCCAGACTGCACTTGCCTGCTCAGCTATATCCCTGGCACTTACTGGTGGTGGTGGTGGTGGTGGTGGTGGTGGTGTGTGTGTGTGTGTGTGTGTGTGTGTTTGTATTTGTTTACTTCTTTTCCTCATTTCCCCATTCAAGTTTTTCTTTCCTTTAAGCAGTTTCTTTTCCTTTCACAATATCTGTTGTTCATTTTGGACATTGTGTACTCTTTCAATTTCTTCCACAATGGGATAATATGATCTTCCCACATGCAACTCTAATTTATTTCACCTGTAAGTATTGTGCCTAAAGCCAGAGTTTGCTCAGGGGCTTAAAACTTTTCCTGGTAAGCTGAAGGTCCTGAGTTCAATTCCCAGAACCAAAGGAAAAATGCGTGGTAGCTAGTTGCATGAATTTATTGATGAAAACCTCAAGTTTATGCTTCTTTACATATAATTAGCACCATATTGGATAAGAATACTTCTAGTTTGAAGTCTTTAATTTGAGAAGCTAATATCTAAGATTATTCCAATTTCTCAGGACGTTTTCACTCTTTGGGTGATTTTGTTGTGATGTACAAGATCTCTTCAATAGGAGTTACCTTTGTTGATCCTTTGAGGTATTTTCTGGGAAGCATTGTTTTTTCATGAATTATCTACCCACCAAAGTCTTCAAGAAATCTACCTACTATCTCTTTCAGTAGATTTAATGTTTCCTCTACCTGCATGTCTGAGTTCTTATCCCATTTTCAAAAGATCCATCTCCCTGTTTTCTATTATGAGATTCTGGTGTTCACCTCTAGATGAATAAGAAGCATCGCAATGGAAGTGACCTACTGGACTGCTAACTCATGCTGCAGAGAACATGCCTAGGCACAGTCTTCAGTGTGCCGAAAGCTGGGCGCAAACTTTTCCTCACCTTTCTCACTGACAGAGAAGGAGGCTGAGGGGCTGGGGAGATGGCTCAGTAGAATAAGTGCTTCCCCGGCAAGCGCAAGGGTCTGAGTTCAATCTCCAGTTCTGCCAAAAAAAAAAAAAAAATAGAAGGAGGCTGTAACACTGTGTTGTTCACCCAGTAATAGTCTTTCTTAATATGAAGCAGACATTTCCTTGGGCATCTGGAAGCACTGAATTTAGATTCTCTCCTGAGCAAATGAGACAAAGGAAGAAAAGGATGACACAGAATTTGTACAGCCTACAGTGAATGAAGCCGTCCACATGAAAGGCTAGGAAAGCGGGAAATCAGGAAAAATGGAACAGGCAGGAGAGGCACACCTTGGCTGGGAAGAGGCAGAGGAGGGAACAAGGTTCAAGAGTTTTGTCTACATATCAGAGGCTCTGATCATCCCCCAGGAAGGAAAAATAAGGAACCTTTAAAAGAAAAAGAACAGTGAGAGAATTCATAGCTGAGAACCTGGCCGTGTGGCACACTGTAGAATTCAGAGTATGAGGCTCAGAGTCCAGAAAATCTCCAACAGGAGCCAGAGGAACAGCCATAAAAAGGCCAAAGTCCAAGGATCAGAGGTATCAGACACCGTAAAAGCACTGTACTTAAGTTTCTCCTGCGGCCCTATGACCCACGTGCTACATTATAGGTGATAACTTGGGACACTGAAGTAAAGGGGGTTTTGAAGTATGTTTCACCCTCAGTGCCAGTGGTGCTTCTTCCGGTAATGTGGCCCTGAGTCAGATCTTAAGGCTTGGATGCTTCTATGCATTTGCATGGCTCCAATGGAAATGTGCAGAAACGGTGAAATTTAGGTCATTGCTTGGAGTCAGAATCATGCAAGCTGTTGAAAAACTAAAAGGTAGGTGAGGGACATGATAAAACACTGTGTGTGAAGTTCCAAGAGGATTCAGAAAGACCTTACTACAATAGGGTTGGGAGGAATGCCACTCAGGAGACTTAAACAGAGTATAGTGCATTTGTAGAAAAACAGTGTGTGGGGGGTGGGGAAGGAAAAGTGTGGATCTCAATATAGGATGAATACGGTAGAAATACATGGAAGACAGGGATCTTATGGAACTATAATTCCTTTTAACCCAGTAGTATTGGCCATCTATTAGCTTTGAAAGGTCAAAAAGGCACCAGGTTTAATGGAGGAGAAGGAGTTATATCAATATCCAGTTGTTCTCCCGTTGAAGGAAGGCAAAGATACTGTGAATGGCTAGTGAATTGGTGAATGTGGATAAAGGATTGCTCCTCAGTGGTACAATTAAGGCCCAGCAGATACTCTTTTTCTCTACTTTCCTGTGTCCACACTGAACACTGCTCTATCTTCCCCATGACCTCCTGTCTTCACCAGAGTCCCCAGCACCACACTTGACCTTCCTTTCTTCAACACTCTTCTCCCTCTTGGCTGCTGTTAGTCCCTGAACACAGTCCTACTCTATGATAGATAAGTACTCTTCCACATAGCATATTTTCAACCCTTTCAAAATTTAATCCAGCCAAAGTCTCCCTCACTTTTTAAGGTATTCAGGCTGGACTTGAACTTGCAGTCACTCTGTCTTGGCCTCCTGGGAATCTAAGAAGGGATGGATGATCATGCCCTCTTAGCTCTACTCATCTTGATGAGATTGCAGAATCCGTTTCAGGTCACGGGCTTGGACATCATCTTCTGTCCCTTTGAGCATGTTCTTGTTTTTTCACAGTCAATGACATACTCCTAGGGAGGAAAGAACTCCAGATCTCATAGGGGCGTCTTTCAAATACCACTCACTTATATCATTTCATTTTATTTTCACACACAAAATCTCCTCCTTGGTGATCCAGGAAAGGGACAAGACAAACCTCTGGAACTGACATCAAAAGAAACAGATTTGTGGGCCAGTGAGATAGTTCAGTGGACTAAAGCGCCTGATTATGCAAGCTTGGGCAAGAGTAGGGGACTGAGGTTTGATACCCAGCACCATATGCAGCACTAGCTCCACCCCCTGGGCGGGCTTAGCCCTATAGAATCCATGCACAGTGAGACTTGCCGATGATCCCAGCACTGGGGAGGCTGAAAGCAGGAGGACCAGCACGAATCCAAGCTGTATGGTGGGACCCTGTAACAACCAAGTACACTTAAAAAATAAATAAATAAATAAACAAATCTGCCTTCTCAACCATTTGGAGGGATTTTGGGAGGATCTTAATCAGTTCAAAGCAGAGTCTTCCAGGTGAAGGATTTTAATTTCTATATTTGCTACAGGTTCTTGCTACACAGAACAGACTCACAATGATTCTCCTGTTTCAGTCTCCATAGTGTGGTGTACCTGGAACTGCATGTGGTACTGAGGATGGAATCCTGGTCCTTGTACTTGCTGGACAGGCGCTTGGACCACTGAGCTATCTCCCTGACCCTTTTTGAAGGAATTTAAAATAACCCCCTCCCCACCTGAAATTCAAACATCATCATATGTGGAAGAGTTCCTGCTATTAGTGTTGGCTCCTGAGAATCCAGTCAGTAAGTGCATTTGCAGCATCCTGCTCTGACAGGTCTGCGCTTAGCATAGAACCCAACCTAGAGGAGCCTCAGAAGCCCACAGCTCCATGTCTACAGAAAAGGCCTCAGATACCACCTGAGCTTTCTTTTCTTTCTTTTTTTTTTTTTCCAGAACCGGAGATTGAACTCAGGACTTTGCTTGCCAGGCAAGTGCTTATTCTATAGAGCCATGTATTGGGCCCCACTACCTGAGTTTTCAAGATTTATATTTTCTCTGGAAAAAATGACAAATAGTTGGCAAAAGAACACCAAACTTATTGCTCTGAATTCGAGAATCTGGAAAAGCTCCATGCTGCCAGCAGGCACGCAGTTGTACACAGCAGGATGAGGCTTTTCACAGTGCTTCTGAACAGGGTGGCTAAGCTGCACCAACTGTGTGCACTTGGGGCACAGATCTGTTTCACAGGCTCAAGTGTGACTTCAGGCATGATGTCTAAGATTTTTAGTGGAAAATATATATGCATTGCTGTATGCAGGGTTGATTGCAATGTAAAATTCTTGCTACTTGTTTAAAAAGATACATTCCATCTATCATAAAGACTACTGAACCCAAAGCCTAGAGCTCCAAGGAGGTTTACACTGTATACCTGAAGAGCCCAAGCACTGTATCCTTCATAGGACCACTCTTCCTACCCTGACTCCACATAGCTCCAGTGCTTCCCAGACCAGTGGTGTCCTGCTGCTCTATTCTCAGTAGCACTAAAATAACTCAACTCTGGTCAGTGACAAGGAGCGTCCACAATGATCTCACATACAACCTTCCAATCCTTGGCATCACACACGTACCTTTCTATGGTGTCCTTCACATCCTAGAGAGAAAGAAGCAAACATGAGTTTACAAACTGTGGATGTGCCTCACTAGCAAAGTCCTGTCATTTTTCACAAGCCTTAATATGCTGAGAATGGAGATTTTCCTGCTGTGAAAGAGAAAAAAGTAGGGTAAGACTCAATCTTCCCATCCCATGGCTGCCTGTGAGATGCCTTATATAATACATGATTGCTTCACTATGTTACAGATGCCTACAATGATTCACTATTATTTTTTAGGTATCAACGAACTTTGCAGAATCAGAGATGAACACATACATGGTTTTTGATGAAGGGAGAAGTGAACAAGTCTTTCAACAAGTGCTTCTTCTCATTTTACATGCTAACTAATTCTATTTTTACTTAGTTTTGCCAGTTAAATGCAGTTTAGTATACTCAATATTGAAGAAGCTATTAGGATGAAAAATAGAATGTGTGATATTCACAACCAAACACGACTCCTTGTCTCTCATAATCCATTGTCCTAAATTATATCACGTGAGGGCTGGTGTCTAGCATAATACCTTAGTCACTTTTAGAAGTAGAAGAGACTGAGGCAGAATTAAATTTATTTTATTTTAATTTTTTTGGCAGAATCCGGGATTGAACTCAAGCCCTTACACTTGCCAGGGAAGCACTTATTCCACTGAGCCATCTCCCTGTCCCTGGCAGAATTCAATTTAGTTTAGCCCCTGCCTGAAGTATTTACATAGAAGCAGCCTTGCCTAAATTACCCCATTCCTCACTCCTTCCCCTGCTCTGTCAGAATTTCACAAACATATAGGAGATAAGGTGTGACAAGACCTATTTCGTGCAAAAAGATACAGACTACTTGCCCATGCTTAGCCATAAATCCCTCTGCCTGAGACCCCCCCCCCGACCTATAGGATACAGGGGCACCACATTCCTGCAGTGACCCTGAACCTACATGATATAGGGAGCACTACCTTCCTGCCCAGTTGCCAAAGCAACAAAGAAACTATAAAAGCAGGTACAGAACAAAGAAGTGGACCTTTGTGTCTTCCCAGATGAGGTGGGGAGCTCAAGGTTACTGCCTAACTAATAAAAAGTTCTGTAATTCCTTTTAATTTAGTCTCCTATAGGCAGTATATTCAATCCCAGTTGTGACCTTAATATTCATCCTGAATTCCAGGCTGCCTTACCCAGAATACCCTATACTCTTCATGGTCTTTTCTCTCTCTCTCTCTCTCTCTCTCTCTCTCTCTCTCTCTCTCTCTCTCTCTCTTTTTCGCAGAACTAGGGATTGAACTCAGCTCTTGAACTTGCACTTGCCAGCAAAGCGCTTATTCCACTGAGCCATCTTCCGGGCCCTCTTCATGGTCTTTGGCCACATATTCATTTATCATTGTACATATACTTTTCTTTGCAGAGAAATATGAGGATGCACTTGGTGTTCTTCAGTGTGGACTTCCTGCTGCTTGTAAAAGTTATTAGCAAGAAATAAGGCAAGAGCTGTGTCCACCACACTTACACATGCACATATACACGTACATACACAGTTTTACTCTTCATAAGAGCACTCATAATGTTCAGAACATAAACCAGCAAATTATGTTTAAAAGTAAAAAGGTCTATTGTGCAAAGTTTAACTATAGCACCTGCTGACTTAGACCTCACAGTTATGTTTAGGGGTGGCTCGCCATCTCTCTTAAAATTCACAAAATGCACAAGGAGGAAATATGACTCTCTTGTTAATAGCTTTACAGAAAGAAGGACCCTTCCTTTAAGTTTTACCAAAAGGTTTCCAGCCTGTATGGCGCCCTCTGTGTTAGATCAGGCAGCCACCTTAAAATCCACCTGTGTTGCTGCTCCAATCACAGGTGCTAGACAGAGTCACTAAACTAGGATTAAGGGGCACACACTTCTGGATGTGCCAATGGCTCACACATAGCAGCAGCAGAGGTGCACGGAGCCCATCATAACCTTGATTCTCTGCATGATGTTCATTTCAAACTGAGTTTGGATGAGAACAGAATTAAATTCAGTGCTTAGCTTCAGTGTTGACCTCATTGGGTTGTTTTCCATCCAGCTCAGTTTGGGGCCTGAAGTATGAAAAGCATTGAGTGTGTGAACCAAGGCACCACTGTATACTTTCTTGACTTTCACCTGGAATTACCACATTCAGTCTTCCTTCAAAGTCTCTCTTTAGTGTCGTAGAATTTAAAAAGAAAAAAAAGCGAGGGTAAGTATATAAGTGGATCACACTCCGAGCAAGGTAGCTGGAGTAGAAAGCTTCTGAGTACCAGATGGCTCTGGGGACCCGTGATTGTAAATGCGAGGATTCTATCTTGGCCTTGAAATTTACCAAGGACTAGCAAAGGAGTCCAAAGCTCTGTATGGACATGTGTGCCAGGGAAGAGCTGACGCAAACATGCTTTCAGAATCCCCCATTTCAGAGATATACAAAGCATAATCATAGAGAAACTGGATGTTCCATGTGGAGGGAATTCACCAAATATTAGACATGATCACCTGGCAAATTACTGATGACAGATCGTGTCCTAGCAGCTCGCCATCAATATGAAAAGAAACATGATGCCAAACAGAGGCCAAGCACGGTTTAAACAGGATGACGGACTTGGATTCAACTTCATAGTCATATCAATTAAGTAATCAAAAAGATCAAATATGACAAGCCCTGGAGAAATGCACCTGCAGTTACAAAACTAAATGCAAGAAAAAAAGTGTTATCCTAGAATTCGAGCCTAAAAATACAATATTTTAGCTGAAGCCAAAAGAATATGAAAGAAATATGGGTTAAAAAAGACACAAATGTGTTAGGTAGAACAAAGTACAGTAATAAATAACCTGTTCATATACATGAATATCTTCAATGATTTTGAAAATTCCAGTACAGCTACTGTACTGGGAGGTGCTATGTTTTGGGTAGAGAATCTTCCCTAAAAACAAGCAGAAATTCTCGCTGGCAGTCATCACTGGAAGTATTCTACCTACCAGCCAAATGTCTGTGTGGAGTCAACCCGAACACATCATGACACAGAGATGCTCCCGATCATCAGTTGGCACAGAAAAGGGCCCTCGGGTTCTGACTCTGTCCCAGGGCACAGGACTACTTCCCCTGCAGGTCAGTGTCCTACACACTTAGCAGAGGTGAAATCACAGGTGTAGACAGAAAGGGGTGAAGAGGACTGCCATAAGGTGGCCCTCAGTTGGACAAGGAGCCCACCCCCAGGAGAGGGAACCCTTCCAGTGTACACCCCACTCCTGCAGGGTTTCAGCCTCTGCAGCAGGAAGTAGTAAGATGGGCCTCACCCCACCCCAAAAAGTGTCAAACCCTGGAAGAATTGACCCAAGCAAATGCAGCCTTTTCTTCTACAGTATTCAGAGCTCTGCCAAGAATTGCTTAACATGTCTTTGAAAACCTGTGGAGAAGTCACAAGGGCAACCAAAAATGTTAACAGGTGAGCGGCCAGAGTCTGATGTACTCAGTGAGGGAGCCTGGCAGGAAATGAAAGTGAAGGGTTTGGGAGGGCCAGGCTGGTTGGGAACAGGCAGAGATGCTGCTGCAACCAATGGGACGCCCCTGTGGAAGGCTGGCTGTGAGCCAGGGTGATCATGGCAGGCCCACCTGGCAAAGAAGCAGTCTTTCCCCCATTGCCTTTCCTTGTTTCATTCTATTCTTAATTCCCTGTGCTCTGATCAAATTAGTACAGCTTTGAAATATGTTTAATAACATACTTCACTGGGATATTATTCCGAGTTAATATCTTTTGTTCTGCATTGGTGTATTTTATTACCCAGATATGATTATTTAAAATTGTAATTATTAAGGTGTCTTAATTGTACAAGTTAGCGTTGTGAAATTTTCGTATTAGTAAATTTTTTAATACATTCTGATTACATTCATTGAGAGGGAGCTGGCACATTTGCACAACAAACTTTGTTTTATTCTCCTCTTTCCACCCCTGCCATCTTCCATAAATTAGTGCTGCCCTGGAACACTGCCATAAATGCAGTGATCTTACTGGGTATCCCAGGTCCTAACCTTGCTGGGTATCCCGGGTCGTAACCTCCGCCCTCATTCTCTGCTTCATGACCTTCCCCTTCATCTCCTTTTTGCAACGGATCTCAGAGATTATAATTTTACTTTTTGTGTCACATTTCACTTTAACCTTACAAGTACTAAAAGCTAGGAGAGGTGCCACTTATGGAAATTCCTTGCCTGGGCTGCTCTTGCTTCTCTTCTGTCAGCTGCGTTTTGTTTTTGGCTGGCAGATACCATCATACATACTGTGGCTATTTAGAAATATAGTAAGCAGTTGACACAGATGAGCCCTACACTGACTGATGCAGAAGGCAACTGGGGCTAGAGACACATTCACTGAAGGCCAGGCTTGAAGACAATGTGGAAGGGCTACAGCCACGTATTCCCCAAGGTAAGGACATCAGGGATTGATATTCTCAATCACCCTAGGTGGAGGACCAAAACCTCTCTACCTAACCTTTCCAGGCAAGTCCATGTTCTTGCAATATATACTTGCTATGTGACTTGCTTCTCCATTTGATCTTCTTTTACTGAATATTACCTAAGCAAATAATCTTTATTTTTGATCAGAGAGAAAACCAGTAAGTACAATGATACAGAAGTTCAAAACAAGAGTTAGAAATTAACAATGGTTGACAGATTGCATATTGTTATCTTCAAATTAGTTGCTCTAGTGACAAGATATAGATGTACCATATTGATCAAACATTGTAAGGAAAAACCATTCTTTTCTATGAACTGATAGAAATTAGTAGGGTAATTATGTTAGCTATCTTTTTGTTTGTTTGTTTTTGGTACTGAAACTTGAACTCAAGATTTTGCACTTGGCAGGCAGGATGTGGCTCTTGAGCCATATCACTGGCCCTGACCTATCGTGTGTGTGTATGTATGTGTATATTTTTTTAAATCTCTTCCTTTTTTCACCTTTCACCCATCAGTTTTTAATTCTGAGCACTTTATTTCCCTTTCATAATATCTATTGTAGATTTGCTGTACACTTTGGACATTGTGTTTACTCTTTCAGTTTCTTCCACTAAGGAAACAATATGATCTTTGCACATGCAACTCTAATTTATTTCACCTTTAAGTAGGGTGTCTAAGGCTAGAGAGATAGCTCAGTGGTTTAAGAGACTCGCTGGCAAGGTGAAGGTCCTGACTTCAATCCCAAGTACCAAAAAACCAAAAAAAAGAAAAGAAAACAAAACATTGTGCTGTACAGTTGCATCCATATAGCTATGAAAACCTCAATCTTGTGCTTCTTTATACAGGAGTAGTGCTTCACTGGATGAAAATACTTCTAGATAGATGTCTTTTGTGTGAGGAACTGTTGGCTAAGATTTTGTCCCTAATTTGAGAAGATTATTTCTCACTTTCTTGGTGATTTGTTTTGATGTGCAAAATCTTTTCAATCACATGAGATCCCAATTGTTGATTCTTTGAAGTATTTTTCTTGCAAATTGCTTATTTTTCATGTATTCTCTGAGTACCCAAGTCTTGAAGAAACCTATCTGTTAGGTTTCTACCTCTTCAAGTAGATTTAATGTTTTCTTCTACCTGCATTTCTTAGTTCCTGGCCCATTTGCAATATGTCTATCTTTCTATTTTCTATGATATGCTCTGGTTTTCACCCTTGGATGAATAAGAAGCATAATGGGGGAAGTGACCTACTCTACCGCTCAGGGCTCCTGCTGCAAAGAGAACAGCCTAGGCACAGTCTTCAGTGAACAAAAAGTTGGTTGCAAACTTTCCCTCACCTTTCTCACTGGCAGAGAAGGAGGCAGTAAAGACTAGAAACAGCAGTTATTGTGGTCTTTCTTAACAGGAATCAGTCATTTCCTTAAGAATATGGAAGGCAATGAATTAAGATTCTCTCTTGCACAGATGAGACATGGGGAAGAAAACAGCACCACAGAATTCATACAGACTACAGTGAGTGAAGATATGCACATGGAAGGCCAGGAAAGCAGGCAAATCAAATAAAATGCAGCAGGTATTTCTCAGAGGCAGGAGACACCTTCACCAGAGGCAGAGCAGGGAAGAGGGAGAGGGGGTAACAAAGTTCAAGGGTTTGGCCACATAATGTCACAGGCTTTGAACATCCCCTAGACTGAGAAATAAGAAACCCTTCCCATAAAAGAGTAGAGAGAGAGAGAGGGAAAGGGAGAGGGAGAGGGAGAGGGAGAGAGCAAGAGCGAGAGCGAGAGCGAGAGAGAGAGAGAGAGAGAATTAGAAAATTCATGGATGAGAAACCCATGATGTGTCACACTGCAAAATACAGAGTATGAGGCTCAGAGTCTAGAAAATCTCCAACAGGACCTCCAAGAAAAGCCAGGCAAATGGTCAAGGCCCAAAGATCAGAGCTCTCAGACACTGCATGAGGATTATATTCAGATTTCTCCTGCAAGCCTGTGACCCAGTAGCCACATTAAAATTAATAACTTGGAACACTGAAGGTAAAATGGGTTTTGAAATAGTTTCATCAGATATTGTGTTGGTAGCCCTTCTTCAGGACTGTGGACAATTATTTCCATGTCTTAAAAACTAGGTGCTTCCATGTGATTTGTAAGGCTACAGTAGACAAGCTGCAGAAACAGGAACATTTTGATTGTTGCTTGGAGAGAGTTTCACAAAAGCTGTGGAAAAATCACAAGGTGGATGAAGGACATGATGAAACACCATGTGTGATGTTCCAAGAAGATTCTGGCAAGACCTAATGAAAATAGGACTGGGAGGAACTACATACAGCAGTCTTAGGAGAGCAGTGCCTTTGCAGAAACACACTGTGCATGTGTTGGAGAAGAAGAACTATGGATCTCAACACCTGAGAAATAAGGTATGCAATACATGGAAGACAGGGAAGCTTATGAAGCTATAATTCCTTTTTGATCTAGAGTGGCATAGAACATCCACTAGCTTTGAAAGGTCAAAAAATCATCATAATAAGTGTACGTGAAGGAGTCACATCAATATCCATTTTCTCTCCAGTCTAGGGAAGGCAAATGAACTGCAATTGGCCAGTGAATTGGTCAATAGGGATGAATGATCATTCCCCAATAATATAACCACAGCCCCAGCAGATACTCATTTTCCCTCCTCTCCTGTGTTGGCACTGGACACAGCTCTCTTTCCCCATGGCCTCCTGTCTTCTCTAGACTCTCCCAGCCACACTCTTCATGTAGCTTTCTTCACCACAATCTGCTCCCAATTCACCATTTTTAGTGATTTAACCCAAAGCTGCTGTATGCTAGGTAAGTGCTCCTCCACAGAGCATATTTCCAACCCTTTGAAATGAACTGAGACAGAGTCTTTCTGACTTGCAAAGCTGTTCAGCCTGGACTTGAACTCATAGTCTCTCTGCATTGGCCTCCTGAGTAGCTGGCTTTCTGTGTATGCATAGATCATCACAACCTCTTAGCTCTACTCACTCTGATGAAATTGAAGAAATCCTTTCAAATTAAGAGCTTGGAACACCATCCTCCACCTCTTGCAGCAAGCTCTTGGTTCCTTCACAGTCAATAACTTACTCCCAGGGAAGAAAAAAGTCAGCTCCACATCTCATAGCTGGGTGTTTTTCAAATGTCACCCACATCTTTTATTTCATCTCATTTTTACACTAGAACTCTCCTCCATGGTGATGCAGGGAAGGGACAAGGCAAACCCTGGACCCTGATGTCATGAGAAAATACCTGCCTTCTCAATCATTTCGGTGATCTTTGGAGGATCTTAACTGGTCAGAAGCAGAGTTTTAAATGCTTAAGGATTTTAAAAGAAATCCTTTCCTTGCCTAAACTTAGCACATCATAATGTGTGGAAGAGTTCCTGCCGTGAGTGTTGGCTCCTGAGAATGGTGTCGGTAAGTGGATTTGCAGCATCCAGCTCTTAGGGGTCTGGGCTCATAGTGTTGTGCTTCACGTTATTCTCTCTTCTTACACATAACACTTCACTCCTAGGCATGGCACACGTACCTTTCTATGGTGTCCTTCATACCCTGAAGAGAAAGAAGGCAATGTGACTAACAAATTGTGTACTTCCCTCACTTACAAAGTTTTATCACTTTCAGAAGACCTAATATCCTGAGACTGAACATTCATCCAGTGTGAAAGACAAAATAGTAAAAATCAGACTCAATCCACCCATCCCATATTGTTATGAAGCAATTAAAATAATAAATGGTTTTTTACTTCTTTTACAAATGCCTACAATGATTCAGTATTCTTTTCAAAGTATAAAAAGGTTTGCAGAATCAAAGATAAACAAATAATAATTCCAGAAAATGTCAACATGGTTTTTTCTGAGAGGACAAGTAAACAGTGCTTCAACAAGTATCACGTCTCATTTTACATGTTAACTAATTGTATTTTTAGTACGTTTTGCCAGTTGAATGCACTTTAATATATTCAATACTGAAGAAACCATATTGATAAACAAACAGGATGTGTAATATTCAATACCAAACATGATACCTCTCTCTCACAATTCACTGCCTTAAAATTCATAGTAGTCACACCAGATTCTAGGCTCCATCAGTCCAGTTTAGCCCATCTACTTCATGATTTTTAGCCATTTGTTCATTTTAGCATTGTAGATACACTTTTCTTTGCAGAGAAATATGGTGAGGCACTTGCTGTGCTTCACCTCAGACTTCACCTCCTTGTAAAAGTTGTCAGCAAAAACAAAGGCAAGCGCTGGCCCACATATGCACGCAGACTCTTGCTCTTCATATACTACACTCATTGTTCATAGCATAAGCCAAGCACATCATGTCTAGAGGTAAGAAAAAACATGTTTTGTCACAGGAAGCTATAACTA
>NW_004524722.1:6087539-6089014 GCF_000260255.1 Octodon degus | reverse complement strand
GAGTTGTGAGGTTCGAACTCCAGCAACCTGAGGCTGAGAGCTTTGTGGAAGCAGCCACTTAAAGGCCTGAGCTAGGGCCATGCCCCCAGATTGATTTCTAAGAGCCTCAAGAAACTAAAAATATATAAGTACCACATAATGTAGCAATCTAAACACTAAGAGTATGTCAAAGGACAGAAATCGCTATGCCCAAGTCCTATGAACATTCCAGTGATATTTACTGAAGCATTATTCAAAATATGAAAGATATGAAATCAATCTAAAGGCCAGCCAAATAGCTCAGCAGATTAAAGCACCTGCAAGCAGGCACAGGGGTCAGGGGTTCAATCTCCAGGCCTGCAGTACTGGTCCCACCCCTGGGGCAAGTAAGACTGGGCATGGTGGTGTGCACCTGTAATCTCAGCTCTTGCGAGGCTGTAAAGAGGTGAATCACTATAAGTCTGATCTAGTAGTGAGACTCTGAACACCCTGTAGACCCTTCCCTAAAATAAAAAAAAATTAAAAAAAAAAAAAACAACTTATAAAAGAAATCAGTCTAAGCCAGGGATATAGATCAGCGACACAGGTGCTTGCCTGGCAAGTGCAAGGTCTCTGGTTCGATCCCCAGTAGCCAATCCTCAAAAAAAGAAAGAAAAGAAATCAATCTAAGAACATACCAATATATAAGTAGATGAAGATAATGCAGTATACACACAATTTCAAACTCTTCAGCTTTAAAAAGAAATAGGAATGAAATTGTTTCATTTGCAGCAGCATCATGAATGTGGAGGACTTTAGGATAAACAGAACTGGCCAAGCCCAGAAAAACAGTAGTGCATATTATCATGTAAATAGGGACAATGAACAAATCTTGATCTCATGTAAGTAAGAGCAGGATGTGGGAGTGTTATGGGCCTAAGATGGGCAGATGGATACAAAAGTGAAACTAGAAAGGATTATTTTCAACAAATTCACTGCACAATATGGTGACTATAGTGAGGAACAATGTATTATATTCTTAAAAATTTCCCAAAGAATAGACTTTGTTGGCAAATAAATATATAAAAATTGTTCAACAGCATTACTCATTCAAGAAATGCAAATCAAAACAATACTGAGATTCCATCTCATGCCAGGAAGAATGGCTACCATAAAGAAATCAACCAATAGCAAATCCTGGAGAAACCGTGGGTAAAGGAACCCTTCTCAACTGCTGGTAGGAGTGTAGACCAGTGCGACCTCTGTGGAAGTCAGTGGGGAGAGAACTCAAAACACTGACTCCAATGGGATTGGAGGTCCCATTCAACCCAGGTTTCCCCCTCTGGACATATTTGCTGTGCAGAAAAATTAAAAACATCCCATGGTTAACAACCTAAGTTTACAGACCAAAATTAGAGAAAAAGGAGGGCCACAAGGAAAGCCAACATTTTGGCCCTAGACTTCTAAGGTCAATTAAGACTCAGGACATATGAGAACCTGTACTGTAATGTCATGTA
>NW_004524722.1:6085811-6086924 GCF_000260255.1 Octodon degus | reverse complement strand
TGTGAATTATTGTAACTGTCCTACCAATTTAATTTGAAACTATCTCATTGCTATTTGTTTATCAATAAAATTATGGGAAAAATATCTTCAAATAATCTACAGGTACTGCACTTGGGGCGTTAAGAATGTGATCAATCTTAGTGTTACTCCTTGGGTAAGCAGGGGCCAGGTGCCTTCTGCAGTTACATTTGAATTCTACTTTTATGTTAAAATAAGTTGCCTGAGGGGAAAAAAAAGAAAAATTAAAAACATCTCAGCACTGTGATATATGTGCACCCACATTTATATAAGCACAATCTGTTATAGTTAAATTTGGGAAACAAGCCAAATGCCCATCAACTGAGGAATGGATATAAAGATGTGGAATATATAACAGAGTATTACTCAGCAATAAAAAAGATAAACTTGAAGCTTTTATAGGTAAATGGGTACAAGTAGAGGCTACATTAATAAGTGAAATCAATCAAACCCTCATGTGTAAACATCCTCCTATCTCTCAAGTATAAGAATATGAAAGACCGGGGCCAGGGAGATGGCTCAGTGGTCTAAAGCACCTACTTAGAACAAGCTTAGCAAAGCACAGGGACCGCAGTTCAATCCCCCAGCAGCATATGCCAGCCAGCCCTGCCCCCTGGTGGGCTGAGCTGGCCACACACACACACAAATAAATTTAAAAGAAAAAAAAGAAAAAAAGAAACAAAATGGTTTATAACCAATTCTTATCACTATACCTGCAACTTTAATTAATTAGATAAAATGCAAAAAATTCAACAAAAGCATGTTTGATCAGCAACTCAAGATATAGAGATTGTCTAAATGAATCAGAGACAAGTAACAGAATGAACATTTTATACTGGCGCAAACAGCAAAAGAACAGAAATGAAAACATAACTAAACAAAAACGAACAAAAAAACCACTGACATGGCTCTACCTCTGACTGTTACTGTATATTTAAAGAAAAAAAAAAAAGACTAGAATGTTATAATTTTTTTTCCAGGAATGAAATCGAAATAGTCTCAATTGATGCCACAAAGCAAAACAGACCTGACTTCCAATGTAGGCTCTAGAGTAGTTCCAATGAGCAACTGTAATAAAGCATAAAACCTAAAAAA
>NW_004524722.1:6082956-6084071 GCF_000260255.1 Octodon degus | reverse complement strand
TATGTAATTATTGATTTTCAATAAAGCTAATTAGAAAACGATTGTAAATGCTAGGATTTTAGCTTGGCCCTGTCATTTACCAAGGATATGGAAAGGAGCCTAAAGCTAAACATGCATATGTCTGCCTCAGAGGGAGGAGGCATAAATATACTTTCAGAAATCACCATTTCAGAGATGTGAAGAATATAATCCCAGAGAAATTAGTGTTGGAAGTCCACAAATATCAGACATGATCTTCTGGCACATTATTATTAATAATGGATTATGTCCTAGCAGCTTGACTTAAATATGAAAAGAAAGACAACGTCAGAGGTCAAACGTGGTTTAAATCAGTGTTATAGACTTAGTATTCAACTTAAAAATCATAAGAGTTAAATAATCAGAAAGATCAGAGGTGACAAACACCAGGGAAATGGACCTGTAGTAATAGATTTAAAAGATGGGGAAAAGTTGTTATCCTACATTTTTTAAAAAAAAAAAGAGATTTTACCTAAAGCTGAAAGAATATGAAGGCAATATGGGTTGAAAAAGAGACAAATAGGAAAAATTGCAGCGATTAAGTAGTCAATTCAAATAGATAAAGCACCTTCAAAATTTTTGAAAATGTCAGCAGGGCTACTCTGCAAAGAGCTGCTAGCTTTTGGGTATGAGATAAGCCTAAAGGAAAGACAAAATGGGTCCTTGCTCAAGTGATGCAAACACTTAGGGACTTTTCTTAAGAACAGGGAGAAATTCTCCCTGGAGGTCATCACAGGAAGTACTTTACCTCCTGGCCAACAGTCTGTGTGGAGTCAGCCCAAACAATCAGGACACTCAAATGCTCCTGACAGTTGGCAAAGAAAAAAGCTCTGGGGATCTGACATTGTCACCAGAGACAGCATATCTGCCCTGCAGTTATGTGTTCAGTATCCTGAACACTTAGCCAGGGTGAAATCACAAGTTTAGTCACCACGGAGGGAAGGGGACTGCAGTGGGGTGGCTCAGTTAGAGAAGCAGCCAAGCCTCAGGACACGGTGCCTTTCCTGCTCACCCCTCACTCCTCCAGGGCCTCAGCCTCTTGCAGCAGGAAGCAGCAAGCTGGGCCTCTCCCTTGCACCAGAAAGGCTTCAAACACC
>NW_004524722.1:6074932-6081827 GCF_000260255.1 Octodon degus | reverse complement strand
CGGGGATTGACCTCAGGACTTTGCACTTGCCAGGGACAAAGTTGGGGGTTTTTTAGTAAAATTTTTTAGTATTTTATGATTACATTCATTGTGGCGAGTTGGTACCTTTGCATAACTCACTTAATTGTTTCTTTTATTCTCCTCTCTCACACAAGTTAGAGCTGCCCTGTAACATTTCCATAAATGCACTGATCTTGCTGGCTATCCCAGCTCCCAACCTCTCTGTCCTACTCTCTTCCATTTCCTTCCCCTTCATTTCTGTTTCGCAAAGGATCACAAACTGATTTTACTTTTTCTACCACATTTCATATTCACCCTATAAAGTATAAAAAGTTAGCAGAGGAACTCCTTCTACAAGCTGCTCTTTTTTTTTTTTTTCTTTCTTTCTTTCTTTCTTTCTTTCTTTCTTTCTTTCTTTCTTTCCTTCTTTCTTTCTTTCTTTCTTTCTTTCTTTCTTTTTTTTAATTTTTTTGAGGCACTGGGGATTGAACTCAGGCCTTTGCTCTTGTCAGGCAAGTGCATATTCTACTGAGCCATCTCCCCGGCCCCCTGCTCGTATTTTTGATCTGTCAGCTGCATTTTGCTTTCCAGGTGACCGATACTATCTTGGTGATTTAGAAATATTGTAGGCAGTTAGACAGAGGTGGGCCCCTGAACTGCTTGATGTAGAAGGCAACTGTGGCTAAAGACACATTCTCTGATGGTCAGACTGGAAGACAAAGTGGGAGGGCTACACCCACCTATTCCCCTAGGGATGAATAGCAGGGATTGATATTCTAAATGACCTTGAGTGGAGGAACAAAGCCTTCTTATCCCACCCCTTCCAGGAAGTTTCTTTCTTTCTTTTTTCTTTTTTTTTTTTTTCCTTTTTTTTCTTTTTATTTTACTACAGGGTCTACAGGGTCTCATTACACAGATCTGACTCTAAGTAATCCTCTTGTTTTCAGCCTCCCAAGCGCTGGGATTACAGGCACAAGCCACCATGCCCAGTCTCAGTCTCATCTCAGCAGGCACAGGGGCAGGGCCTGCAAGGTACACCTGGGGTCCAACCCAGTCCCCGGGCCTACCTAAGCAGGCACTTTAGTCCCTTGAGCTATCTGGCGGCCTTTCAGAAGTTCTTGTTCTTCCAATGTATACTTGCTATGTGGCTTGTTTTTCCATTTCACACACACACACACACACACACACACTTTCTCAGTATTACCTAAGCAACTAGTAATTTTTTTTTTTTTTTTTTTTCAGAACTAGGGATTGAACTCAGGCGCTTGAGCTTGCCAGGGAAGCGCTTATTCCACTGAACCATAGCCCTGGCCCCATAATCACTTTTTTAATCAGAGAAAAAAACAACAAGTACAATTTAATCAGAGAAGAAAACAACAAGTACAGAATTTCAAAGAAAGATAGTTTGAAATTGACAATGGTTAATGTATTGCATATTATTATCTTCAAAGTAGTTGCTCAGATCACAAGATATACATGGACAAAATTGATCAAAGATTATAAGAATAAACCAACATTTCCTGTGAACTGAAAGAAATTAGTACAATAATTATGTTATCCTATGTTTTTGCTTCTGATACCAGGAATTGAACTCACAAATTTGCACTTCCAGGCAGGCATGGTGCTGCTGAATTATATCCCTGACCCTCACCTAATTTGTGTGTGTGTGTGTGTGTGTATTTTTTCCTTCCTTTTCTCTTTTTCCCATTCCAGATATTCTTTTCTCTAGAGCACTTTCTTTCCTTTCACGGTATCTATTACACATTTAGAACCTGGTTTACACAATCCATTTCTTCCATGAGGGAGACAATATGATCTTTACACATGCAACTCTAATTTATTTCACTTCTAAGTATGGTGTCTAGGGCCACAGTCTGCCTGGCAATCTCAAGGTCCTGCGTTTAATATCCAGTACCATGGAAAGAAAAGTATGGTGTCTCGTGATGCCATTTACCTATGTAAACCTACAGATTGTGCTTCTTTGTACATAAGTAGTACTTCACTGGATAAAAATACTTCTAGATAGAAGTAACTTGTCTGAAAGACTGGTGACTAAGAATTTTCCCCAAATTTCTGTGGATTTTGTTTACTCTTTTGGTAATTTGTTTTGATGAACAAAATATTTTCAATCACAGGAGAGCCCAATAGTTGATTCTTTGAACTACTGCCTCTGCAGTTTGGTTTTTGTTCATGAATTCTCGGGCCTATCCAAGTCTTCAAGTAATCTACCTACTTTCTCTTCCACTAGATTTAATATTTCCTCTTACCTCCATTTCTTAGTTCCTGTCTCATTTGCAAAATGTCAATCTCCCTGTTCTCTTTGGTTTTCTCCCCTGGATGACTAAGAAGCATAATGGCAGAAGTCACCTTCTCTACCTCTCAGGGTTCATGCTGTAGATAGAACATTCCTACGCACAGTCTTCAATGCACAGAAAGTTGGGTGCACACTTTTCCTCATCTTTCTCATTGGCAGAGAAGGCGGCTGTCAAGATTGGGCACAGCACTCAGTACTGCTCTTTCTTAAGACAAATCAGTCATTTCCACAGGAATATTGGAATTAATGGATTAACATTCTCCCTTGAGGAGATGAGACATTGGGGAAATATGGCACCACAGAATTTGTACAGGTAGCAGTGAATGAACATGTACACTGGAATGGCCTAGAAAGCAGGCAAATCAGATAAAATGGGGCAGATACCTCAGAAGGACAATAGGCACACCTTGGCCACAGGCATAGCAAAGAAGAGGCTGAGGCTGTAAGAAAGTTCAAGAGTTTGGCCCATGGAGTGTCACAGGCTCCAAACATTCCCAAGACTCAGAAATACAAAACCCTCACCAGAAAAGGAACAGTGAGAGAACTCATAGATGAGAAACCCATGGCATACCACACTATAGAATGCAGAGTATGAGGCTCAGAGTCTAGAAAATCTCCAACAAGAGCTGGAGGAACAGCCAGGGAAAAGGCCAAGGTCCAAGGATCAGAACTGTTCCTTGGACCTTGTTAGACACCACAAATGCCTTGTACATAAATTTTCCTCCAGCTGTCAGACCCAGCAGGCACATTTAGGTGGATAACTTGAAACACTGAAGTTTAAGGGGGATTTAAAGTATCTTCCATCATGTAACTGCAGTAGCCCTTCTTTTAGAAAGGCTTCCCTGAAATCCTTCCACCGAATTTGTAAAGCGGCAATTTGCAATTCTTCAGAACACCTACAGAATGGTAACATTTTCATTGTTGCTTGGAGAAAGTTTCACAGGAGCTGTTGGAAAATTGACATGTGAAACACCATGTGTGATGTTACCAGAGGATTCTGGGAAGACCTTATTGAAATAAAACTGGAAGGAACTTCTTTCAGGAGTCTTAAGGAGATTCCTGCATTTGCAGAAACAAATGGTGGGGCTGGGGAGACAGCTCAGTGCAGTAGATGTTTGCCTGGCAAGTGCAAGGTCCTGAGGTTGGTGCCTGGTACCACCAAAAAAAAAAAAAGATAAGAAAAGAAAGAAACAAATGGTGCATGTGTGAGGGGAGGAGAAGCATGGATTTCAAAATAGGAGAAACAAGATATGAAAAATGTAAGAGGGAGACCTATGAAACTAATTATTCATTAGCCTCCTAGCATTGTACATCAATTAGGTTTAAAGGTCAAAACTTCATCACATTAAATATAGTCAAAGGAGTCACACCAACATCCTTGTCATCTCCAGCCTGGGAAAGGCAAAGGAACTACGACTGTCCACTCAATTAGTATATAGGGATGAGTGGTTGCTCCCCAACAATACAATCACAGCTCCAGCAGATACTCACTTTCCCTCCTCTCCTGTATCCACAGCAGACCCTGCTCTCTCTTCCCTGGTGGCCACCTGCCTTCCCCACAGTCTCCAGCCACACCCTTTGCTCACTTTGTTCACTACACCCTGCTCCCATTTGGTTGCTATTAGTGATTGAACCCAGTCCTACTGTATGCTAGGTCAGTGCTCCTCAAAGGAGCATATTTCTAACTCTTTGAAACTTGACTTTGAGCCAGCCTCCCTAATTTGCTAAGCTTCTCAGGCTGGAATTCAACTTGCAGTCTTTCTTCCTCAGCCTCTTGAATAGCTCGATTCTAGGCAGGCCTGGATCATCTCACCCTCTAAGCTCTACTCACCTTGATGCAATTGGAGAATCCCTTTCAGATCAGGAGCTTGGAACACCATCTTCTGTCGCTTGGGGTAAGTTCTTGGTTCCTGCACAGTGAATAACATACACCTAGGGAGGAAAAAAGTCAACTCTGCATCTCATAGCTGTGTCTTTGAAACACCACCCACATCTACTATTATATCTTATTTTTACACTTGAACTGTCTTGCCTGGAAATCTAGGGAAAGGACAAATTATACCCTTGATCTAGAAGTTATGAGAAACATATCTGCCTTCTCAACCATTTGGAGTGATCTTGGAGTGTCTTAACTGGTCAGAAGCAGAGTCTTCCATGCTGAAGCATTTTAAAAGAACCCCTGACACTCACCTACAATGAAGATATCATAATGTATGGAAGAGTTCCTGTCATGAGTGTGGAGCATAAGAAATAGGGTCAGTCAGTGCATTTGCAACATTCAGCTCCGAAGGATCTGGGCTTATCAAGGTAGGAGAAGCCCCACCTGGAGGAGCCCAAGAACTCCAGTGGTCAATGTCTATAAAAAGGTCCTCAGATACTACCTGAGATTTCAAGAGTTATTTTTTCTCTGGCAAAAATGACAAATAGTTGGCAAAGGAACACCAAACTGATACTGCTCTGAATTCCAGGAGTTAGGAAAAGCTCCATGCTGCCAGGCAGGGTGCAACTGTACACAGCAGGATCAGACCTTTCCAAGTGCTTCTGAACAGTGGGGCTCAGCTGCATCAACTGTCTGTACTTGGGGCACAGTTCTTTTTAGCAGGCTAAAGTGAGATTTCAGGTGTGATGTCTTATCATTTTTTAGCATGAAGATATAAATTGCTGTACGCAGGATTTATTGCAATGGACAGCTTCTGCTACTTGGTCAGAACATGTATTCCACCTACACTAAAGCAAGCACCCATTGTATCTACATGCCAGAGCTAGGTGAAGGTCTACTCTGAATCACATGGAGAGGCTCAGCTCCACATCCATAACACTACCATTGTTCTTGCAGAGACTCCACACAACACCAGTGCCTCCCAGCCTATTTGGGTCCTGCAGCTCTATTCTCAGTAATACTGAAATAATCCAACCCTGCTCAGTGACAAGGAGTATATGCAACACTCTTTTCTCATACAATATATTTGAATCCTGAGCATCATACACGTACCATTCCATGGTGTTCTTCACACCCTGGAGGGAAAGAAGCAAACGTGAGTGAATAATAATGGACTTTTCTCACTTACACCGTTCTGTCATAATCCCTGCTGCCAGGGCACGCTGAGCCAGACACAGAGTCCCAGCATAGTGGGGTACACTCATAATCCCAGTGCCGGGCAGGAGAATCCCTATGACTCAGATCTGCAAAGTGAGATCCTCTAAAAACCAAATACATTAAAAAAACCTTTCTATTATTTTCAAAAACACTAATATGATAGAATGGACATCCTATTTTACATCCTATTTTTTATCCTTATTGATGGTAAGACTCAATCTTTCTATCCCATTCCACATAGGATGATTTAAACTATGCATGGTTATTTTGATTATTTTACAGATGCCTACAATGATTCACTATTATTTTTGAGATATGAACAGGCTTTGTTGAATCAAGATAAATGATATGTCCAGAAAAAGCATGCAGTTTTTGCTGAGGTGACAAGTAAGCCAGAATTTTAACAAGTACTACTTCTCATTTCATATGTTAACTAATTCTATTTTTACTAAGCTTAGTCAGATAACTAGAATTTAATTCATTCAATTTGAAGAATCCATAAGGATAAAAAATAGGATGTGTAATATTCAATATCAAACATGATACCTTCTAATCATAATTAATTGCCTAAAATTTTGAATAGTCACTGTGGACTTCAGGCTCCATTCACCCTATCTACTCCATATCTTTCATGGTTTTTAACCACTTATGGGTTATATCATTGTAGATGTAGCTTTGTTAGCAGAGAAATATGATGATGCACTCAATAAGCTTCATTCCAGAATTCCTCCTCCATATAAAACTTACCAGCAAAACATAAGGCAAGAGCTATGTCCACACACACATACAGAGTTTTGCATTTCATAACAATACACAAATATTGCTCATAATATAAACCAAACTAATTGTGTTCAGAGGTATAAAAAGTCTCTCATAGGAATATATAACTACAGCAACTGGTGACTTTTAGACTCACAGTGATGTTTAGGATGGCTCTACATCTTTCTTACAGTTCACGTTTTCCAAATGAATGAAGTATGATATGACTCTCCAGAGAGAAACTTTGAAGCAATAAAAACTTTCCCTCTAAGTTTTACCAAAAGGTTCCCAGTCTATGTGTTGCTTCCTAAGTTAGATCAGATAACCACCTTAAATCCACCTGTGTTGTTGCTACAATCACAGGAACTTAACAGAGTCACTAAGCTAGCGTTAAGCAGCACACACTTCTGAAAGTGCCAAAGATACACAAATAGCAGCAGCAGAGGTGCTCAGAGCCCATGTGGTGAGCCACGGGCAGCTTGAAATCGAATGGAACTTAGAAAGGGCTGCCTACCCAACTGCTCCTCCAGGTGCACAGAAGACCCACTCTGAATGAGGTGCAGCCTCTGCTTGAGGGCAGAGCTCAGCTACAGATGCCCTGACACTCAAGGGAAGTGCAGAATGCCACCCTGAGCAGTGGGGCTTCCTTTGTCTCTAAACTCAGCAGAGACATCAGTAGCTATAGGGAGATAATCACACAGAAAGCAAGAAACAACTTTCTTAGA
>NW_004524722.1:6038190-6074745 GCF_000260255.1 Octodon degus | reverse complement strand
ATTATAGGTGGGGGCCACCATGTCCAGTCTCAATCACCATCTCAGAGCACCTTGGGAGCAGGACTTGCATGTAACTCTGGGGCTCAAACTCCAGCCACTGTGTCTGCCTAACCAGGCTCACTAGTCCACTGAGCTATCTGGTCAGCCCTTGTATTATTATAATAAAAATTATTGAAACCTCAATTTTACAATTAAAATTGATGAGAAATACAAGGATAAAAGAATGTATGACCCATATTCAGGGGAAATGTATGAAAAGAATAAATGGAAAATAACTCTGAATGACCCTAGATACTGGATTTCAGAGACAAAGACTTCCAACCCTATTATAAGCAGGTTAAAAATCTAAGGACCCCTATGCAATAGGAAATAAAGCATGAAGTTAATAATTCAAAGTAGAGATTTTGCCTTGAGGAGATATTTAAAAATGAAAATTTTCATATATTTAAGTGAAATAATGAAAAGAAAATATTATTAGATGGGATTAAGAGCGGATTAAGAAAGCTGAGGAAGGATTCACTGACCATGAAGATGCCTCTAAAGAAAAGCATCAGTCAGGAACAGAGGTCTACAGCTCAGTGGTGCAGTTCTTGACTATGGAATGAAAGGCCATGAGGGGGCTGGTGAGATGGCTCAGTGGTCAAAAGCACCTACTTAGAACAAGCTTGGCAAAGCACAGGGACCGAAGTTCAATCCCCCAGCACCATATGCCAGCCAGCCCTGCCCCCTGGTGGGCTGAGCTGGCCACACACACACACACACACACACACACACACACAAATAAATTAAAAAAAAAAAGACTTAAAAAAAAAAAAAAAGAAAGGCCATGAGGCTTAATAAAGATGCACTTCACCTGGGGACATAGTTCAAGGGTACAGCCCATAGGTTGTGTGTTTGATTCCAGATAGAAAAAACAAAATTGGAACTAGAGAAAAGAAAAATCCCATGTTTGTTGAGCCATGTGTGTAACACCAGCACAGTGGAAGACTGAGGCAGAAAGATCGCAATTTAAAGCCCAGCTATGTCATTTAGGGACTCACTTAGGGACTGTACCTCAAAACAAAGACTAAAGAGTTCTGGAGATGGAACTCAGTGTGAAAAATGAAACAAAATAAAACCAATCAAAAGATTTAAATGATAAAGAAGCTCCATATGATTGAGGCTCAATGAACCCAGTTATAGAAACAAAATGATTCCAATCAATGCAGACAGGATTCTGGTGATCACAATGAGAGAAAAAGAAAGTACCTGCCAGTGGTCAGGGGCTCTTGTGAGTGTGGGAACACCTGGGCTCCATCAACCATACTTCAAAGCAAAATATATCCCACCACCAAGGCAAACAAAGGAAAATACGGTAACATGGTAAAAGACTAGGAGAAAAAACAATCAGCACAGAAGAAAAGGTATCAATATGGTTAATGGCCAACTGCTCATCTGACATAGAACAGGCCAGAAAGACTAGACTGAAGTAAGGAGAAAAAGAAAAGAATCCCTCAGCTGAGAGTTCTCAATAAGGAGAAATAATCCTTCTAAATGAAGGTACGAAGAGGCGTTTCCTGAAAAAATTAATATCTCATTGCTGGCAGATGAGTTTTATAATTTTATTTCTTAAACTGCACAAGAAGGCCCATTCTTAGTACTTCTAACCAATGTGGCCCAGGAAGTTCCAGCCTAAGGATCTAGGGAAGCAGAAAAGTACTGATTCTCCAGAATGGAAGGAAAGAAGTTCACCCGCCCTTACTCTCAGATAGTGTGATTTTAGACAGAGAAAACTGTGCTGTGTCTTTCTTTTCTTTTCTTTTCTTTTCTTTTCTTTTCTTTTCTTTTCTTTTCTTTCTTTCTGTTTTGTTTTGTTTTGTTTTGTTTTGTTTTGTTTTGTTTTGTTTTGTGGTACTGGAGATTGAACTCAGGACTTCGCACTTGCCAGGCAAGCACTCATTCTACTGAGCTATCTCACCAGCCCTAGACGAAGAAAACTAACAATTCCACCATAACACACTTTATGACTCATAAGTAAATTTAGTAAAATTGTAGGATTAAAAAAGTCAACATATAAATATTGAACACATTTTATACACTAACAACAAACTGTCAAAGAAGAAAGAAAGCAACCCACCTATAATAACTACCATAAATTAAAATATTTAAGAATAAATTAAACAAAAATGTCAAAGGTCTAAATACTGCAAACTATAAACCACTGATGTCAGAAGTTGAAGAAACAAAAAAATGAAAATCTACAGGTGATTTAGTATCTGTAAATGTTCATACTACTTACAATAAACTATACCTTCAGTGCACTCCAATCAAAATCCTAACATTTTCTTACAGAAATAAAAAAATCAATAAATAAGAACTTATTTTAAAAAAAGGGACGGGGAGATGGTTCAATAGAATAAGCGCCTCCCTGGCAAGTGCAAGATCCTGAGTTCAATCCCCGGTACCGCAAATAAATAAATAAAAACTTATAAAAAATCATAAAATATACATGCAAACTCTACATAAAAGAGCTCCAAAAGGCCAATCTTCAGAAGATGAGTAATTCTGGAGGCATCATTATAATACCTCATTTTAAAATCTACTCCAAAGCTATGGTAATCAATACACAGGGTACTGGCATTCAAAACAGTCTTATTGGACAATGTGGCTAAATAAAGTTCTAAGAATCACAAATGAATGTATTTAGAGTAAGTTGAATTTTGACCATGGTCTCAAGAGTACACCAAGTAAAAGGACCTCTGTCTTGAATAAATTGCATGGGATAACTGCATGTTCATAGACTACACAATGACAATCATTCTATATCTCAATTCACACATAAAACTCAACTCAGGGCTGGGGAGACAGCTCAGTGGAATAAGTGTTTCCATGGCAAGTGCAAGGGCCTAAGTTCAATCCCCAGTTCCACAAAAAAAAAAACCCTCAAAATGTATGAAGATATTCAACATAACAAATGAAAATGAAAAATTATTAGAAGAAAATGCAGGGGAAAGCTCCATGACGGTGCTTGGGGAAGATCTTTTGAATATGAAATACAAAGCACTGTAAGAACAGAAAAAACAGGAAAGCAAGGGCACATCCAACTACCAAAGCTTCTGCACAGCAAGGGCAACAACTAACCAAATGAGCAGGCAGGCTATGGATTGGCAGAAGACTTTTGCAAACCAAATAAAAGATTGAAATCCAAACACATGAAAAACTTGTCTTAACTGAAAATAAGAGCAACAACTATTTCAAATTACAAAATGGACAAAACACCTGAATATACATTTCTTTAAAGGCATATAAAAGGATCCTATCTATATTAAAAATGCTCAAAATTATTAATCATAAAAACATGTAAGTTTAAACTATAGTGAGATATCTCTTCACTATTGTTAGCATGACTGCTGACATTAAAGCAAACAGCAAAGGATGGCAATAATGCAGAGGTAGGGAACCCTGTTACAGTCTGGTGGGCATGGAATTTAGTTTAGCCTTTGTGGTGCACAGTATGGAAAGCCATCAAGATACTAAAAATATATAATTGGCACACAATGTAACAATCTAAACACTAGCAGTATGTCGAAAGGCCATGACTCTCTATGTCCAAGTCCTTTGGATATTGTCATCATACCAAGTATTATTCAAAATATCCAAGACATGGGAGAGATTTCAGCACCTTTCAGTGTATAAACAGATAAAGATAATGTGGTATACACACGATTTGAAACTTATTGGCTTCTAAAGGAAATAAGGAATGAAATGTTGTCATTTTTAGCAACATGAGTGAATGTGGAGGATTTTAGGATAAATGAAACCAGCCAGGCCCAGAAAATCAGTAGTGCATTTTAACACATATATACTTGTTTTGAACAAATCTTGATCCCACATAAGTGGAAGTACAATTTGGGGAGTGTTGTGGGCCAGAGATCGGCTTATACTTGTCAAAAGATACAAAACTGAAGTTAGAAAGATTGTCTTCAAGAAATTTAGTGAACACTATGATGGCTATACTCAGGAACAATGTATTATTAAAAATTGCCTAAGGAATAGACTTTGTTAGAAAATAAATACATTAAGAAATGTTCAACAGCATCAGTGATTCAAGAAATGAAATTCAGAACAACACTGAGATTCCATCTCACCCAGGCAGGAAGAGCAGCTATCATAAAGAAATCAACTAGTGACACTGCTAGAGGGGGGAAAAAGGAACTCTTGTCCACTGTTGGTGGGAGTGTAGACTGGTAAAACATCTGTGGAAATCAGAATGGAGAGTCCTCAGAAAACTAGGACTAGAAGTCCTCTTCAACACAGCTATTCCCCTTCTAGGTAATTTTCCAAAAGTATTAATTACATCATATCACAGTGATATATATGCACATATGTTTATTGAGCCACAATTTGTCATAACTACATCTTGAATACAATCCAAATACTCACCAACTGAGGAATGGATAAAAAAGATGTGCCATTTAAGTACAATTACTCATCTGTAAAGCAAGCAAAACTCAAGGCTGTCATAGGTAAATGGATGCAAGTAGAGGCTGTACTCATAGGTGAAATGAATTAGACCCACATGTGTTAACATCCTCTTGTCTCCCTAGTATAAGTACCAGAATGAGTAAATAAAATCTGAAGGGTGCAATAGATACAGTAAAAGGTAAAGAAACTTCTCAAAAGGAATGAAAAATTAGGATGAGAAGAAGGAGCAAATGAAGGGGAAAAAAGGTGGAGAACAAATCATGAATGTATATACACATGATAGCTAAGATGATTGTCCTACTAATTTCTACTGGTTTTATGAAGGGAACAGTTAATGCTTCAAATATGAATTTGACATGCCTGTATCTGGTAATCTGAGCAACTACAGTAAAGACAGCATTGTGGAATAGAACAACCCCTGTTGAATACTTATCATCTATTTAAATTGTGTATCATTTTTATTGTCTTTTTTTGCGGGGGGGGACTGGGGATTGAACTCAGACCCTTGTGCTTGCCAGGGAAGTGCTTATTCTATTGAGCTATCTCCTCGGCCCCTCCACTGTCTTTATTAATACTTTTCTACTCTCTTTAAGATAAAAACCAAAAATAAATAAAAATGAATAGACTTTCATGTCACCACTTAAAAAGTAATTAAATTAATAAATTAATTAACTCCATTTAGTTATTCCACATTGGATACATATTATAAATAATTATGATATATGTGATAGATACAAATTACTATTATTTGAAAATTCTAGGTGCTGTTCTCCGAGTACGCGTCTCAGCCGGCGCCGTCCTCATGGCCTCCCAAAACCGCGACCCGGCCGCTAGCGTTACTGTAAAGGAGAAAGGAGACGAGCCCAGCGGTGGCGCAGCCCTGGGCCCTGTGGGCAAGAGGTTACAGGAGGAGATGATGACCCTCATGATGTCTGGTGACAAAGGAATTTCTGCCTTTCCGGAGTCAGACAACCTTTTCAAATGAGTAGGGACCATCCATGGAGCAGCGCGCACAGTGTATGAAGACCTGAGGTATAAGCTCTCCCTGGCGTTCCCCAGTGGCTACCCTTACAACGCTCCCACAGTGAAATTCCTCACTCCCTGCTACCACCCCAGTGTGGACACCCAGGGTAACACCTGCCTGGACTGGACATCCTGAAGGACAAGTGCTCCGCCTTGTATGACGTCAAGACCATTCTACTATCCATCCAGAGCCTGCTAGGAGAACCCAACATCATAGTCCTTTGAACACACATGCTACGGAGCTCTGGAAAAATCCCACAGCTTTTAAGAAGTGCCTGCAAGAAACTTATTCAAAGCAAGTGTCTAGCCAAGAGCCCTGACCTCAGCTGACCAGCCTTTTCTCCTGTCTTTACTTCTTTAGTCTGTCTTGCCCTTGATTTCTGTGTAAGACACTGTGTCTTGAGCTGTGGTGATTCTGTTTTATTTGTTTTTTAAATTAAGTCTCTGGTTGAGCCTTTGCAATGTATATTATTAAATAGAAACATTTTTATTGTTTTAGCATGCACATACACACAAAAGAAAATTCTATAAAATTAACAATAGCAAAATTAAAAGGTTTATAAAGAATTATTATGGGATTGGAGAGATGGCCTGAGTTCAGTCTCCAGTTCCACCAAAAAAAGAACAAAAAAAAAAAAGAATTACTATGACTATGCCTACAAGTTCAATTACTTGGATAAAACTAACAGTTCAGGGGCTGGGGAGATGGCTCAGTAGAACAAGCACGCATGCCTGGCAAGTGCAAGGGCCTGAGTTCAATCCCTGGTTCTGCCAAAGAAAGAAAGAAAGAAAGAAAGAAAGAAAGAAAGAAAGAAAGAAAGAAAGAAAGAAAGAAAGAACAGTTCAGAAAAAGGCATATCAGACCAACAATTCAAGTATTAAAGATTATGTAAATGAACTTGAGAAAAGTAAGAGAATAAAAAGTTTATACTGGTACAAATTGCAAAAGAACTGAAATAAAAACACTGACATGCCTTCAGTTCTGCATGCTACTCATTATTTAGAGGGAAAAAGCATTAGTCCATTACAATTATTATTCAGAAAATGAAATGGGGAGCTGGACAAATAGCTCAGCAGATTAAACACCTGCAAGCAGGCACAGGGGCCAGGGGTTTGATCCCTGGGCCTTCCAAGCTGGCCCCATCCCTGGCTTAGACAGCAACTGAGACAGCTTCTTAGCTCATGGGAGGCTGTAAACAGGTGGATCACTATGAGTCCAATGTAGTAGAGACACTGAACACCCTGTAGACCCTCCCCTAAAAATACAAAAAAAAAAAAAAAACAAAGAAAATGAAATGGAAAAGGTCTCCACTGATGCCACAATGGAAAACAGAACATCTTCTATCAGCTAAGGTTCCCTTGATTACCACTGACAGCCATGAATCATGAAAAGATGCTAGGGATATGCTTTGCGTGAGATCCCAGAAAACAGGGAATTCCAGAAAGTCACTGGATTGTGTAGATCTTCCCTCTCACATTCCACTTTTTTTAATTGTTTTAATCTTTTTTTAAAATTTTTATTTGCGTGTGTGTGTGTGTGTGTGTGTGTGGCCAGCTCAGCCCACCAGGGGGCGGGGCTGGCTGGCATGTGGTGCTGGGGGTTTGAACCGCGGTCCCTGTGCTTTGCTAAGCTTGTTCTAAGTAGGTGCTTTAGACCACTGAGCCATCTCACCAGCCCCTCACATTCCATTTTGCACTGTGCTTCATAAAAATTGAAGTGAGGTTCTCACCTTTTCATACAAACATGCAGTTCTTCCCACAACCTTTGAAAGTGATGCACCTCTGTGAGGTATGAATTAGACAAAGAAATTCATGAGCCTTACTAGAAAACAGGGCAGCCCAGAACAGAAGGAAACACTTTTCACATCTTCTAAATCTCAGAAGTAGGCACTTCTCGTGAGGCTTACCTGCAACATGGCCCTCGCTGACCCCTGCACCCGATACTGCACATCTGAGATGAGCCCCCTCAAGTACTGGACATCCTGGGCCAGCTGCTTTCTAGACTCTGCCAGGATCCTCAGACCATCTTCTTCCTCTTTCTTCAGTTTTTGCAGATGCTCTTTCTCCTCGGAGTCTAGGATGTTTCTCATTTTCTTAAACTCACCCCGGACATCTCTTATCTCCCCCTCTATTTGATTCTTTAGGCATCAGAAAGAAAGAGGAACTCAGTCACATGAGGTTTCCAGCCCCCCCAAAAAAAAACCTTTTTTCACAGATCATTTCAAAGGACAAAGGAGGTGGACAGGAACAACTCTTAGAGAAGCATAGCGTTCCTTTGGCTTTTCCCTTCCTGCCATTAAAATCCATGACAGTATGGCAACATTCTCAAGGCTCCCTGACCCAAAAGAGACACCCACATTCCCATCTTCAGGACCCCCACTCATCTCCCAGCTTTACTTCTCAGTGCACAAATGCACTCCCTGCCCAAACTACAATATGTAAGAAACACTGCAGACCCATTGTCAAGTGTTAGTCTCAGTAGAATCTGTCTCACCAACCAGCAAGCCCAGGAGCTCAGCATTCACTACTCTCCATGTCTGTAGCCCTCAGTGAAAACACCTTCCCTCCCTGCGCCTCACTCAAAGAGTGAAAATCAGTCTCTAAACTGTACTCCCAGAGGATGTGCATGCACAGGATTCATCAAATGACTTTGGGATTCCACAAAGGCCACAGAATAAAGAAGGGACGTCCTCCCCAGGAACCTGTCAGATTTCTGGCTAACACCCTGAGGAATGGCAAACTCCTGCCTTCCAGGAAGTACTTTCTTCTTCAATATGAGCTTCCCACTTCTCCAACTCTTTCTCATCCTTCTTCAGTTTTTCTAGCACTTTGCCAAGCATCTCCTGTGAGAAAAGAATCACAGCAGAGTCAAGCTATGAGCTCCTCAGCACCTGGAGAGTGGATAAATGTGGGTGAAATCTAGCTGATCTGGGCTAGAGAGATAGCTCAGTGGTCTAAGTGCCTGGCTGGCAAGCAAAAGGACATGGTTTCCATCCCTGGTACTACTGTGCCTGCCACCTATACCAGACATTGTGGTAAACACCTCTATCCCAGTGCTGGAGAAGGTGAGACAGGAGGATCACTATGAGTCCAAGCTGTGTATGGAGATCCTGCACCAATTAAATAAATACATAAACAAAAGACTTTTTAAAAAAGAAAGAAAACTAGTTGATCCCATGAGAAACTAGAATTTATTGAATATGAGAAAAACCTGATGAGAAAAACACCAGAGGAGAGGATTACCCTCTTTATGTCCCTAGGGAATTCTTCTTTAAGTAGGAAGACAAGTGCCCTTCACCAAGTATAGACTGATTCTTTCTGTCCTGCAAGTGAAAGCTGAATCTACATCAAGGCAAGAACTTGGGTACTGGGGGGCTTGCCGGTTACCCAGCTCCACATGACTTACCAGACCTGTCCTTAAGGCAGACTGAGCCAGCCCCCCCCCTCAAAAAAAAGTCATTCTTAACCTAGGACTGGCCAAATAGCTCAGCAGATTAAAGTTCCTGCAACTTTAGGGGCCAGAGGTTCAATCCCCAGGCCTGCAGTGCTGGCCCGCCTCCAGGGCACACTGAAATGGCAATTGAGACTAGGCATTGTGGCACATGTCTATAATCCCAGCTCTTGGGAGGCTGTAAACAGGTGGATCACTATGAGTCTGATCTAGTAGTGAGACCCTGAACGCCCTGTAGACCCTTCCCTAAAATATATATATATAAAAAGAAAGAACTTATGTATGAATTAATTTCATTCATTCTTTTGTGCAAATAGGTAAACAGATTTGGGCATGAAATCTCCACCCATCTAGTGCAATTTATGTGAATTTTTGTTTTAGACTTGGAACTTTTACTCTAAGTGTATTGTATTGCAATCCACTGGGGTACACAGAAATATAGATCATGCATCAGAAAATAAGCTTAAAATGGAAAGAAACCACAGACCTGAGTTCTACAGTGGGAAACTAATTAAACTATAGCACAGAGAAGTTTCCCACCAGGTACGGATTTCTAGTCCACCTTCAGAGAACTCTGATCTCTTACCCGATACTCCTGTGCAGCCTCCTCCATGAGAAGAGTGTGGTGACCACAGTGCTTCTGAGAATGCTCACAAAGCCAGCAAATGACCTCCTCATCCTCTTTACAAAACAGCAGGAGTTTCTCCCCATGGAGCTCACACAGATCTGCCTTCAAGGGCAGTGTCAACTCCCGGAGCCTCTCTACTATGTTGGCCACATGTCGACTGGGCCTCAGGTTTTCAAACTGGTAGGTGATTCGGCACACGGGGCAGCGGCCCACACCTTCTCCGTGTTGCATGGACTCATAGTTTGAGGTGATGCAGAGTTTGCAGAAATAGTGGCCGCAGTCTGTGCTTACAGGATCCTTCATGAGCTCCAGGCAGATGGGGCAGGTCACCTCCTCCTTGACATTCTCTAGGACTGAGGAAGCCATAGAAGCTGCGTCCCTGCTCCTGTCTCTTCAGACTCTCAGTGTTGTACTTCTCTGGATCCTGAGGCTGGGAAAATTAAAGTGGGGAAGATAAGAAATGTAAGAATAGAAAGAATGAATAATGACTAAGCAAAAATTGCATAGACATTAAGCCCAAATTATTTAAAATAAAAAAAAAGAAAAGAGAGTGAAACACACAGAGGAATTTACTGATTTCATGTTCCTTATGTCATTATTATTTCATGCACTTTTCTTCCAGTTTATATTATATAATAAAATGTATACAGAGAATGATTTTTATTTTCCCTTCCTTTACTGGACACAAGGACAAATGGAGTCCTCTTCTCCCAGAATTCTTTTTTTTTTTGCAGAACCAGGGATTGAACTCAGGTCCTTGTGCTTGCCAAGCAAGTGCTTATTATACTGAGCCATCTCCCTGGCACCTTCTCCCAGAATTCTTGCATAGTCCTTACTTTTTTTTCTCCCATGAAAATCACATAGTCAATAATAAAACCACCAAACTCCCTATACTGCAGGACCCTACCTTTGCTGTCAATATGCTCCCGTTCTTATACTTCCTGCACAAGTTATCATTGCAGAAAGCTGCTCCAACTTCCTCATTTGCACAGTTTCACAACTTGTTTTTCATATTTCATTATTTCCTTTTAACAATAAGACATAAAAACTTAATTCTTTCATTACATGCATAAATGGAATACACTAAAAGAAGCCCAAATACAATACGGTCCTTCCTTTTTCATGACCCTGACTCTTTCCATGGTTCTGATTGCAAACTGAGTTGGACGGTAACAGAATTAAATTGCGTGGTTGGCATCAGTGTTGTCCATGGGGAAATTTGAGTTTTTTGTCATCCAGTTCAGTTTGCAGCCTGAATCACTGAGTTTGTGAAACAAGGCACAACTGTATGCTTTCATGACTTTCAGCTGTAATTAACCCATTCAATCCTCCTGCAGAGCTCTTTCCTCTATGCTGAGGAATAAAGCAAGAGGTGGATCAACAATCAGAGCAATGTTGTTGTACAAGCAAGCTTCTCAGTAGTAGATGGTTCCGGGAATCATGGTTTTAAATGCTAGCATTTAGTTTTGGCTTTGAAATTTACCAAGGACATAGAATGCAGTTTAAAGATATATATATCTTTAAAAGGGGGGTGACATAAATATAATTTCAGAATTCCACACATCAGAGACATGAAAATCATAATCCCAGAGGTATTGAATGTTGCATTTTTTAGAGAAGCCCCCAAATATTAGACATGATCATCTTGTACATTATTATTGATAGTGAATTACATCCCAGTAGCTTGACTTAAATCTCAAAAGAAAGATAATACCAGAGGCCAAACATGGTTTAAACCAGCATAAGGGACTTGGCATTCACCTTCAAAATCATATATCATAAATAACCAGAACTATCTGAGGTAACAAACACTACAGAAATGCACCTGTAATTACAAAATTGAATGACAGATCAATATTGTTATCCTAGAATTCGAGCCTGAAAATACAAGGTTTTTAACTGAAGCCAAACGAATGTGGAAGAAATATGGGTTAAAAAAGACCATGTGTTGAATGTGTTAGATAGAAGAAATTACATCTTAAATAGCCTGTTTAGGGCCAGGCAAATAACTCAGTGGATTAAAGTGCCTGCAAACAGGTGCAGGGACCAGGGCTTTGATCTTGGGTCTGCAGTGCTGCCCCTCCCCCCAGGGTGCGCTGAAATGGCAAGTTAGACTGGGCATAGCTGTTCATGCCTGTATTTCCAGCTCTTGGGAGGTTGTAAACAGGCAGACAGGGCCAGGGAGATGGCTCAGTAGAATAAACGTTCCCTGGCCCTGGCAAGCGCAAGGGACTGAGTTCAATCCCCAGTTACACAAAAAAGAAAAAAAAAAAAAAGGAAGATCACTAAGAATCCGATCTAATAGTGAGACCCTGAACACCTTGTAGACCCTTCCCTAAAATACAAAAAATAAATAGCCTATACATATTCATGAAGTAACTCTGCCAAGAGGTGCTAGCTTTGGGTATCACATACAGGACAGGGAAGAAACAATGTGTCCTCTCTCAGATGACACTAACACTTAGGAACTCTTCCTTAAAGAAAATGAGACATTCATTTTCTACCTCCTGGCCAACACTATGTGGAGTCAGCCCAAACACATGGAGACATTGAAAAGCTCCCCATTGTCAGCTGGCAAAGAAAAGTGCCCCATGGTTTTGACACTGTCACAAGAAACAGGATGATCTGCCCTGTGGATCAGTGTCCTGCACACTTAGCCAAGATGGAATCACAGGTGTTGGCATCAAGGAGGAAAGGGGATTGCACTGGGCTGGCTCTCAGCTAGAGAAGAAGGCCACCCTCCCTGCTCACACCTCACTCCTGCAGGGCCTCAGACTCTGCAGCAGGAAGCAGTCTCTCACCTGCCCCAGAAATGCTTCAAACCCGGGAAGAATCGCACCCAAGCAAATGCAGCTTTTCCTTCTAAGGTCCTCCAAGTTCTGCCCACTGTAGAATTCTTATCTCAGCTTTGGAAAGCTGTGGAGAAGTCTTTGAGTCCATGCAGAGGAAACAGGTCAGCAGCCTGGGTCCTATTTACTCACTGAGGGAAACTGAAAGGAAATGAGTGAAAGGGTTTGTGCAGGCGGGGCTGGGCAGGCAGAGCTACGATGGGAGGGCCCTGTGTAAGCCTGGCTGTGAGCCTGCATGATCCTTGGAGGAGGCCTTGGGAAAGAAACAGCCTCTCCCAAATTGTATTTCCTTGTTTCAATGTACTATCTGTGCCCTGGGCTCTGAATCTAATTAGTACAGCTTTGAAATATGTTTGGTAATATGTTTTGTAGGAAGCCCCTCCTAAGCCTCCTCTCAGTCTAAGGAGTCTATATTTGTAATCGCAAAATCATGTTACTAGAATCCCACCAAGTTAATTCCAATTTCCCATTCCTAGTGCAACCCATGGTGAAAATAAAGACACTAAAACATATTTATAATTTTGGGGAGCCAAGGAGCTTTAAATGCAGCCATTAATATGGCTTTCTGGAACAAAGAGGCCTACGCAGGACTGAACCAGGTTTTATGCAGTCCTGAAGGAGGTGTGGCTTGAGGATGAATGACAGAGAATTGTGGCAATAGGTGAGTATTGTGAAGTGGGCTAGGTAGGAGGCCTACATTTATTTCTGTCATATGCAGAAAAAGTAATTTGCATTATACTATTGAGATAGTATCTGATGTCTTGGGGTCTGGTGCTTCAGCTCTGAGGTGTAATCATTCAAGCTCCAGGAAGTCATAGCCTCTGTCTTCAGGCTCAATCCCAGCTGACAACATGGAGCATTGGCTCTTCTTCCCTGGCTCATATCAAAGAGAAGCAGGTGTGGGTTATCAGAGAAGCACGCACATGCCATCTTCAAAGACTACTACCAGCACCTTGCCTGACCAATATGCACTGCTTATGGCCACTTGAAGGGATAAGAAAAAGTCCTAGCCAGCTCTGTACCTATCAATGTATAGAATAGGATCAGGCACAGCCCAAATGGAGACAAGTGCTCTTCTTTTAAGGAGAGTTGCCCAGGTGGTCCTCTACATATTTCACTGAGATATTAGTCTCAGCATCTTTTGCCCTACTTTGCTGTATTTTGTTACCCAGATATGATTATTTAAACTTGTAACTATTAAGATGTCTTAATTGTGAAAGGTAGGAACAAACAGAAGCTAACAGAAGAATATATTTATTGAGAGAAAGGAAGTTCCTGTGTGAGAGAAGGATAGGAAGGGGGTCCGAGCGAGTTGTTCCCAGGAAGCTGTTTCTTCCAGGGACTTTTATAGAGGAAAACCATGTGGTGAGGCTGGTCTAAAGTGGTGGAGAAGATATGAGAACTCACTTAGGTAGGCATGAGGTGGGACAAAACTATGGTCAACCAATGAGATTACAAGCACCATTGATCAGGTAAAATTGATTAAATCCAGGACTAAATGGGGAAGTGTGTCATGTAGCAAATGAGTATGAATATGGGACAGGGTCTCCTCCTGTTGGTGGTTGGACTATGACTCATTTGGCCTCTTTCAAGGTGATTGATACCTATTTAGAATATCAATCCCTGATGCTCATCACTGGGGAAGTATGTAGCAGTATTTCCTCTTTTCTCTTGAGGTCTGGCCCATATGGGACTGTCTCTTCCAAGTTGCAAAGTCACCTTATCTTTCATCTTGTCTCCTTGAGGGTCTGGCCCTGTCTAACTGGCTATAATATTTCTATCTAATTCAGCTGCCAACAGTATGCTCCCCTCTGAAGAAGTAACCTGAACTGCAGTGAGGGAACCATGGGCGATGACTGCTCTGGCTACTTTAGGTTGAAAGGGGTCATAGTTGTTGACCGGCAATTAGAGATACTCTCCAGAGGTTCTATCTAAAGGTCCTCAACAGATATCAGTCATTTTTATCTTGGGTATACATGTAGCTTTGAATCTGGAGAAGACAAAGCCAAAGAAACAATTAAACACACATGGGTCAAATAATCACAACAGGACAATTATAAAAAAGATGAGGTAGAACTTGTTGTGGATCCATTAGAAAAGATCTCTTAAATTTGGTGTTAAATCTCTTTTTTATCTTCCATGGCCACTGGGTATTGTCTCAAATAAACTGGCTAATCCTATTATTACTGGAGCATATGAATTGCCAGACCTATGGAAAACACTCAGTAATTTCTAATTTGCAAGTGGATCATTGGCTAGGTAACTACTGACAAATCTGCATAAGCATCTATTAAAAGCATAACAGGCTTTCCCCTCATATTGGCAGTTAACATGGGCTTCCTAAAACTGAGAGGAAAGAACCATGACCACTTCAATCTGAAGCTTCCCCTGACTTCATCATGAACACTTTCTTTTTCCTTCTCTAGCAGCTTTGGACATTACTTCTTGAAATGTCCCTTCTCTCTGTCTGGATCCAGGGAAGCATAACTTTTTTCCCATTTCCTGACTATCCTTCATTTCTTTAGGTGTCTAGTATCACTATTCTGATTTTCTGTCAATAATTCCATTCTGTATTTTCTCAATTATAAAACACTTCAACTCAGACAAATTCATTCATGCAAACCCTTCTAACTTCTGCACCTTGTGTCAGAAACCTGGGGCCCACTGAGCAAGATAAAACTTTTTGGTTTTAATTCCTCCTGCAGGCAGCCCTGCCTAAGGAATGTGAGGGCAATTTCCCCTGTAGGGGATTTCCTGACATAGGATTAGACAGATAAAGGAAGCATGTTTGAGGACAATCAGCCCAGCCCAAGGAAAATGAAGAGAGCTTCCCTTGTAATGAGGTAGGAAATGCTGGGGAGGGCTCAGGTCACCTGAGCTGTATGAGATGGACAGTTAAGGCCTTACTATGTCTCTATAGGCAAAATCTGGCAGATCTCAGTAGAAGGAATAAAAAAGTAATCAAGCATATTTGCAATAGGTTTTACCTGTATGATTATCTAGGCTTTGCTATCTTTTAAAGAATAAACTTTCTGAGAAATTAGAGCACATATAATCAAAGCATTAGCATTTGAGCTAACAGGTAAGTTTATGAACTTTTTAAAGGAATAGCAATTGTAACGCAACTGACTTTTAAAAAAAAATAATTTTATTGAGAAACAATTAGCAATGAGACAGTTTCAAAACAGATTAGTAGGACAGTTTCAATAATTAATACATTGCATGTTGTTGTCTTCTTAGTGGTTATTCATAGTAAAAGATGCAGACATAATATCCTATCAACAAACACTATTAAAACAAATCCTTCTATTAATTGAATTAAGAGAAAGTAGCTGTATATCTATCCTATTTGGATATACAGATACAAAATGGTCCTTCATTGTATCCCCTTTTTTTAATTAGTTGTGTCAGAGAATGGTATGCCATTGTCATTTAAATATCATAGGTGTAAGAATTCAGCAAGATATTCTAATATACTCTAGTAGTCCATAATAGTAGTGGGTTTCCTGTAGGACTGGCAAAGTCAAAAGTTGCTGACTTGAGCCTTTCACCGCTCAGCATATTAATATGGCTTTACTTTTTAAACCTTGTTTTTATATTTTTCACTGGATGGTTAAGACCAAGATAAAGCAAGACAATATATAACAGGAAATGTAACTTTTGGATCTGACAAGGTCAATAAAATCCCCTTAGGATTTATCCTGAGACCCTGTACCACACTTAATAAATCCTTTGTCAGTGTTAGCCATGTGGATGAGTCACAGCCATTGCTTGACCAATTTGCCTACTGTGAGAACCTGAGAGAAAGTTTTCTCTCCCTGTAACTCTCCTTAGGCACACTCCACATCATCAATCATTTTTCTTGTGGCTCCACAAACTCCTAGATCAAAAAATTTGAGACACCACTGAGTTATATGATGTTACAGTGTAGGTTCACCTATGTCCAGAGTCCTCACTGATCTTTTTTTTTAATTTTATTTATTTATGTATTTGTGTATGTGTGTGTGTGTGTGTGTGTGTGTGGCCAGCTCAGCCCACCAGGGAGCGGGGCTGGCTGGCATGTGGTGCTGGGGGATTGAACTGCCGTCCATGTGCTTTGCTAAGCTTGTTCTAAGTAGGTGCTTTAGACCACTGAACCATCTCACCAGCCCCAATCCTCACTGATCTTGAAAGGCTAAGGACAAAAGATTGGCTGTCCTTGCAGCCCTTCTTTTTCCTCTAATTTTTGGTCTTCAAACTTAAGTTGTTAACCCTCCAGAACAGAAGCTTATTATTATTAACTTACAACATATGCAGTTGATCTTAACCTCACTATCTGTCTGAATATCAAACATCTTAGGCATGACATGGAACAGGTATTTTCTATCAAGTATTGATATGATAAACTTTAAGCCACTACAGAACATGAAGAAAAAAATTTAAATGAAGAATATTTTTTTAAAAATAGGAATAAACAATTACGTATTTTTATACAGAAATTTAGAAGTCTAACAATATATAACATTGTAGCAGAACAGTCCTATGACATTTTTTCCTTCTCACTTGTTTTCCTTTATTACCCTTTTTTTAAAACAAACATTTACTTGACAGACAGCATGGCAGTAACTGGTATGATGTGACAATAGTATGTATTTAGAAGACCACAATGAAAGGCATTCCAAGCATGACCCTAGTATTACACATTGCTATCTTCAGTGCAATTGCTTAGTTCACAGGTATCCACATATATATTTAGTCAGGGTGAGAATCTTACCAATTAACTGCTAGTTTCAAAAACCTGCTGAAGATTCTCAGGATCATTGCCTTAACCATCTTGTGTATATAAATGTATATGGCTTTGCCCCTGTAATGTTTCCTAGCTTTTCTCCTTGCCCTCTCTTTGTTGTCTAATCCTTAAGTTCTCACTTTCCTTTTAATTGTGTTATACCTTTCTATTTTTATTTCTTCATCTCAGTTCTTACATTGGGGGACTATACAATATTTATACATGTGGGTCTGGTTTATTTCACTTATGAGTATAATTTCAAGTGGCATCAGCTTAAATACAAAAGCTTTGAGTTTATCATTCTTTATAGCTGAGTAATACTCCATTGTATAAAAATACCACATCATTTTCATCTATTGTTCAGGTGATGGCCACCTTGGCTATTTTCAAGATTTGGTTATCACAAATTGTGCTGCTATAAACAAAGGTACGCATATATTACTATGATATGATGTTTTCAGTTTTTTGTAGAAAATTCCCAGTAGTGGCATGGCTGGTTTGAATGGTATTTCCAGTCCTAGTTTTTAAAGGAATCTCCACACTGATTTCCACAATGGTTGTACCAATCTACATTTCTACCAGCAGTGGAGGTTTCCTTTTTCCCCACAACCTCTCCAACATTTCTTGTTGGTTGATTTCGTTATGATAGTAATTCTTTCTGGGGCAAGATGGTATCTTAGTGTTGTTTTAATTTGCATTTCATGGATGGCTACTGATGTGGAGTCTCATATATTTATTCATTTCTTTAATTTTGCCCTGTGAGAAGTGTGTGTTCATCTATGATGCCCATTTCTGGATTGGGTCTTTAAATTTTGGGGCTTTAATGTTTTTTAGTTCATGAATTCTAGAGAGTAGACCTTTGTCTGAGTACTTATTTGTCATGATATTTTCAAAATTTGTGGATTTTCTTATCACTTTGTTGATGATTTCTTTTGATGTGTAAAAACTTCTCAATATGAGGACATCCAAGTTTTTAATTCCTTCAAGTACTACGTGTGTGATTTGATTTTTGTTCATGAACTCTCTGGCTACCCTTATGTATTTAACAGTTCCTCCCACTTTCTCTTCCAGGAGATTTAGTGTTTCTGTTTTAATGTTCATAACTTTAATCCATTTTGACTTTAGCTTAGTTCATGGTGATAGACCTGGGACAAGTTTTGTTTTTGTCATGTAGACAGTTTTTCCAGCACCATTTGTTAAAGAGGCTATCTTTCTTCTAGTAAGCATGTTTGGCCTCTTTATCGAAGAAGGTTGTGTGTTCACAGAGGCTTCTGTATCTTCTAATCTTTTCCATTGATCTTCCAGTCTATATTATTTCCAAAACAAGGATGATTTTATCACAGGAACTTCATAGTACAATTTCAAGTTAGGAATTGTGATGCCTCTTGCCTTGTCTTTCTTCCTCAAGATTGCCTTTGCTATTCTTTGTTTTTTCTGGTTCCAAATAAATTTTAGGAATGATTTCTCTAGGTCTGGGAGGTATGCTGGTGGTAGTTTGGTAGGAATTCATTAAATTTGTGCAGCAATTTTGCGAGTATGGCAATCTTCACAATGTTGGTTCTTCCTATCCAGGACTAAGGAATATCTTTCCATTTTCTGAAATCCTTTATGATCACTTTTTGCAGAGTACAATAATTTTCCTTGGAAAGATCTTTGACTTCTTCTTCTTTATTTATTTTATTTTATTTATTTATTTATTTATTTTATTTATTTATGTGTGTGTGTGTGGCCAGCTCAGCCCACCAGGGGGCAGGGCTGGCTGGCATGTGGTGCTGGGGGATTGAACTGCGGTCCCTGTGCTTTGCTAAGCTTGTTCTAAGTAGGTGCTTTAGACCACTGAGCCATCTCACCAGCCCCTCTTTGACTTCTTTAGTTAGATTAATTCCTAGGTATTTCATTTTCTGTGGTACTACTGTAAAAGGTAATTTTCTCTAATTTCCCTCTCAGTGTGTTTGTTATTTGTGTAGAGTAATGCTATTGAATTTTGGGTTTTGATTTTATATCCTGCTATGCTACTGGATTTCTATATCAACTCTAGTAGCTTGTTCATGGAGTTTTTTGGGTCTTCCAAGTAAACTATTGTGTATTCTGCAAATAATGATACTTTAGCTTCTTCTTTACCTATTCTTATTCCTTTTTTATTTCTACCTTGTCTAATGGCTCCAGCTAATGATTCCAGAACTGTATTGAATGGGACTGGTGACGGAGGACATCCTTGTCTTATACTAGATCTGAGAGAAAATGATTTATTTTCCCCATTTAGAAGTATGTTAGCCATTGGGTTGTCATAGATGGCTTTTATCAAATTGTAGTAGATGTCATCTATTCTAATTTTCCATTGAACTTTCAACATGAATGAGTTTTGGTAATTTGTACCTTTCTAGGAATTGGTCCATTTCTTCTGTGCCTTCTATTCAGTGAGAGTAAACATTCTCAAAGTATCTCTTGAGAATCTTCTCAATTTCAACTAGGTCTGTGGTATTGCTTCCTTTTCATTCCTTGTTGCTTGTATGTGATTTTTTTTCTTTCATGTTTTTGATGAGGATAGCTAGGGGCTTATCAATTTTACTTAATCTTTTAAAGAACCAGCTTTTTGATTCATTAATTCTTTGTTCTATTTTCTTCATCTCAATTGAATTAATTTCTGCTCTCATCTTTATGATTCTTTCCTATCTTTGGGATTTGGGTTTGGTTTGCTCTTCCTTTCCTACATATTGGAGGTGTAACATTAGGGTGTTTCTTTGTTCCTGTTCTGTTTTGCTAAGGTGTAAATTCACAGCTACAAATTTATATCTAAAAACTTCCTTGCTCACATCCCATGAATTCCAATAAGTTGGGCTTGAATTTTCATTGAATTGTAGATATTAATCAATTTCTTATTTAATTTCATCTGTGACCAATTGGTTGCTGAGTATGGGGTTAATTTCCATTTATTTATGTTTTTTTTTGTTTCTTTTGTTGTTTATTTCCAGTTTTGTTGTATTGTGGTCAGATTACATGCATGGGAAAATTTGTTTTCTTGCATATACTTAAGCATGACTTATGGACTAGTATGTGGTCTATTTTAGAAAATGATCCATGTGCAGCTGAAAAAAAAATGTGTATTTAGCTGTGGTTGGGTGGAACACCTTGACACTCTGTATACATCTACTAAGTCCATTTGTTCCAAGTTCTGGTTCAGTTCTACTACTTTTTTGCTTTTTTTTTTTTTTTCCTCTCTGCTTGACCTATCTTTTTGTGATAAGGGGGTGTCAAGGTCTCCTGTTGAGATTGTGGTATTGGATATTAGATTTTTCATGTCCATTAAGATTTCTCTTATATTGTTGGGTGTTCCTGTGTTTGGTGCATATACATTTATGATTGTTACCTCTTCCTTTCGAATTTTTCCCCTAACCAGTATATAGTGGCCTTCTTTATTTCATTTGATCATTCTTGGTTTGAAGTTGAGACTGTCTGAGAATAGGATTGCTACCTCTGCTTTTTTTCTGAGGTGCTGGATCATGTAGTATTGTTTTCCACCTTTTGACTTTCAGCCTATGAATTTCTTTATCAGTTAAGTGTGTTTCTTGTTTCCAGCATGTTTTTGGATTTTGTTTCCCAATCCACTGTGCCAGTCTATTTCTTTCAATTGGTGAACTGAATCCATTTACATTGATGGTTATAACTGGGATGCACTGACTTATAATTGACATGTTATTTACCTACTGTTGTTTACTCCTTTTTCTCTTGTGTTTAATTGCTTGCCCTATTTAGTAGGTCCTTCCATTCTCATTCATGGAGTTCTGATATTTTTGGTCCCTCTCTAGAGCATCTTTTAGTAGTCTGTGTAGAGTTGGCTTTGTCATCATGAAATTCTTTAGTTGTTCTTTGTCATGCAAGTATTTCATTTCTCCATCAAACTTGAGAGTTTTGCAGGTTATTGTAGTCTGGGCTGGAATTTCTTTTCATAGAAGACTTGAAGTACTCTGCTCCATGCTCTTCTTGCCTTCATGGTTTGTGAAGAGAAGTCTGCCATTATTCTGATGGGTTTTCCTTTAAATGTGATGTGTTTCTTTTTTCTCATGACTTTCAGTATATTGTTCTTGTGCTGGATTTCTCAGATCTTGACTATTATATGTCGGGGTGTGTTTTTAATTTGTTTGATGTTCTTTGGAGTTCTGTATGCTTCAGTTACCTGAATGTCAGATTGTTTCCCCATATTTGGGAAGTTTTCTGCTATTACTTCTGCCCATATTTTTTTATATCATTTGTATTGACTCCTTTCTCTTTGATGCCTATTTGTCTCACGTTGTTCATCTTTGCATCATCTTTCGGGTGATGAATTATTTTTCCTGCATCCTAGTTGTTTTTAAGAGACCTTTTCTTACCTTTTCACTAGTTGCTATGGCATCTTCAAGATCTGAAACTCTACCTTCCCTTTCACTCAAACAGTTTTGCATGCTTGTAACTGAGATTTTAAGTTTCTCTATATCTCTTTGCCTCTGCTTCATGCAATCTATTTCTTTCCTATATTGCTAATTCAAGGAATACATCATTTTTCTAATCTCATCAATTTTTTGTCAATGTCTTCTTTTTTTTCTTAGAAATTGTTTTATTTTTCATCAGCCTCATTCCCATTTTGCTGAAACATTGGCAGAACAGCTCAAGACCACTCGATGGTGGTTCCTACCCACTCAGTGACCTGCGTGGTAGGGGCTGCAGACCAATCTTCTGTGGCCGGCTGAGCACTCCAGTCTTCAGTAGGAAACTGCTGAATGAGCACGGAGGACACCTGCACACCCTCAGACCATTCTGCAACCTCAGACTGAGCAGCAGTGAACTCTGCAGCTGGTTTATTCCATTCTCCCTGACATTCCTCCTTGGTCACAGCCTTTTCAGCAGCAGCCTGCTCTTCTTTTTCAATATCTTCAGGATCCTGGTAGAAGTAAAGATCAAGCATGACTTCCCACGGGTGTTCATGGGAGATGGTACCACGTATGCACAGCACTTCCTGGACCAGCATCCACCACATCAGACCCACAGAGTGAGCTCCCTTATTGTCACATGGGATGGCAATGTCTACATAGTGCAGAGGAGAATCTGTGTGGCACAGAGCAATGGTTGGCAGATTGATGTAAGATGCCTCCGTCAGGGGCTGGTTGTCAGCCCTGAAGTCAGTAACCACCAGAAGATGTGACTCTCAGAAGGCTGCTTGGATCTGGTTAGTGAAGGTTCCAGGAGTGAAGTGGCCAGTGATAGGAGTAGCTCCAGTGGCAGCAGCAAACTTCAGCACAGCCCACTGGCCAGTGCTCCTGGAGGATATGATGCTGACATCAGCACTATGGCTTGAGTTGCCCGGAGGAGCTTCTCCCAAGTCCATTTCAGATTTATGATGTAGATTCCATCACTTTTCCTTTTATAGATATACTGCTCCATCCGGAAATCCAGATTGGTGCCACTTAAGTGGGTTCCTGCAGCAAGGAACTTGAGGATGTCTTCCTCCTTCATTTGCAGGACATCAAGGGCTCTGAACATTGTGAAGTTTCCCTTTAAGTTACGATGGGAATCAGAAACAATGCCGTATGGACCCTGCTGGGGAGCACGGAAAGCTCAATGTCTTCTTCAGAGCAGTTATTATTTCTTTTGCAACAGCGATTTTTTCATATCTGATTTCCTCAATATGTTTCTCCATTTTGTTCTTTACTTCAGACACTATTACTTCAGAGATTTCTTTTTTTATTTCAGAAGTCATTTCTCATGTTAGTTCCTGTATACTTTTCTGTAGTCATTTCTTTACTTCAGAAGCTATTAATTTAGACATTTCAGCTGTGTGATTCCCAATTTCTTCTGTGAAAGTGTCTTCTACACTTGTTCTGGGTGTGTTCAGGGCCTGAGATTGGATTTTGCTCCTTGTCTTTGTCATTTTGTGTAGCACTGTTCTCTGACCTTTGGTGTAGAGGTTTGGAGCAGTTATAATGTTAGCACCTATTGACATTCAGGTGCAGATCTACAAAGTTTGAATTCATCCAGTTGTGCATGGTTTGGGTCTGGCTGCTGCCCTCAGCTTCTTTCTGCTGCAGCCCTTGGAAGTAAACCTGTTGTCTCCCTCTGGCAGGATGTTCTGCTCCTGGATTAGCTGGGTAGTTCTGGCCCCTATCCTCTCTACAGGGACTTCAGATGCAGAGTTTTATCCCAGGCCTGTATGCCAGGCCCGGGCTGGATCTGGAGGGGTCCAGAGAGTGCATGGAAATCCTCACTCACAAGTGAGGTTTGAGCTGCATCTCAAGGGGTCCCGGGGGCACAGGATAGCATAGAAACTGTCCCATACATTCGCTGGTCCTGGGCTTGGGCTGGGTCCAGAGGGGTCCTGAGAGCATGGCGGAAGTATTCACTCTCACATTGGGCTTAGGCTGGGTCCAGAGGGGTGGAGGGCCCAACTGGCTTTTAGACCTCGTTATTCTTGGAGTCTGACAGCTTGCTATAAGTCCCTCTAGCTCTAGTTAAGAGAGGCCACATATGTGTTTATTATCAACATGAAAAACCTGAGTTACATCAGAAACCAACCAGATGAACTTATACATTTATCATGAAATACATAGCATTCAGTCAAATGAAATCAATGTGTCAGTCAGTGTTTTAGATATGGCCTCCATTGTAAGCAAGGGGCACTTCTAAAGTATTCTCCTTTTAACACTGTGGCTCTGAGATTTATGTAACAAATACAAGGCCTAGCTCCATCTATAGACCCAGAGCTTTTGGACACTATGTAGCTAGTCTCTTTAGAATGTTTTTGTGTTGACAGGAATTTATCTGTCCTTGGGGATCTGTTTTAACTAGTGAAATACCTTTTTTAAGTCTTATACATGAACAATATGTATTACATTTGTAAAAAAAAAATCAGTCTCAGCATCATTTTTTAAAAAATTATTTATTTATTTATTGTGTGTGTGTGTGTGTGTGTGTGTGTGGCCAGCTCAGCCCAGCAGGGGGTGGGGTTGGCTGGCATGTGGTGCTGGGGGGTTGAACCGCGGTCCACTGTGCTTTGCTAAGCTTGTTCTAAGTAGGTGCTTTAGACCACTGAGCCATCTCTCCAGCCCCAGCATCATTTTTATTGGTAAGCCACCTGAACATATATTGTAATATCTCAGTTATAGCTAAAGCAAGATGTCTTGTAAAGTCTGTTTCTATTGAGGTATGATGACTGTTGGAGAAGGACAAAGATACCAGTACTAATATCCAGCAATAGGCTGGGTTTTCCTCTAGTCATGTTGGAGAAGGACAAAGATACCTGTACTAATATCCAGCAATAGGCTGGGTTTTCCTCTAGTCATGATTACTCAGGGCTCCTCCATGGAGATGGCAGGTAGAGATAACAGTCTGGCCGGAGAGACAAAGAAAGTCCAGGACACTTCAGTCCTATTGGACCACTTGGCAAGCTGAGTCTGATCTCTGAGGCCTTCACTTCAGAGTGCAGTCTTACTTCTAGTGGTGGCCTTGGCAGTAAGACATGGTTTGTGGGCCTTTTAAGGCAGTCTTATGCTGGTCTGGCTTCTGACAGCCATAGCAGATGAACCTCATCATCAGATGAACTGCATTGTCATTGAGCACTTCTTGGAGCCCAGAGAATCAGACTTAGGGTCTGTTTTGAGGCCACAAAGGCAGCCATTTTTTATCTTTGCTTTATCTCCCTGGTTTTCTCCCAGTTCCAATTATAGGAAATTATTTCCTTAATGCTCTATAAAGTATCAAGTGAGCTGTCTTGCGCAAAAGCTTATTTTGTAGCTCTTTTCTAATATCTGGAGCTGACTGAGTAATGAGCTTATGTGTAAGAGTCACCTGTCCCTCTATTGAATTAACATCTCATGAACTATGCTTTACCAGTGCCTCTATTAAACATTCTAAGAAATCAGAGGGGTGTTTATCTTTCTCCTGGTAAACAAGTAAACTTTAAAATGACTAGAAAGCATGGTTCTACTTCTTTTTAGGCCTTCAAGAATACACACTTGAAAGAAAATGTCTTTTCTAGTTTTTTGCCTGGCTATTAGGCCACTGGGAACCTGACTAATTGGGCTCCAGTGGGAACAGATAGTTCTACTTGTTGTCTGTCTACTGGTCTTCAAAAATTGACAATATGATATTCATCGCCAAATGCAATAGCAGCTTGTAATGTTGCCTGCTTTTTATTACCTCAAAGCTTGGTTTAAGATTAACATGCATAAGCCAGGGAGATGGCTCAGTGGAATAAGCACTTCCCTGGCAAGCACAAGGGTCTGAGTTCAAACCCTGGTTCCACAAAAAAAAAAAAAAAAAAAGATTAACATTCATGAGGACTAGGGAGATGGCTCAGTGGAATAAGCACTTCCCTGGCAAGGGCAAGGGTCTGAGTTTAATCCTCAGTTCTGGAAAAAAAAAAAAAAAAAAGATTAACATTCATAAGTCTGAGCAAGTCCTCTAAAGACATCAATGTACTTATCAGGGCCATCTAAAGATATTCTAAGATAGGATGTTATCTGTCTTAGGGTACAAAGAAAAAGGCACATGAACTCTGGAAGAACCAAATTGCCTTTTTCTTTCTTTAAAGGATATTGTCCTTGAAAAACTTGCATAGATTCAGCTAAGAATGGGTGCCGCCCTGTAGAGGACCAGATTGGGAGCTGGTCCAGAAGCTCCATCCTCTAGATTAGAAAGGCAAATAGTGGAAAATTTACTTTCAGTAATGAGCCTGGAATTAAGTACATCTTGTCCTTAGACACTGAAGGTTCAGGAGGAGCAGCCTTATACTCAAAGAGAGTGAATGCCTTGGGCATCTGAACTGCATAGCTCTCCTGTAGCTCATGTCTACATTTCAAAACTAGATAACAATGACTTTATTAATGCAAACAAAATCTGACCATTTTGCATTTACAGTACCCTTCTAGTTGTAGAATAGTGTCATAATTGATAAATCCTTTGCATTCCATCTTGGCTCTGGGGGCACATGTTATTCTTTCACACATGTGCAGAAAAATATTAAACAGCTCTTTTTCACTGTGTATGAATGAAATGTAATGATGTATTCTAAAAGAGTAAGAGACTTTGACTGAAATTCCCATCTAGAATGCAAAAAGAGAGAGTTTTGGATGTCTCCACCTTACCTCTAATTGATTCACCTTCAAGTCATCCCATAAGACCATTCCAGAGCAGGTCGATGCTCTTGGAGAGAGGAGAGACAAGACCCAACCAGCCTACATGTGACTTTTGTCTCCTAAGAATCTCACAAACCATGCAAACCATGCACTTACTCTTGAATATTTCTAAATAATTGAATATTTGTAAATACGTTACAATTAGTCTAGCTATAGTAATGTCTACATGAGGAAGCATAACTATTCCATAAAAAGGTGAACTGAAGCAGAGCACATTCCCTGTAAAACAGATCAACCTTGGAGATACATAAAACAGACAACTGACTGGAAGAATGTTGCCTGAGCTCTACAGCAAAGATATCACCAAGAAATGTTCCATCTAGTCATGAGGGCAGGCTTTTCTAGAAGGACTAGGCTGTATTAACTCTTTAGAGCTCATAGGTAAAACTTGCAATCACATTTTATATATTGGCAAAAGATAATTAAGACTAACAAAAACCTTTCTTACTCTTAGTGAACATGTAAGGCACAGATGTAAATCATCCCTGATCACCGCTATTGGATGTAAAGTATTGCAAGCTTCCTCAGCCTAATTTCTGAAGGAGTAACTCATTAAGTTGTTCTGCTGAAAAACTCAGGTAGAATTCCTAGTGTACTAACAGAAAGAGAGAAAAAAGTACAAGTAAATGGAGATCTTTCAGTGGTCAAGAGCAAATTTCCACCAAGGAACCTTGGGGAGTGGCCATAATCCCTCAGGCGGCCTCAGTTTCTGTTGGCTCACAGACACCCAGAGATGTCTCCAGAAAGGAATCCAGTGGTTTATCTGGTCAACATTCCATAAGCCATAGGCCTCAATGGGGATTCACCAAAGAACAACTGGGGAAACCTGTCCTCTGCTTAAAAAAGTGGAGCTGCTCTAGGAGCATTTACTAGCTGGCAGAGTCACTACTGTTTATCCAAGTTCTATAACGGATAGTAAAAATAATGAATAAGATCACTTAGCATTCAATAGTAAAGGTTTCAAAGTCTACAATTTATCTCTTACACACTTAAATGATATCTAGACCTAGGACAAAGGGTTGGAAATCCTCCCTTACACTAAACATGTTTTGGTCCCATAAGTATGCTGCATTTGGAGATAGCTCCTTCTGGTGTCACCCAGAAGTTGGTCCTTTCCACTGTGGCTCAGGTTTAGCTTCCCAGAGGATACCTGCCCAGAACATGGCTTTTATAAGTGTCTTCCTGAAAGGGCATAATTCCTCTTTGCCTCATGTGATCCAGAAATGGGCTATATGTCCCTTTTAAAATGACTTCCCTGTCTTTGGTGTTAACAAATGCTCATTATCTAAGGGCTTCACTTAGTTGGAACAGTCTATAGAGATTTCCTAATTTCACATGCCTCTGAAAAGGAAAGTATAGAGAGGTGGGAAAATTAGGAATAAGGTTCAAAGCAAGGAAACTGAAACAGAGCAGGCCTGACATTTGCCCTATCATGTAGAGGGGGATCAAGGTAGTCCATCCCAGTGAAACCTGGCCTCCAAGGCTTTAAGAAAGGTTGCCGACCATATGTCATGTATTTGGCAAAAGGAGTCCTGTGTTTCATATACAGGCATGTATATTTTCTATGTCCAAGCTAGATTCAAATGTCCCATTTTGCATAAGTTTACATGGAGTTCACTAGGAGGCTTTATAGCTTTACTCTCTCCAGCGATATTGTCCAAAGTCAAGCAAGGAATGTCAGTACATTTAGTAACTCATTCAAATGCAACATATACAAGTACAAAACAGTCATAAAATGTCCCATTAGGGAAATACCACAACCTTATAGCATTTCCATGTTTTAACTTAGATTTACCAACAACATTTTGACCACCATTTTAACAAAACCATGTAAGAGACAAAGCATAAGAAACTGTAATCAATTTTAACAGAAGTATATGACATAAAACTGTATGAGACAAAGCATGAATGATTATGAGCAATGAGCAAGTACATATCAACATTTGAAGAATAAAAATTAGTTACCTAAGCAAGTCCCAATCCAGAATCCATGAAATAAAAACAAACTTATACCTCCATCCAGTGATCTCGGTGGAACCTCCAAAATGGTACAGGGAAACTCCCACTGACACAGGGAGAAAAGCTGATCTCCCAAATAAAAGATATCTGGGATGATTTCATGTCCTTTAAAACCAAAGACTAAATTTTAGGAACAAATGGAGGTCATAAGCAGAATATATTTATTGAGGGAAAGAAAGTTCCTGTGTGACAGAAAGACAGGAGGGGGGCCTGAGCAGGTTGTCCCCAGGAAGTTGTTTCTTCCAGGAACTTTTAGAGACGAAAACCATGTGTGAGGCTGGTCTAAAGTGGTGAAGAAGATATGAGAACTCACTTAGGTGGGCATGAGGTGTGACAAATCTATGGTCAGCCAATGAGATAACAAGCACCATTGCTCAGGTAAATTTGATTAAATCCAGTACCAAATGGGGAAGTGAGTCACGTAGCAAGCAGGCATGAATATAAGACAGGTCTCTTCCTGTTGGGGATTGGGCTAGGGATTCATTTGGGCTCTTTCAAGGTGATTGATTCCTATTTAGAATATCAATCCCTGGCTGAGGAGATAGCTTGGTGGTCTAAGTGCATGCCTAGAATATCAATCCCTGATGCCCATCTCTAGGGAAGTATGTACCTGTGTTTCCTCTTTTCTCTTGAGGTCCGGCCCATGTGGAAGTGTCTGTCTCTTCCAAGTTGCAAAGTCACCTTGTCTTCCAGCTTGTGTCCTTGAAGGCCTGTCCTTGTCTGACTGCCTATAATATTTCTATCTACTTCAGGTGCCTACAGCAGTATCTTTGCAAATGCACTTTAATTATTTCTTTTATTCTCTTTTCTCACACAAGTTAGACCTGCCTGGAACTTTTCCATAAGTACATTGATCTTGCAGAATATCCCAGCTCCTACCCTCTCTATCTTCTTCCTCTCTTTGATCTCCTTCCCTTTCATTTCTTTTTTATTAAGGTTCTGAAACTTATCATTTTACTTTTTCTATGACATTTCATATTCACCCTACAAAGTATTGGAAATTAGCAGAAGAGCCCCTTAAGGAAATTCCTTCCATGGATTGCTCTTGGGTTTTTTTTCTCCATTTTTTTTATTAATTTTTTTGAGAAATAAATAGCAATAAGAAAGTTTTGGGGGCCTGCCCCATAATTCTTTAAGTGGCTGCTTCAACAAAGCAGTCAGGCTCAGGTTGCTGTTTTTCGATCCCCACAACTCAAGCCAGCCAAACCTGCCCTGAAGGCATGAGATTTCAAAGAACCAATGTCAAAAAGCAGTCAGGCTCAGGTTGCTGTGGTTCGACCCCCACAACTCAAGCCAGCCAAACCTGCCCTGAAGGCATGCGAAAAAAAAAAAAAAAAAAGAAAGTTTCAAAATCAAGTAGTAGGACAGTTTCAATAATTAATATATGGCAATGCTCTTGCTTTTAATCTGTCAGCTGCATTTTGCTTTCCAGGTGACAGACACAATCATACCTGTCTTGATGATTTAGAAATATTGTAGGCAGTTAGATAGGCAGTTGGATAGGCAGTTGTAGGCCCTAGACTGCTTGAAGACCCCTGTGGCTAGAGACACATTCTCTTGCAGTCACACTGGAAGAAAAAGTGGAAGGGCCACACCCACCTATACCCCAACGGATGAATAGCAGGGATTGATATCCTAAATCAACTTAGGTAGAGGACCAAAACCTTATTACTTGATCTCTTCCAGGGAGTTTCTTTTCTTTTTTTTTTTTTTTTTTTTTCTTTTTTTTTTTTTTTTAATTTTAGTACAGGGACTACACTGTCTCATGATACAGATCTGACTCATAGAAATCCTCTTGTTTTCAGGCTCTCAACCACTGGTATTACAGGCAAATGCCTCCACAGTCAGTCTCAGTCTCATCTCAGTAGGCCGTACATCAGGGCCTGCAAGGCAGCCCTGGGATCCAACACAGTCCCTGGACCTACCTAAGTAAGCACTTTAATCCCTTGAGCTATCTGGCCCTCTTACAACATTCATGCTCTTCCAATGTAGACTTGCTATATGGCTTGCTTTCCCGTTTGATCCCCCCAAATTTACTCAGCATTACCTAAGCAACCAGTAAGCATTTTTTTAATCAGAGAAAAAAACAAACACAATGATACAGAATTTCAAACAACATAGTTGGAAATTAACAATGGCTAATACATTGCATGTTGTAATCTTCAAAGTAGTTGTTCAAATCACAAGATATACATATACAAAATTGAACAAAGATTATAAGAATAAAACACTCTTTCCTATGAATTGAAATTACTAATGTAATTATGTTAGCTATGCTGTACTTTTGCTTTTGATACTGGGAATTGAACTCAAAAATTTACACTTCAAGGCAGGTGTGGTACTGCTGAGCTATGTCCCGGACCCCTACCTATCTTCTGTGTGTGTGTGTGTGTGTGTGTGTGTGTGTGTGTGTCTATGCGTGTTTGTATTGTTTCCTTCTTTTTCTTTTTTTCCTATTCCAGATATTCTTATTTTTCTTTTTCTTTTTTTCTTTTTGTGGCAGAACCAGGGATTGAACTGAGAACCTTGCGCTTGCCAAAGAAGCGCTTATTCTAGTGAGCCAGCTCCCCACCCTCAACAGAAATTCTTTTCTTTAGAGCACTTTCTTTTCCTTTCACAGCACTATTTTATGCATTTGGAACTTGATTTGTACAATCAATTTCATCCATGATGGAGACAATATGATCTTTACACATGCAACTCTAATTTATTTCACTTCTAAGTATGGTGTCTAGGGCCAGAGTCCACCTGGATACCCCAAGGTCCTGAGTCTGATACCCAGTACCATGAAAAAAAAAAGTATGGTGTCTAGTGATGCCATTTACCTATGTAAACCTAGAGATTGTGTTTCTTTGTACATAAGTAGTACTTCATTGAATAAAAACAATTCTAGATAGAAGTCACTTGTCTGAAAGACTGTTGACTAAGAATTTTCCCCAAATTTCTGTGGATTTTGTTTACTCTTTTGGTAAATTGTTTTGATGAGCAAAATATTTTCAATCACAGAACAGTCCAATATTTGATTGTTTGAACTATTTGTTCTAGAGTTGGTTTTTGTTCATGAATTCTCAGGCCTATCCAAGTCTTCAAGAAATCTATCTACTTTCCTTCCTCAAGATTTAATATCTCCTGTTACCTCCAATTCTTATTTCATGTCTCATTTGAAAAACCTCTATCTCCCTGTTCTCTTTGGCTGTCTCCCCTAGATGACAAAGAAATATCATGGCAGAAGTGACCTTTCTGTACCTCTCAGGGCTCATGCTGTAGATAGAACATTCCTAGGCACTGTCTTCAGTACACAGGAAGCTGGGTGCACACTCTGCCTCATTATTCTCATTGGCAGAGGAGACTGTCAAGATTGGGCACAGTAGTCAGTAGTGCTCTTTCTTAAGATGAATCAGTCATTTGCTTTGGAGTATGGGAATCAATGGAATAACCTTCTCCCTTGAGGGGATGAGACATTGGGAAGAAAATGGCACCACAGAATTTGTACAGGCTGCAGTGAGTGAACATGTACACAGGAATGGCCTGGAAAGCAGGCAAATCAGATAAAATGGGGCAGACACCTCAAAAGGACAATATGCACACCTTGGCCACAGGCATAGCAGGGAAGAGGCCAAGGCTGTAAAAAAGTTCAAGGGTTTGGCCCATGGAGTGTCACAGGCTCTGAACATCCCCAAGACTCAGAAATAAGAAACCCGCACCAGAAAAGGAACAGTGAGAGAACTTATACATGAGAAATCCATGGTGTACCACATTGTAGAATGCAGAGTATGAGGCTCAGAGTCTAAAAAATCTCCAGCAGGAGCTAGAGGAACAGCCAGGGAAAATGCCAAAGTCCAAGGATCAGAGCTGTCGCATACCACAGATGCATTGTACTTAAATTTCTCCTCCAGCCGTCAGACCCAGCAGGCACATTTAAGTGGATAACTTGAAACACTGAAGTTTAAGGGGAATTTTAGGTATGTTCCATCACCTGATTTCAATGGCCATTCATTCAGAAAGGCACTTTTAAATGCATATCTAGGAATTTTTGAAGCTCCAATACCTGATTCGGAAGACCATTTGCAGTAACAGGAACACTGTAATTTTTGCTTGCAGAACGTTTCACAGGAGCTGTGGAAAAATTACAAGAGGGTGAGGGACATGTGAAACACCATGTGTGATATTTCCAGAGGATTCTGGGAAGACCTTATTGAAATAGGACTGGGAGGAACTTCTTTGAAGAGTCTTAGGGAGAGGAGTGCCTTTGCAGCAACAAATGTTGGGGCGGGGGAGATAGCTCAGTTCAGTAAAAGGTTGCCTGGCAAGTGCAAGATACTGAGTTTGATCCCTGTTACCACCAAAAAAAAAAAAAAAAAAGAAAAAAGAAAAAGAAAAGAAATAAAGAAATGGTGCATGTGTGAGGGAAGGAGAAGCTAGACCTCAAAACAGGAGAAATAAGGTATTAAATATATGGAAGAGAGAGAGGCTTATGAAACTAATTTTTTCATTAACCCAGTAGTATTGGGCAGCCATTAAGTTTAAAGGTCAAAAACTCATCATATTAAATACAGTCAAAGGAATCACTCCAACATCCATTTCTTCTCTAGTCTTGGGAAGGCAAAGGAAGTGTGATTGACCAGTGAATTGGTGAATAGAGATGAGTGGTTGCTCCCCAACAATACAATCACAGCCCCAGCAGATACTCATTTTCCCTCCTCTCCTCCATCCACAGCAGACTTTGCTCTCTCTTCCCCAGTAGCCTCCTGCCTTCTCCACCATCTCCAGCCACACTCTTCACCTCACTTTGTTCAGTACACCCTCCTCCTATTTGTCTGCTTTAAGTGACTGAACACAGTCCTGTTGTATACTAGGTCAGTGCTTCTCAAAGGAGCATATTTCCAGCTCTCTGAAACCTGACTTTGAGCCAGTCTCCATAATTTACTAAGCTGCTGAGGCTGAAATTCAGCTTGCAGACTTTCTGACTCAGGCTCCAGAGTAGCTTCAGTTCCAGGCAGGCATGGATCATCCCACCTCCTATGCTCTACTTACCTTGATGCAATTGGAGAATCCCTTTCAGATCAGGAGCTTGGAACACCATCTTCTGTCGCTTGGGGCAAGTTCTTGGTTTCTGCACAGTGAATAACTTACTCCTAGGGAGGAAAAAAGTGAACTCCACATTTCACAGTTGTGTGTTTCCTTTTTTTAGTAATTTTATTGAGAAAAAAATTGCAATGAGGCAGTTTCAAAACAGATTGGTAGGTGAGTTACAATAATTAATACATTGCATATTGTTGTCTTTGTAACTGTCATTCATAGCTCAAGATGCAGACATGCCATCCTGTCCAAACACTATTAGTACATCTCTATTCTTATTGAATTAAGTGTCTATATATCTATCCTCACTATTCAGTGTATACAGATATAAAATTGTTCATCATTTATATCTCCTTTTTTTGTTTAGTTTTGTCAGAGATGGGTATTAGTTGTGTCTTTCAGACACCACCCACATCTACTATTCCATCTCATTTTTATATTCCAACTCATCTCCCTAGAGATCTAGGGAAGGGACAAATGGAACCTTTAATCCAGAAGTCATGAGAGACATATCTACTTTCTCAAAGATTTGGGGGATCTTTGGAGGATCTTAACTGGTCAGAAGCAGAGTTTTCCATGGTGAAGTATTTTAAAAGAACCCATGACACTCACCTACAATCAAAACATTATAATATGTGGAAGAGTTCCTGCCATGAGTGCAGAGCATGAGAATGGGGTCAGCCAGTGCATTTGCAGCATCCAGCTCTGAAGTTCTGGGCTTATCAGGGTAGAAGGGGAACCACCTGGAGGAGCCCAAGAAGTTCACAGGCCAATGTCTATAGAAATGTCCTCAAATACTACCTGATGTTTCAAGATTTAGTTTTTCTCTGGCAAAAATAACAAATAGTTATCAAAGGAACACCAAACTCATACTGCTGTGAATCTCAGGAGTTTGGAAAAGCTCTATGCTGCCAACAGGCATGCTACTGTACACAGCAGGATGAGGCCTTTCCCAGTGACTCTGAACAGTCGTTGAGCTGTATCAACTGTTTACACTGGGGCAAAATCATGTTCAGTGGGCTCAAATGTGATTTGATGCAAGATGTCTATTGTTTCCAGTGCAAAAATATAAATTGCTATATTCAGGGTTTATTGCAGTGGACAATTTCTGCTACTTGGTAAGAACATGTGTTCCATCTACAATAAAGTAAGCTCCTTTTGAATCCAAATGTTAGAGCTAGGTGGAGGTTTCCTCTGAATAACATGGGGAGGCTCAGCTCCACATCCTTAATTCTACCAGTTTTCTGGCAGAGACTCCAGACAACACCAGTGCCTCCCAGACCATTTAGGTTCTGCTGCTCTATTTTCAGTAGTACTAAAATAACCCAAACCTGAGCAGTGACAAGGAGTGTATATAACACTATTGTCTCACACACAAATGTCAATCCTTGGCATCACACACATACCTTTCCATGGTGTCCTTCACACCCTGAAGAGAGAAGAAGCAAATGTGAGTGAATAAGTACCGGACTTTTCTTGCTTACAAAGCTCTCTCATTATCCCTGCCCCCACAGCACACTGAGCCAGACCCAGAGTCCAGGAAAACATAGTGCGTACACTTGTAATCCCAAAACTGGGCAGGCTAAAAACAGGAGGAGTCCTATGACTCAGATCTGCGTAGTGAGACCCTGTAACAACCAAATACATTAAAAAAAAGTTCTATCATTTTCAGGGGCTGGGGAGATGGCTCAATGGAATAAGCACTTCCCTGGCAAGCGCAAGGGCCTGAGTTCAATCCCTGGTTCTGAAAAAAAAAAAAAAAAAGTCCTATCATTTTCAGAAGCCCTAATATGATGAGAATGGAGATAAGACTCAATCTTCCTATCCCATTCTACCAGTGGTATTATTCAAATAATAGAAGATTGTCTCACTTATTTCACAGAGGTCTACTATGATTCACCTTTACTTCTGAGGTATGAAGAAGCCTTGTTGCATCAAAGAAACATAATGTGTCCAGAAAAGGCATGCATGGTTTTTGCTGAAGTGACAAGAAGCCAGTATTTTAACAAGTACTGCTTCTCATTTCATATGTCAACTAATTCTATTCATACTAAGCTTTTTTAGATAAATGGAGTTTAATTCATTTAATTTCATGAATCTGTGAAGATAAAAGAATGTGCAAAATTCAATATCAAACACCACACCTTCTATTTAAAATTGGTAAGTCACTCTGAATGTCAGGCTCCATACGCCCTGCTTACCCCGTATCCTTCATGCTTTTTAGCTACTTATTCATTATTGTTCATATAGTTTTGTTCATATAGCAGAGAAATATGATAATGCACTCAGTATTCTTCACTTCAGAATTCCTTCTCCATATAAAACTTACCAGCAGAAAGTAAGGCAAGAGCTGTGTCCACATACACAAACACATACAGAACTTTGTATTTTATAATACACACATATTTCAAAAAATATAAACCAAAGTAATTATGTTCAGATGTACAAAAATTCTGTCATAGGAAGTTATAGGTACAGAAACTGATTTTTGAATCTCACAGTTATGTTTAGGATGGACTTCACATCTTCCAATTCACGTTTTCCAAATGAAAGAAATATCACTCTCCTGAGACAATCTCTGCAAAAATAAAATCTTTTCCTATAAGTTTTACCAAAAGGGATCCAGCTTGTATGCTGTCTGCTCGGTTAGCTCCGAGAACCACCTGAAATCCATCTGTGTTGTTGCTCCAAACACAGGAACTTGACAGAATCACTAAGCAAGGATTAAGTGCCACATACTGCTGGATGTGCTAAAGATGCACAAGTAGCCGCAGAAGAGGTGCACAGCACCCCTCACATGACATGCAGCCAGCCTGAAAATGGCAGAAACTCACAAAGGACTCCCCTGCCCTTGTGTCCTCCAGGTGGATGGAAGAAAACCTACTCTGAATGAGGTACAGCCTCTGTATGGGGAGTGGTCAGCTAGAGATACGCTGACAGTCAATAGAAATGTAGCATGCCACCCTAAAAAATGGGAATTTTTTTTGTCTCTAAACTCAGCAGAAAGCCAGGAAGATGGCTCAGTAGAACAAGTGCTTCCTTGGCAAGCGCAAGGGTCTGAGTTTAATCCCTGGTTCCAAAAAAAAAAAAAAAAAAGAGGCAGTTCATTCTTT
>NW_004524722.1:6031576-6032669 GCF_000260255.1 Octodon degus | reverse complement strand
AAAAAAAATAATAATTCAAAGTAGAGATTTTGCAGAGAAGAGATATTTAAAAATGAAAATTTTGAGATACTTAAGTAAAATAACAAAAACAAAATATCGTGAGTCTTTTTTTTTTCTTTTGTATTTTTTAAGGAAGGGTCTACAGGGTGTTGAGGCTCTCATTACTCTATTGGACTTGTAGTGATCCACCTGTTCCCAGTCTCCCAAGAGTTGGGATTACAGGTATATACCACCATACTCAGTTTTAGTAAATGGGATTAATAGCAGATTAAGATAGCAGAGGAAAGGTTCACTGAGAATGAAGATGCCTTTAAAGGGAATTTTCAGTCAGGAATAGACGTCTACAGCTTGGTGGTGCAGTGATTGACTATGGAATGAAAGGCTATGAGGCTTAAGAAAGAAACATTTTGCCTGGGGACATAGTTCAGGGGTACAATCCAGCAATCATACATTGTGTGTTTGATTCCAGGTAGAAAAAAAACAAAATTGGAACTACAGAAGAGAAAAATCCCATGTTTGTTGGGTCATACCAGCACAGTAGGAGACTGAGGCAGGAAAATCATAAGTTTAAGCCCAGCTATGTCATTTAGGGGCACAATTAGGGACTGTACCTCAAAAAATAAAAGAGTTCTGGAGATGGAACTCAGTATGAAAAACAAAACAAAATAAAACAAATCAAAAGATTGAAATGATTAAGAAGCTCCATATGACTCAGGTTCAATAAATGCAATTATAGAAACAAAATGAGTACAATACAACAGACAGCATTCTGGCAATCAAAATCAGAGAAAAAGGGCTGGAGGTACCTTTGGGCAGAGGCTCCTGTGAGTGTGGGAAACCCTGGCTGCATCGCCCATACTTCAATGCAAAATATAACCCGCCAAGACAAACAGAAACAAAGGAAAAAATGGGAATGTGGTAAAAGACTAGGAGAAAGAACAACTGTCACAAAAGAAAAGGTATCAAAGGCTGGGGAGATAGCTCAGTAGACTAAGTGCCTGCTTGGCAAGCTCAGGGTCCTGAGTTCAATCCCCAGTACAGAAAAAAAAAGTAGTAATAATAAAGAAAAAGTATCAAAATGGTTAATTACTGG
>NW_004524722.1:6029962-6031111 GCF_000260255.1 Octodon degus | reverse complement strand
AAAAAAAAAAAATAGATTCATTTCCTGAAAAAAATTGGTATCTCATTACTGGCAGAGGAGTTTTATAATTTTATCTTTTAACTTGCACAAAGGCCCATTTTAAGCACTTCTATCCATGATGGATGAGGAAGTTCCAGCCTAAGGAACTAGGGAGGTGGGAAGACAAAGGTTATCCAGTGTAGAAGGAAAGGTCAACTGCCCTTACTCTCAGATAATGTGACTTTAGACAGAGAAAATTGTGACAATAAGTAAATTCAGTAAAATTGTAGGATAAAGAAATCAACATAGAAATATTCAACACATTTTATACACTACTAACAAACTTTCAAAGAAGAAAGCAACCCACTTATAATACTATAATAAAATAAAGTATTTAAGAATAAATTGAACAAAGATGTCAAAAGTCTGAATATTGCAAACTATAATCCACTGATGGCAGAAGTTGAAGAAACAAAAGAATGGAAATCTATGCATGATTTGACATCTGTAAATGTTCCTACTACAATGGTTATCCAGTGTGGAAGGAAAGAAGGTCAACTGCCCTTACTCTCAGACAGTGTGACTTTAGACAGAGAAAATAGTGACAATTCAACACATTTTATGCAAATGTGTTGAACTGTCACTATTGGAATGAGTGAAAGTGTACCTTCAATGCACTCCTATCAAAATTCTAACATTTTTTACAGAAATAGAAAAAAATCAAAATATACATGGAAACTTTACATAAAAGAGCTCCAAAAGGCCAATCTTCAGAAAAATGAGCAATGCTGGAGGCATCATTATAATACCTCATTTTTGAAATCTACTACAAAGCTATGGTAATCAACACACAGGGTACTGGCTTTCAAAACCGTCTTATTGGACAATGTAGCAAAATAAAGTACTATGAAATGAATGTATTTAGAATAATTTGAATTTTGAGCATGGTCTCAAGAGTACACCAAGTAAAAGGAATTCTGTCTTGAATAAATTGCATGAGATAACTGTATATTCAAAAACTCAACTCAAAATGTATGACAACGTTCAACATAAGAAATGAAAATGAAAAATTGGGGTTGGGGAGATGTCTCAGTAGAATAAGTGCTTGCCTGGCAAATGCAAGGGTCTGAGTTCAATCCCCAGTTCTGCCAAAAAAAAAAAAAAAAAGAA
>NW_004524722.1:6021775-6029182 GCF_000260255.1 Octodon degus | reverse complement strand
TCAGTGGTCTAAAGCACCTACTTAGAACAAGCTTAGCAAAGCACAGGGACCGCGGTTCAATCCCCAGCACCACATGCCAGCCAGCCCCGCCCCCCCCCCCCGTGGGCTGAGCTGGTCATACACACACACACATAAATAAATAAAAAAATTTTTTTAATAAAATAAAATAAAAATATATAAGTAGCATACAGTGTAGCAATCTAAACACTAGCAGTATATCAAAAGTCCAAAAATCCCTATACCCAAGTCCCATGGACACTCTCATGATCCTTACTGAAGCATTATACAGGATATCTAAGAAATGGAAGAAATCTTAGCACCTCTCAATGTGTAAGTAGATAAAGATAATGTGGTTTACACAAAATGTCAAACTGACTGCTTAAAGAAATGAGGAATGAAATTTTCTCATTTTTAGCAACATGAATGAGGGTGGAAGATTTGAGGATAAATGAAACCAGCCAGGCCCTGAAAACCAGTAGTGCATATAAACACATAAACACATGGATTGAATAAATGTTGATCTCATGTAAGTAGAAGCACAATGCAGGGAGTATTGTGGGCCAGAGATGGGCAGTTATTTGTCAAAAAATATAAAACTGAAGTTAGAAAGAAGATTGTCTTGGAGAAAGTCAGTGCACTGCATGGTGGCTATACTCAGGAATAACATATTATATTCTTAAAAGCTGCCTAAAGAATGCACTTTGATAGAAAATAAACATATACAAAGAGTTCAACAGCATTTGTTATTCAAGAAATGAAATTCAAAACAACACTGAGATTGTGTCTCACCCTAAGGAAGAATGGCAATCATAAAGAAATCAACTAGGGACAAATCCTGGAGAGGCTGTGGGGAACCGGAACTCTTCTCCACTGTTGGTGGGACTATGGATGGGACAATCTCTGTGGAAACCAGTATGGAGATTTCTCAGAAAAGTAAGACTGGAAGTCTCATTCAACACAGCCGTATCCCTCAAAGGTATTTTTCCAGAAGAATTAAATACATTCCACAGTGATGTATGTGCACCCACAGAAGCACAATTTGTCATAGCTAAATCTTGGACACAATTCTAACACCCATCAAGAAAGGAAAAAAAAACATGATATATGTGAAAGATACAAAATACTATTATTTGAAAATTTTATAAAATTAACTATAACAAAATAAAAAGTTATAAAGAATTACTGTGACTATGCCTGCAAGTATAATTGTTTAGATAAAATAAACAAATTCTGACAAAGGCATGACTCACCAGCAACTTGAGTATTGCATATTGTGTAATTGAACTGGAGACAAGAGAATAAAAATTTTATATTGGTGAAAATTGCAAAAGAATTGAAATAAAAACATTGCCATGCCTTCAGTTCTCTTTGTTATTCAATATTTTAAAAAAGTACTAGTCCATTACAATTACTATTTGGAAAATGAAATGGAAAAAGTCTCTACAAAGGAAAACAGAATATCTTCTATCACCTAAAGTTCCCTTCATTACCACTGCCAGCCCTGAATCATGAAAAGATCCTAGGGAAATGCTTTGCATGAAATCTCAGAAAACAGGGAATTCCAGAACTTACTGGATTCCATAGACCTTCCCTTCCACATTCCATTTTGCACTGTATGTCATAAGAATTGAAATAATATTTTCCCTTTTTGTGCAAACATGCAATTCTTCCAACAAACTTTGAAAGTGATGCACTTGTGTGAGGTACGAATTAGACAAAGAAATTCATGGGCCTAACTAGAAAGCAGGGCATTGCAGAAGACAAAGAAACACTATTCATATATCCTAAATCTCAGAAGTAGAACTTCTGGTGAGTCTTACCTGCAATAAGGCCATGGCTGACCCCTGCAGCCGAAGTTGCACATCTAAGATGAGCGCCCTCACCGACCCAGAATCCTGGGCCAGCTTCTTTTCACACTCTGCCAGGATCCTCAGAGCATCTTCTTCTTCTTTCTCTAGTTTCTGCAGGTGTTTTTTCTCCTCAGAGTCCAGCACATTTCTCATTTTCTTAAACTCATCCCGGACAGTTTCTATCTCCCCCTGTATTTGATTCTTCAATGATGAGAAAGAGAGGGACACTTGGTCACAGGAGGTTGCAAGCCAGAAAAATAACTTTTTTCACAGGTCAATTCAAAGGGTGAGGGAGGCGGACAGGAGCAGGAAGCAAAACGTTCTGTGATTTACCCTTCCTGCCATTAAAATCCATGACAGTAAGGCAACCTTCTCAAGGCTCCCTGACCCATAGGAGAAACACAAACCTGAAATCCTATATCCCTACCATCTCCCTGCTTTAAACCTCATTCCACAAATGCACTCCCTGTCCAAACTGGAATATGGAAGAAACAATGTAGACCCATTGTGTAGTGTCAGTCTCAAGAGAATCTGTCTCAAAAGCCAGCAAGCCCAGGAGCTCAGCATCCGTTAGCCTCCAGGTCTGCAGCCCTCAGTGCAAACACTTTCCTCCCAGGGCCACACTCAAGAGTGACAGTCATTCTCTAGACTGCAGTGCCAAAGGAAATGCATTCACAGGATTCATCAAATAACTTTGGGATTCTATAAGGGTCAGAGAATAAAGAAGGGGCGTCCTCCCCAGGGCCCTGCCGGATTTCTGTCTAACACCCCAAGGAATGGTGAACTCCTGCCTTCCAGGAAGTTTTTTCTTCTTCAATATGAGCTTCCCACTTCTCCAACTCTTTCTCGTCCATCTTCAGCTTTTGTAGCACTTTGCCGAGCATCTCCTGTGAGAAAGGAATCACAGCAGAGTCAAGCTATGAGCTCCTCAGCACCTGGAGAGTGGATGAATGTGGGTGAAATCTAGCTGATCTGGACTAGGGAGAGAGCTCAGCAGTCTAAGTGCCTGGCTGGCAAGCAGAAGGACATGGATGGTTTCCATCCCTGGTACCACTGTGCCTGCCACCTACATCAGGCTTAGTGGCACATGCCTCGAATCACAGTGCTAGGGAAGGTGAAAAAGGAGGATTGCTATGAGTCCAAATTGTATAAGGAGAGCCCACACCATTAAATAAATACATAAACAAAAGACTTTTTAAAAGAGAAAGAAATCTAGTTGATCCCATGAGAAACCTGAGTTTACTGAAAATGAGAAAAGGCTGATGAGATGAACACCAGAGGAGAGGAATGTTCTCTTTATGTCCCTAGGGCATTCTTCTTGAAGTATGAAGAGCCCTTCATCAAGGGTAGACTAATTCTTCTGACCTATAACTGAAAGCTCAGTTTACATTGAGACAAAAGTTGTACATGAATTAATCTCATTTATTCTTTTGTGGAAATAAGTAATCAGAGCTTCTCTGGGCAACAAATCTCTACCCATCTAATATAACACATGAATTTTTTTTGTCTTCGAAATATTATTCTAATATTACTGCAGGTGCTTTTTCTCCTCAGAGTCCAGTACATTTCTCATTTTCTTAAACACATCCCGGATAATTTCTATCTCCCCCTGTATTGTATTGTATTGTATTGTATTGTATTGTATTGTATTGTATTGTATTGTATTGTATTGTATTGTATTGCAATCAACTAGAGTGCCCAAAATCATAAGTTGTGCATCAGAAAATAAGCATAAAATAGACAGAAACCACAGACCTGAGTTCTATGGTGGAAACTAATTAAACTATAGTGCATAGTGAAGTTTACCATCAAGTATTGTTTCCTAGTCTATCTTCCCAGAACTCTGATCTCTTACCCGATATTCCCGTTCAGCCTCCTCCATTAAAAGAGTGCAGTGACCACGGTGCTTCTGAGAACGCTCACAAAGCCAGCAAATGACCTCCTCATCCTCTTTACAAAACAGCAGGAGTTTCTCCCCATGGAGCTCACACAGATCTGCCTTTGGGGGCAGTGGGAATGTCCTGAGTCTCTCCACTATGTTGGCCATATGTCGACTGGACCTCAGGTTTTCAAACTGGTACGTTATTCGGCACACGGGGCAGTGGCCCACTCCTTCTTCATGTTTTGTGGACTCATAGTTTGAGGTGATGCAGAGTTTGCAGAAATAGTGGCCGCAGTCTGCGCTCACAGGATCCTTCATGAGCTCCAGGCAGATGGGGCAGGTCACCTCCTCCTTGACATTCTCTAGGACTGAGGAAGCCATAGAAGCTGATTCCCTCCTCCTGTCTCTTCAGACTCTGAGGCTTCTCCTGCTCTGGACTCTGAAGTTGGGAAAATTAAAGTAAGGCAGGTAAGAAAGGTAGGACTAGAAAAAATGAATAGTGACTGGGTCAAAATCACATAGACATTAAGCCCAAACTATTTAAAATCAAAAAGAGAAAAAGGAGTAAAACACACAAAGGCGTTTACTGAATTCATTCTCCTTATATCATAATCATTTCATGCACTTTACTTCCAGTTCATATCATATGATGAAATTTATATAGAGAATGATTTTTATTTTCCCTTCCTTTGCTGGAAACAAGGACAAATGGGCTCCTTTTCTACCAGAATTCTTATATAATCCTTATTTTTCTTTCTCCCACCAAAATCACAAGGATAAAATCCACCAAACTCATACCACACGACCCTACCTTTGCTGATAATATGGTCCCATTCTTTTGGTTTTTTTGTTTGTTTGTTTGTTGTTGTTGTTGTTGTTGTTGTTTTCAGAAATGAGAATTGAACTCAGGCCCTTGTGCTTGCCAGGGAAGCGCTTACTCTACTGAGCCATCTCCCCAGCCCCTATGGTCCCATTCTTATACTTACTACACAAGTTATCATCTCAGAAAGTTACGCTTAACTTCCTCATTTGTACAGTTTCAGGTCTTGTTTTTCATATGTAGTTAGTTCTTTTTAACAATAAGACGTAAAAATTTAATCCTTTTATTACATGTATGAATGGAATATAATAAGGGAAGCCCAAAAACAATACGGTGCTTCCTTTGTTCATGACCTTGATTCTTTCCATGATCTGCCTGCAAATTCAGTTGGATGAAAACAGAATTAAATTCCATGCTTGGCTTCACTGTTGTCCGTACAGAGAAATCTGAGTTGTTCCCTGCCCAGTTCAGTTTGCAGCCTGAATCATGGAGAGAATTGAGTTTGTGAACCAAGGTGCCACTGTCTGCTTTCATGACTTTCAGCTGGAATTAACCCATTGCATCCCCCTCCAGAACTCTTCCCTCTAGGCCACAGAATAAAATAAGATGTGGAACTATAGAGGTGGATCGACACTCAGAGTAATATGGCTGTTCATGTCAGCTTCTGAGTACAGTATGGCTCTAGGGAATCATGATTATAAAAGCTAGCATTTTGTCTTGGCTTTGAAATTTACCAAGAACATAGAACACAGCCTCAATCAAGCTATGAATACTTATATATTCTAGGGAGGGAAGTGGCATAAATATAATTTCAGAATTCCACATCAGAGATGTGACAATCATAATCCCAGAAGTATTGGATGTTGCATTTTTAGGGAAGCCCCCAAATATTACACATGATTGTCTGGCACATTATTATTGATATCAACAATAGATATTATTAATAAATCATAGTCATAACTATGTCCTAACAGCTTGACTCAAATCTGAAAAGAAAGATGATGTCAAACAGAGGCCAAACACAGTTTAAACAAATACTAGGGACTTGGCATTCAACTTCAAATGCATATGAAATAAATAACCAGAAATATCTGAGGAAACAAACACGAAAGAAATGCACCTGCAGTTACAAAATGGAATTACAGATCGAAGTTGTTATCCTAAAATTCGAGCCTAAAAACACAATGTTTTAACTAAAGCCAAAAGAAGGAAAATTGGGATAAAAAAGAGACAAATGTGTTAGGTAGAAGAAATTACACTTTAACTAGCTTGTGCATATTCATGTGACTTTATTCATGTGTACTTAAGTGACTTTGAAAAAGCCAATAGGGGCACTCTGCAAAGAGCAGCCAAATGTGTCCTCTCATGAACACTTAAGGACTCTTCCTCAAGGAAAATGAGAAACTCCCCCTGGCATTGGTCAGTGGAAGTATTCTACCTGCTGGCCAACACTGTGTGTGGAGTCATCCCAAACACATCACAACACTTGAAAGCTCCCCACTGTCGGCCTGCAGCTCCACACTGTCATTCTGCAAACAGAAGAGCCCTGTCAACGGAGACAAGATAATCTGCCTTGGAGGTCAGTGTCCTGCACACTCAGCCAAAGTGAAACCACAGGTGTAGGCAGCAACCAAAGAAGGGGACTGCAGTGGGGTGTCTCTCAGCTGGAGAAGGAACCCACCCTCAGCAGAGGGAGCCTTCCCTACTTACACCCAACTCCTATAGATCTCCTTTTTTTAATTTTCTTTTTTATTTTCTTTTATTGAGAAACAAATATCAATGAGACAGTTTCTAGGCTGATTAATAGGACATTTTCATATTTTTTTATTCATTTGTGTGTGTGTGTGTGTGTGTGTGTGTGTGTGGCCAGCTCAGCCCACCAGGGGGCAGGGCTGGCTGGTATGTGGTGCTGGGGGATTGAACCGCGGTCCCTGTGCTCTGCCAAGCTTGTTCCAAGTAGGTGCTTTAGACCACTGAGCCATCTCACCAGCCCCGACATTTTCAATAATTAATACCTTGCACATTGTTATCTTCTTAGTGGCTATGCATAGTACAAAAGGCAGACAGGATATCTTGCCCAAACACCATAACTACAAATCTTGCTTCTCATTGAATTAAGCAAAAGTAGCTGTATATCTATCCTAATTATTCTGTATATAGAAATACAAAATGGTCCTTCTTTGTGTTCCTTTTTTTGTCTGGTCCTGTCAGAGATGGGTGTACTGTTGGCACAAGCAATGGCTGTGACACACCCACGTGGCTGACACTGACAAAGGGTCTACAAACTGCCGTACAAGGTTACAGGATAATTCCTGAGGGGACTTGACTGACCTTATCAGATACAAAAGTTACATTTCTTGTTATATAGGTCTTGCTTTATCTTGGTCAACTATCCACCAGAAAAATATAAAAATGAGGTATATAAATTAAAGCCATATTAATATGCTGAGATATAAAAGGCTCTAGTCAACAACTTCTGTGGCTAACCCAGTACTATTGTGGACTGCCGGACTGTGTTGGATTGTTTTGCTGAATTCAAGCACCTATAATATTTAGATGACAATAGAATACGCATCTCTGACAGGACTAAACTCCTCCAGATCTTCAGCCTCTGAAGCAGGAAGCAGCAAGCTGGGCCTCTCCTCTGCCACAGCAAGTCTTCGAAAGCCCAAGGAACTTACCCAAGTAAATGCACCTTTTTCTTCTAAATTGTTCAGAGCTCTGTCCACCACAAAATGCTAATCACAGGTTTGGAAAGCTGTGAAGTCCCTGCTGAGGTGGGAACAAGTCCGCAGCTTGGGTCCTATTTCCTCACTGAGGGAACCTAGTAGGAAATGAAACTGAAAGAGTTTGGG
>NW_004524722.1:6018121-6021675 GCF_000260255.1 Octodon degus | reverse complement strand
GGGGGCGGGGCAGGCAGAGCCAGGAGGACTAACTGGAAGCCACCGTGGAAGCCTGGCTGAGAGACTTTGTGATCCTGGGGGGAGTTTGGCAAAGAAAGAGCTCCTCCCACATTGTATTTCCTTGTTTCAAATTATTGTCTGTGCCTTGAAATCTAATATAATTAGTATAACTTTGAAATATGTTTGGTTCACATTTCATTGACATGTTACTCTCAGTATCTTTTGCTCTGCATCACTGTGTTTTGTTACCCAGATACTGCTATTGGCAGCTGAATTAAATAGAAATGTTCTAGGCAGTCAGACAGGGCCAGACCCTCAAGGAGTCAATTTGGAAGACAAGGTGACTCTGCAACTCGGAAGAGACTGACCAAACCTATGGGTCAGACCTCAAGACAAAAAGAGTAAACAAATTAGCCACATACTTCCCTAGGAAAGGGCACCAGGGAATGATATTCTAAGTAGTATCAATCACCTGAAAGAGCCTAAATGAGTCACTAACCCAAACCCCAACAGGAAGAGACCCTATCCCATATTCATTCCCGCTTGCTACAAGACTGGCTTCCTCCTTTGTTACTCCATTTAATCAATTTTACCTGAGCAATGGTGCCCATAATCCCACTGGTTGACCACACTTTTGTCCCACCACATGCCCACCTAAGCGAGTTCCAATGTCTTCTCCACCATGTTAGACTCTCCTCACTTCATGATTTTCCTCTATAAAAGTCCCTGGAGTGACAGCATCGCGGGGACCACCAGCTCGGAGCCCCCCTCCTGTCCTCTCTTGCACAGAAGCTTTCTTTTCCCCAATAAATATATTCTGCTCATAACCTCCATTTGTTCCTAAAATTCATTCTTCTGCTTTAGAGAACATGAACTTGTCCCAGGTGTCTTTGAAGTCGGGAGTTTCATTTTTTCACTGTGCCATTTGAAGGTCATCCACCCGAGATCAGTTTTTCTCCCTGTGATTACTTAAAATTGTAATTTTTAGGGCTAGCCAAATAGTTCAGCAGATTAAAGTGCCTGCAAGCAGGCACAGGGGCCTTGGGTTTGACTCGGGGCCTGCATTGAGGGCCAAGCCCCAGAGGCTCACTGAGAGGGCGAATGAGAATGGGCATGGTGTCTGGCACCTGTAATACAGCCCTTGAGAGGCTGTAAACAGGTGGAACACTAGGAGTCCGATCAAGTAGTGAGACACTGAACACTCTGTAGACCCTTCCCTAAAAAAACATAGAGAGAAAATAAATACATAAATAAAATTGTAAATTGTAACATGTCTAAATTGATTGTATAAGTCGGTAATGTGAGAAGTTTTTTATTGAATTTTTTATTTGTTTTAAGAAATCTTTTAGTACATTATGCTTATATTTATTGTCAGGGATAGGGTTTTGATGCTGTCACAGCAGAAAAACAGGCAGAAGGAAAAAGGGAAAGGGGCTTTATTATTTTGGAGGACAAGGAGAGAATCTGGGGAAGACAAGGTATTGTGTGGATCTAAAAAAAGGGGGGCTCAGGCTTTTATGGACTTTTGCCAAGGGTTGGAGTTGGAAGGGGATGTTTAGATATACCTGAGGAGCTGATTGGGGGTCTTCTCTGAGATGAGGCAAAGTTCACCCTGGGCTGAGTTGGAGAAGGGGAGAGGTAGTCTCTGGGAAGACAAGTTGTTGTTCTAAGGGCTTCAGCCCTATTCAGCAAAGCACACTAGGGCCATAACCTATCAGTTGGTAGATGATACCTTTGCATGAAACACTTTGTTTCTTTTCTTCTTCTACTCTTCCTTTCCCTCCCATCTTCCAGAAATTAGCGCTGCCCTGGAACACTGCCAAAAATGCATTGATCTTGCTGAGTATCCCAGCTCCCACCCTGTGTCCTCGACCTCTGTTTCATATCCTTCCCCTTTATCTCCTCTTTGTAAAGGATCTCAAAACTTATTTTACATTTTGTGCCACATTTCATGTTAACCTTACAAAATATTGAAAGTTAGCAGAGGAGCCCCTTAAGGAAAATCCTGCAATGGGCTGCTCTTGCTTCTGATTGGTCAGCTGCACTTTGCTTTTGGGTGGCAGACACTGTCACATATGGATATGGCTTGGTGATTTAGAAATATTATAGACCGTTAGACAGAGGTGGGCCCTGGACTGATTGATGCAGAAGACAACTGGGGCTAGAGACTCATTCACTGAAGGCCAGGCTTGAAGACAATGTGGAAGGGCTACAGCCACGTATTCCTGTAGTGAAGAAAAGCAGGGATTGATATTCTAAGTCACCTTGGGTTGAGGACAAGAATCTCCTTATACTGCCCCTTCCAGGAAGTTCTTGCTCTTCCAATGTGTACGTGCTATATGGTGAGCTTCCCCATTTGATGCCCATGTATTCAGTATTATCTAAGCCACTAATAATCTTTTTTTATCAAGGAAAAATCAATATGGTACAGAATTTCAAATCAAGATGGCTGGAAATTAACAATGGTAAACACATTGCGTATTGTTATCTTCAAATTAGTTGCTCATGGGCTGGTGAGATGGCTCAGTGGTCTAAACCACCTACTTAGAACAAGCTTAGCAGAGCACAGGGACCGCGGTTCAATCCCCCAGCACCACATGCCAGCCAGCCCTGCCCCCTGGTGGGCTGAGCTGGCCACACACACACACACACACACACACACACACACACAAATAAATAAAATTAAAAAAAAAACCAAATTAGTTGCTCATATTCCAAGATGCAGATGTACAAAATTTATCAAAGAATATAAGGAAAAACAATCCTTTTCCATTAACTAATAAAAAATTAGTACTGTAATTATGTTAGCTATCATTTTGTTGTTGTTTGGTACTGTGGACTGAACTCCAAACTGTACTTGCCACGAAAGTACTATGCCTGCTCAGCTATATCCCAGGAACTTACCAGTCCCCTGCATGTGCGTGTGCATGTGTGTATTTCCTTTCTTCTTTTTCCCATTTACCCATTCAAGTTTTTGTTTCCTTTAAGCAGTTTCTTTCTTTCACAATGTGTTGTACATTTCGGACCTTCTGTACTCTTTCACTTTCTTCCACTAGTGAGATAATACTATCTTTTCACATACAGCTCTAATTTATTTCACTTATGAGTATGGTGCCTATAGCTGGAGAGTTGGTTCAGGGGATCAAAACTCTGCCTGGCAAGTTTAAGATCCTGAGTTCAATTCCCAGAACCAAAGGAAAAAAGAATGGCATCTACCTCCATCTATTTACCCATGAAAACCTCTGTGTCACTTTCTACGTAAGTCATACTATACGGGATAAAAACACTTCTAGATTGAAGTCTTAGTGTGAATGACTAATGTCTAAGATTATTCTCAATTTCTCAGGATTTTTTCACTCTTCTGGTCATTTCTTTGTGATGTGCAAAATTTTTTCAATCACAAAAGATACCAATTATTGAACCTTTGAAGAATTTTCTTTGCAGTTTGCTTTTTTTTTTCTCATGAATTCTCTGCCTACCCATGTCTTCAAGAAATCTACCTACTATCCCTTTCAGTACATTTAATGTTTCCCACTACCTCCATTTCTTTCTTT
>NW_004524722.1:6004296-6017032 GCF_000260255.1 Octodon degus | reverse complement strand
GTGCCAGTAGTGCTTATTCCAGGAATGCAGCCCTGACAGATCTTAAGGCTTGGATGCTTCTATGCATTTGCATGGCTCCAATGGAAATGTGCAGAAACAGTGAAATTTAGGTTGTTGCTTGCAGTCAGAATCATGGAAACTGTAGAAACATTAAAAGGTGGGGGAGGGGCATGAGAAAACATCATGTGTGATTTTCCCGGAGGATTCGGGACACCTTACTGCAATAGGATTGGAGGAACTCCATTCTGGAGGCTTAAAGAGAATGTAGTGCATTTACAGAAACACTGCGCATGTGTGGGGGAAGGAGCAGTGTGGATCTCAACAGAGGATGAGTAAGGTAGAACTACATGGTAGAGAGGGATCTTGTGAAACTATAATTTCTCTTTAACCCAGTAGCACTGGACATCTATTTGCTTTGAAAGGTCAGAAACTCACCATATTCAATGGAGGGAAAAGAGTCACAGCAACATCCATTTGTTCCCCAGTCTAGAGAAGGCAAGGAACCTGGCATTGGCTAGTGAATTGGTGATCAGGAATGAAGGATTGCTCCCCAGTAATACCATCACAGCCCAGCAGATACTCATTTTCCCTCTTCTCCTGTGTCCACACTGAGCACTGTTCTGTCTTCCCCATGCCTCCTGCGTTCGCTAGAATCCCCAGCACTGCCCTTGACCTTCCTTCACCACATCCTCCTCCCATTTGGATGCTATTAATTCCTGAACCCAGTCCTACTCTGTCCTAGGTCAGTGCTCTTCATGGAGCACATCTCCAACCCTTTCAAAAAAAAAATTTTTTTTTGGCAGAACTGGAGATTGAACTCAGGCCCTTGTGCTTGCCAGAGAAGCACTTATTCTACTGAGCCATCTCCCCGGCCCCACCCTTTCAAAATTTATTAGAGACAGTCTCCCTAACTTTTTAGGATGCTCAGGCTGGACTTGAAATTTCAGTCTCTCTGCCTTGGCCTCCTGAATAGCTGGGATTCTAGGCAGGCATCGCTCATTGCCTCCTCTTAGCTCCACTCACCTCGTTGAGATTGGAGAATCTGTCTCAGATCTGGAGCCAGTAACACCCTGTTCTGACTCATGGGGCAAGTTCTTGGTTCCTTCAGAGTCAATAGCTTACTCCTAGGGAGGAAAATGGGAACTCCAGATATCGTAGTTGTGTCTTTCAAACACCACTCACATCTATCATTTCATCTTATTTTTAAGCACAAAATCTCCTCCTTGGTGATCCAGGAAAGGGATATGATGAACCTCTGAAACTGACGTCACAAGGGACAGACCTGCCTTCTCTTGTATGTGGAGGGATCTTTGGAGGATCTTAACTAGTCAAAAGCAGAGTTTTCCTGTGAAGGATTTTAATTTATGTATTTGTTACAGGGTCTCACTGTGCAGCTTGAACTCATACTGATCCTCCTATTTCAGCCTCCCCAGTGTGGCAGGCCTGGCACTGCATGCATTATAGAGGAAAGAACTGGGTCCTTGCACTTGACATGCAGGTGCATAGACCTCTGAGCTATCACCCCATCCCTTTCTGAAGGAATTTAAAATAGCCCCCTCCCCACCTAAAATTCAAATAACATAATGTGTGGAAGGGTTCCTGCTATTAGTGTGGGCTCCTGAGAATCAGGTCAGTAAGTGCATCTGCAGCATGCGGCTCTTAGGGGTCTGCACTTATCAGCATAGGAATCCCACCTGGAGGAGCCCAAGAAGTCCACAGCTGCATGTCTACAGAAAAGTCCTCAGATACCACCTGAGGTTTCAAGATTTATTTTTTTCTCTGGGAAAAATGACAAATAGTTGGCAGAGGAACACCAAACTAATATTTCTCTGAATTCCAGAAAATTGGATAAGCTCCATGCTGCCAGCAGGCACGCAGTTGTACTCAGCAGGATGAGGCCTTTCCCAGTGCTTCTGAACATGATGGCTAAGCTACACCAACTGTGTGCACTTGGGGCACCGTTCTGTTTCACAGGCTCATGATTTGAGGCATGATGTCTATCACTTCCAGTAGAAAAATCTATACTGCTGTATGCAAGGTTGATTGCAATGGATAATTCTTGCTCCCTTCTAAAAATAGATATATTCCATCTATGATAAAGCCTTTTGAATCCAAAGCCTAGAGCTCTATGGAGGTTTACACTGCGTAACGTGCAGTCTGAGCCCTGTATCCTTAATAGAACTACTGCTCCTGCCGTGACTCCACACAACTCCAGCGCCTCCCAGACCTTTTGAATCTTGCTGCTCTATTCTCAGTAGCACTAAAATAACTCAACTCTGGTCAATGACCAGGAGTTTATGTAAGACTCTTCTCCTAACAAAATTTCAATCCATATGTCACACACATACGTTTCTATGGTGTCCTTCATACTCTGGAGATAACAAATTGTGGATGTGCCTCACTGACAAAGTTCTGCCATTCTTCACAGCCCTAATATGCTGATCATGGAGATTTTCCCAGTGTGAAAGAGAAAAAAGCAAGGTCAGACTGGATCCTCCCATCCCATTGCCGCCTGGGAGATGACTGAAATAATACACTCTCTTTTCACCCACTTTACAGATCCCTGCAATGATTCACTATTATTTTCTAGGTCAAACGGGGTTCACAGTCACAAAAATGAACAAATAATTCCAGAAAACATATGCATGGCTTTTGCTGAGGGGACAAGTGAACAAGTGTTTCACAAGTACCTCTTCTCATTTTACATCTTTACTAATTCTGTTTTTATTTAGCTTTATCAGTTAAATGTAGTTTAATATACTCGATATTGAAGAAGCCAGAGAACAAAAGTAGGATGTGTGACATCCAATACCAAGCCTGACACCTTCTGCCTCAGAATCCATTGCCCTCAAATTGATAATACTCACCCAGAATTCCAGGCTCTCCCAGCCCAGGTTCACCCATATCTTTCATGGATTTTCTTCATTTGTTCATTTTATCTTTGTGGATTTTTGTTTGCAGAGAAATATGGCAGTGCACTTGGTGATCTTCCCCCCCAACTTTGTCCTCCTTACAAAAGTTATCAGTAAAAAATAAAGCAAGGGCAGGGCCCACATACACATACACATACACATACACATACACATACACATACACATACACATACACATAGAGAGCTTTGTTCTTCAAAATACTACATTCATACTGTTTATAACATGAACGAAAGAAATCATGTTTAGAGGCAAACAGGTCCATTGCAGGATGTTATAAATGCAGCATGTGCTGACTTGCCAATCACAGTTGTGTTGAGGACTGGCTCTATATTTTTCATGAAATTCTCATTTTCCACATTAAAGAAATGTAAGTCTCCTGACACCAGCTTTGCAGAAATAAGACTGTTTCTTCTGAGTTTCACCAAAAGCTTTCCAGCCTGTATGGTGCCCTCTATGGTGCCCTATGTGTTAGTTCAGATGACTGCCTTAAAATCCACCTGTGTTGTTGTGACAGTCACAGGAGCTAGACAGACTTGCTAAGCTAGGATTAAGTGGCACCACTTCTGGATGCCCCAGCGGTGCACACATAGCAGCAGCAGAGGTGCACAGAGCGCATCGGGTGAGCCACGGCCAGCTTGAGATCGACTGGAACTTAGAAAAGCCTCCCTACCCAAATGCAAGAGGAATAATTATTAAAAATTCAAGTTTTACAATTGAAATTGATGTAAAAAAACAAGGAAAAAAGAACGTGTGACCCAACTCCAGGGGAAAATGTGAAAAGAATAAGCAGAATAACTCTGAATGACCCTTAGATTCTGGATTCAAAGATAAATGCTTCCAAGGAACTATGCCAGCTCTGCCATTAGGGACTGAGTGACACTGTGAAGCAAAATAACACACAAAAGAGAGTTTTGGAAATGGCCTTCCTGGTGAAAAATAAAAGAACACAACAAAAGACTGATAGTGATGAGGAAGCTCCAGCGACATGAGACATGTGAGGTGGGATATTTGTGTATTTGCAGGCTGCACAATGAAATTTCACCCTATGGCTCGATTCACATGTAAAACTCAACTCAAAATATATGAAGATGTTAAACTAAACAAATGAAAATGAAAAATTGCTAAAAGAAAACACAGGGAAGGTCTGGACAAATACCTCAGCAGATTAAAATACCTGCAAGCAGGTGCAAGGGCCGGGGTTTAATCCCCGAGCCTTCCCTCCAGTTCCATCCCTGTGGTTTACCGTGGCAGCAACTGAGACTGGGTATGGTGCGGCCTACCTTAAATCCCACTTGTGGGAGGCTGTAAAGAAGTGGATCACTTTGAGTCTGATCTAGTAATTTGATCCCAAACACCCTGTAGACCCTTTCGTAAAATATAAATAAAGTAGGAAAGAAAGAAAAAAGAAAACAGAGGGAAAAGCTCCATGACAACGTATGGTAAAGAATTTTTGAATATGAAATCCAAAGTAGGATAAAAAAAAAGTGGAAAGGCAGACGTATATCAAAGTACAAAGCTTTTGCGCAGCAAATGCAACAATGAACCAAATGAGCAGGCAGGCTGTAGAATGGGAGAAGGCATTTGCAAAACATGTATGTGATAAACCAATGAAACCAAAAGACATAAAGAACTTGTATAACTGGACAGCAGAGAAACAGCTATTTCAATTTACAAAATGGACAAACACCCGAATAGATATTCCTTTAAAGTCATACCAATGTACTCCAGCTATACAAAAACTGCTCAAAATCATTAATCATAAAAACATGATATAAAATAAAACTACAGTGAGGCAGCCCCTCACTACTGTTAGAATGACTGCTGACATTACAACAAAGAGCAAGGGATGGCATCGATGTGGAAATATGGTGCCCTGTAACAGGATGGTGGGCGTGGAATTTAGTTGAGTCATTTTGGTGAATATTATGGAAGGTTCTCAACCAATGAAAAATATATAAAAAGCACATCATGTAGTAATCTGAAAACTAGGAGTATGTAAGAAAGGTAGGAGTCCCTATGCCCAGCTCCTATGTATTCTCATGACAATCTGAAGCATTATGTGAAATATCCATGATATGGAATCAATCTGAGCTCCTATCAATGTATACCTGGATAAAGATAAGTGGTACACGCATGATGTCAAATTCTTTGACTTGGAAAAGAAATAACGCATGAAATCTCATCTTTTGCAGCAACATGGATGAGGGTGGAAGATTTTCTGTTAAATGAAACCAGAAAGACCCAGATCATCAGTAATGCATATTATCACATAATCATGTGGAATGAATAGATAGTGATCTCATGTAAGTTGAAGTGGAATGTGGGGAGGTTGCGGGTCTAAGACGGGCAGATATTTGTCAAAAGATATAAAATGGAAGTTAGGAAGAACAAATATATTAACTGTGCTATATGATAGCTATACTGAAGAACAATGTGTTATGTTTTTTGTGCGCATGTGTTAGCTTGGTACAGGGTCTCACTACACAAATTGGACTTGTGGTGACCTACTGTTTCCAGACTCCCCATCAGTGAGATTACAGGGGTCTACCACCATGCCTGGACTCTGTCGCCAGCTCACTGCACACCAGGGGAGTGTCCCTCAGGGCATGTGGGACTGGGGATCTAATCTTGGTCTTTGCACTTAACAAAGCAGGCACATAGTCCACTCAGCTGTCTTGTGAGCCTTATATTCTTAAAAATTGCCTAAGGAATAGATTTTGTTGATATATATATATAATTTTCTAGAACATTGGTCATTTGGGAAAAGCAAATCAAAACAACACTGAGATTCATCTCACCCCAGGAAGAAAAGCTATTATAAAGAAATCAATTAGTGACAAATCCCAGAGAGGCTATGGGGAAAAAGAAACCCTTCTCCACTGTTGGTAGTAGTGTAGACTGGTGCAACCTCTGTAGAAACCAGTATGGACATTCCTCAAAACCTAAGATTGGAAGGCCTGTTCAAACCAGCTATTCCCCTTGTGGGTATTTTTCCAGAAGAATTAAATACATCATACCACAGCAAAATATGTGCACCCATGCTTATAGAGCCACTATTGTCATTGCTAAATCTTGGAAACAATATAAGTACCCACAACCTGTGGTATCAATAAAAATATGTGGTTTTGCAATGAAGAATTACTCAGCTAAAAAGAATGATAAACTTGAAGTACCTATAGTTAAATGGATGCTACGATAGACCATACTCACAAGTGACATAAATCAAACCCACATGTGTAAATGCCCTACTGTCTCCTTTAGTGTAAGATTCAGAAGGGCTGGACAAATAGCTGGGGATATGCAGTGACTGTCATGCCAGCCCCGCCCTTGGGGCTCCCTGAGACGGCAATTGAGAATGGGCGTCGTGGCGCATGCCTGTAATATCAGCTCTTTGGAGGCTGTAAACAGGTGGATCACTATGAGTCCTATCTAGTAGTGAGGCCCTGCACACCCTGTAAACCCTTCCCTAAAAGACAAAATAAAAATAAAAATAATAAAGATCCAGAAAGACTAAATAAAATCTGAAAGATACAGTAGAAGTAGTAAAAGGGAAAGAACAATGGGGAAAGGTGAAAATGAAGGGGAAAAAATCATGCATGTATATACACAGGATAGTTAAGATGATTGTACTACTAATTTATATTAGTTTTTTTGAAGGTAACAGTTAATGGTTGAAATGATTACTTTCACAAATTTTACACATCTGTATCATGTAATCTGAGCAATTACATTGAAAACAACAATGTGGAATGTAAAAACCATTGTAGAATACTTACAATATTTTTAACTGTATATCATTTCTAATATCTCATCTACAATTTTTCTATTATCTTTAAAATAAAAATAAAAGTAGACTTGGTTGTCACCATTAAGCAACTTTTTAAGTTAGTGAGTAAATTAATTAACTCCATTTAGACATTCCCCAATGTATAAATATTTCAAACAAACATGGTATATGTGAAAGATACTAAAAACTGACCAAAAACTCAAGAATTATGCATTGTCTAAATCATTCAGAGATAGTTAGGCGAATAAAAAATTTTATTGGTAAAAACAGCAAAAGAACATAAGTGAAAATAAAAAAAATCACTTACATTGCTTCACTTAGGCTTGTTACTGAATATTTATAAGAAAAAATAATATTATACAATTCACCTAATGAAATAAAAATTTCAATTGATTCTGCAAAGAAAAACAGAACATTTTCTCTAAGCTAATGTTCCTTCGTATATCACTGATGGCCCCAAATCATGAAAACATGCTATTGCAATGTTTTGCACAAGATCCCAGAAAGCAGAAAATTCCAAAACATCACAGGATACCATGGACCTTCCCTCCACATTCCTCTTTTGCACTGTACTATATAAGAATTGAATTGAGATGCTCCCCTTTTGTATGAACACACAATTCTTCCCACAACCTCTGAAAGTAGTGGACTTCTGTGAGGTGTAAATACCTAGGCATCAGAACTGCGTGATTCTGCTGTAGCTCATGTCTACATTTCAAAACTAAATAACAATGGCTTTCTTAATGCAAACAAAATCTGACCATTTGCTTTTATAATATTGTCTTAGTTATAAAGTAATGTCATAATTGATACTTCCTCTGCATTCCATTTTCGGTCCAGGGGGCACATAGGCCACACACATGTGCAGAAAAATATTCAATAGCTCTTTTTCAGTGTGTGTGAATCAAAAGTGATGATGCATTCTAAAGGAGTAAGAGACTCTGACTGAAATTCCATTATGGAATGCAAAAAGAGAGAGTTTTGGATGTCTCCACCTTACCTCTAATTGATTCCCCCTCAAGGCATCCCATAAGGAGACTAAGAATCTCACAAACCGTGCACTTTCTCTTGAATATTTCTAAATAATTGAATATTTGTAAATACGTTACAGTTAGTCTAGCAGCAGTAATGTCTACATGAGGAAGCATAACTATTCCATAAAATGGTGAAATGGAAGCAGAGCACATTCCCTACTGTGCTGTAAAATAGATCAACCTTGGAGATACACAAAAGAGACAATTGACAGGAAGAATGTTGACTGAGCTCTACAGCAAAGATATCTCCAAGACATATGTGTTCTTCTATCTAGTCACCAGGAAAGGCTTTTCTAGAAGGACTAGGCTATATTCAATCTTTGGAGCTCACAGGTAAAACATATTTATCATCTAGCAATCACATTTTATGAATTGACAAAAGAAAATTACTTTAAGGCAGACAAAAACCTTTGTTACTCTTAGTTAACATGTAAGACACAGATGGAAATCATCCCAAATTGCCACGTTGGATGCAAAGTATTGCAAGCTTCCTCAGCCTAATTTCTGAAGGAGTAGCTCATTAAGTTGTTCTGCTGAAAAAACTCAGGTAGAATTCCTAGTGTACTAGCAGAAAGAGAGAAAAAGTATAATAAGTAAATGGAGATCTTTCAGTGGTCAAAAGCCAGTTTCCACCCAGGAACATTTTAATGTGGCCTTAACCCCTCAAGTGTTCTCAGTTTCTTTCTTTCTTTCTTTCTTTCTTTCTTTCTTTCTTTCTTTCTTTCTTTCTTTCTTTCTTTCTTTCTTTTTTTTTTTTTTTCAGAACCGGAGTTTGAACTCAGGCCCTTGCACTTGCTAGGGAAGCACTTATTCCACTGAGCCATCTCCCCGGCCCTATTCTCAGGTTCTATTGGCCCACACACCCAGAGATGTCTCCAGAAAGGAATCCAATGGTTTCTCTGGTTGACATTCCATAAGCCATAGGCCTCAATGGGGATTCACCAAAGAATGTCTGGGGAAACCTGTCCTCTGCTTCAAAGAGTGGCAGCTGCTCTAGGAGCATTTACTAGCCGGCAGAGTCACCACTGTTTATCCAAGTTCTGTAAGGGATAGTTAAAATAATGAATATGATCACTTAGCATTCTACAGTAAAGGTTTGAAAGTCTACAACTTATCTCTTACACACCTCAATGATATCTAGACCTAGGAGAAAAGGTTGGAAATCCTCCCTCACACTAAATATGTTTTGGTCCCATAAGTATGCTGCATTTGGAGATAGCTCCTTCTGGTGTCACCCAGAAGACGGTCCTAGCCACTGTGGCTCACTTTAGCCTCCCAGAGGAGACCTGCCCAGAACTCTAAGCCAGGACATGGCTTTTATAAGTGTCTTCATGGATGGGCATAGCTCCTTTTTGTCTCATATGATCCAGAAATGGGGTGTGTGTCTTTTTGAAATGACTTCTCTGTCTTTGTTGTTAACACATGCTCATTTTCTAAGGGCTTCACTTAGTTGAAACTGTCTATACAGTTTTCCTAATTTCACATGCCTCGAAAAAGGAAAGTATAGAGAGGTGGGAAAATTAATAATAAGGTCAAAGAAATGAAACTGAAACAGAGCAGGCCTGACATTTGCTCTACCACGTAGAGGGGGGTCAAGACAGTCCATCCCAGTGAAACCTGGCCTCGAAGTCTTTAAGAAAGGTTGCCGACCATATGTCATGTATTTGGCAAAAGGAGTCCTGTGTTTCATATACAGGCATGTATATTTTCTATGTCCAAGCTAGATTTAAAAGTCCCACTTTGCATAAGTTTACATGGAGTTCACTAGGAGGCTTTATAGCTTTACTTTCTCCAGTGATATTGTCCAAAGTCAAGCAAAGAATATCAGTACTTTTAGTAACTCATTCAAATGCAACATATACAAGTACAAAACAGTCATAAAATGTCCCATTAGGGAAATACCATAACCTTATAGCATTTCCATGTTTTAACTTAGATTTACCAACAACATTTTGAACAGCATTTTAACAAAACCATGTAAGAGACAAAGCATAAGAAATTGTGATCAATTTTAACAGAACTATATGACATAAAATTGTATGAGACAAAGCATGAATGATTATGAGCAATGAGCAAGTACATATCAACATTTGAAGAATAAAAATTAGTTACCTAAGCAAGTCCCAATCCAGAATCCATGAAAGAAAAACAAACTCATACCTCCATCCAGTGATCTCGGTGGAACCTCCAAAATGATACAGAGAAACTCCCACTGACACAGGGAGAAAAACTGATCTCCCAAATAAAAGGTACCTGGGACAAGTTCATGTCCTCTAAAACCGAAGACTGTATTTTAGGAACAAATGGAGGTCATGAGCAGAGTATATTTATTGAGGGAAAGAAAGCTTCTGTGTGACAGAAAGACAGGAGGGGGGCCTGAGCGGATTGTCTCCAGGAAGCTGTTTCTTCCAGAACTTTTATAGAGGAAAACCATGTGGTGAGGCTGGTCTAAAGTGGTGGAGAAGATATGAGAACTCACTTACGTGGGCATGAGGTGGAACAAAACTATGGTCAGCCAATGAAATAACAGGCAGCATTGCTCAGGTAAAATTGATTAAATCCACTATCAAATAGGGAAATGAGTTATGTAGCAAGCAGGCATGAGTATGGTACAAGGTCTCTTCCTGTTGGGAGTTGGGATACTGTCTCATTTGGGCTCTTTCAAGGTGATTGATACCTATTTAGAATATTAATCCCTGATGCCCATCTCTAGGGAAGTATGTACCTGTGTTTCCTCTTTTCGCTTGAGGTCTGGCCCATGTGGGAGTGTCTGCCTCTTCTAAGTTGTAAAGTCACCTTGTCTTCCATCTTGTCTCCTTGAAGGCCTGTCCCTGTCTGACTGCCTATAATATTTCTATCTAATTCAGCTGCCTATAGCAGTACATCTGCATAATGCACTTTAATTATTTCTTTTATTCTTTTCTCTCACACAAGTTAGAGTTGCCTGGAACATTTCCATAAATACCTTAATCTTGCTAGGTATCCCAGTTCCCTCAATCTCTATCCTCTTCCTCTCATTGATCTCCTTCATCTTCATTTCTTTTTTGCGAAGGTTCTCAAACTTTTCATTTTACTTTTTCTATGGTGTTTCATATTCACCCCACGAAGTATTGAAGGTTAGCAGAGGAGCCCCTTAAGGAAATTCCTTCCACAGACTGCTCTTGGTTTTTTTTTCTCCATTATTTTATTATTTTTTATTAATTTTATTGAGAAAAAATAGCAGTAAGAAAGTTTTAAAACCAAGTAGTAGGACAGTTTCAATAATTAATAACATTGTAATGCTCTTGCTTTTAATCTGTCAGTTGCATTTTGTTCTCCAGGTGACAGATACAATTGTACCTACCTTGGTGATTTAGAATTATTGTAAGCAGTTAGACAGAGGTGGGCCCTTGACTGCTTGATTAAGAAGACACCTGTGGCTAGAGACACATTCTCTGATGGTCAGACTGGAAGACAAAGTGGGAGGGCTACACCTACCTATTCCCCTAGGGATGAATAGCAGGGACTGATATTCTAATTCACCTTAGGTGGAGAACCAAAACCTTCTTACCCTAGCCCTTCTAGGAATTTTCTTTTCTTTTTTTTTTTTTTAATTTTAGTACAGGGTCTACAGTGTCTCACTACACAGACCAGCCTCACTACCACTGGGATTACAGGCACATGCCACCACGCCCGGTCTCAGTCTTATCTCTGGAGGCCATGGGTCAGGGCTCGCAAGTCACATCTGGGATCCAACACATTCCTGGGCCTAAGTAGGCAATTTAATCCCTTGAGCTATCTGGCCTCCCTTAGAACATTCTTGTTCTTCCAATGTATACTTGCTATATGGCTTGCTGTCCCATTTGACGCCCACCCCCCATTTACTCAGCCTTACCTAAGCAACCAGTAATCATTTTTTTAATCAGAGAAAAAAAACAAATGCAATGATACAGAATTCCAAAGCAAGATAGTTGGAAATTAACAATGAATAATATATTGCATGTTGTAATCTTCAAAGTAGTTGCTCAAATCCCAAGATATACATATACAAAATTAATCAAAGATTGTAAGAATAAACTGTTCTTTCCTATGAATTAATAGAAATTAGTACTGTAATTATGTTACCTGTGCTGTACTTTTGCTTTTGATACTGGGAATTGAACTCACAAATTTGCACTTCCAGACAGGCACTGTGCTGCTGAGCTATATCCCTGAGCCTTACCTATCCTCCGTGTGTGTGTGTCTGTGTGTCTGTGTGTCTGTGTGTGTATTTTTTTTCCTTCCCTTTCTCTTTTTGTGATTCCAGATATTCTGTGGATTGAACTCAGACCCATGTGCTTGCCAAAGAAGTGCTTATTCTACTGATCCATCTCCTCCCCCTGCCCCCAGATATTCTTTCCTTTAGAGCACTTTCTTTTCCTTTCACATTATCTATTATACATTTGGAACCTGGGTACATAATCAGTTTCTTCCATAAGGGAGACAATATGATCCTTACACAAGCAACTCTAATTTATTTCACTTCTAAGTATGGTGTCTAGAGCCACAGTCTGCCTGGCAATCTCAAGGTCCTGCGTTTGATACCCAGTACCACGAAAAAAAAGTATGGTGTCTTGTTATACCACTTACCTATGCAAACCTAGAGATTGTGCTTCTTTGTACATGAGTAGTACTTCATTGCATACCTTTTATTTTTTATTTTTTTTTTTCAGAACTGGGAATTGAATGCAGGCCCTTGCACTTGCCAGGGAAGCACTTATTCCACTGAGCCATCTCCCCGACCCCTATACTTCTAGATAGAAGTCACTTGTCTGAAAGATTATTGACTAAGAATTATCCCCAATTTCTGGGGATTTTGTTTACTCTTTTGGTAATCTGTTTTGATGCACAAAATGTTTTCAATCACAAGAGAGTCCAATAGTTGATTCTTTGAACTATTTCCTCTGCAGTTTGGTTTTTGTTTATGAATTCTCGGACCTATCCAAGTCTTCAAGAAATCTTCC